>NC_069390.1:83056512-83358919 GCF_027475565.1 Acinonyx jubatus
TCCTGGGGCATGGAAATGGGCAATTCCTAATGTCACCTGTGGCCTTTAATCTTCTGGCCCAGCCATGGCTTCCACACAAATCAGAGGGCTCAAGTGTCTGACTCTGGGACTGGACATTGCAGGAGCCAAGTGATTCAATCTGCCAAGTCCCTCCTTTGAAATCCATGCCACCTTTTCCTTCTCTCCCATGGCCTCCTCAGCACCTCCAGGCCAGAATTTAAATGTTATTAACTATAATTGATCTGCTTAGGTCCTCTGAAGGATTGAGAGGGAAGAGCAGTGGAGGCCTGAGGTGTTGCAAGGTAGCAGAGGCTTCATGGAGCCACTGCCAGGGCTCAGGAATGCTCACCTTTTTGTCTCAGGGAGGAAACCCTTGGAAAGGAGAATAGAGAGGCAACTGACTCAGCTGCAGGAAATGCTCTTCTCCAGTTGGTGCTAGTTGTCTTCACACACTCACCCGTGCCTATACAGTACATATTTGCACACCCAGTATACCAGTCGTATGCTAACAGACACATTCTAAACCTGTCTATATAATTTCTTTCTTACCAGAAAAATATATGCAGACCCTACTCATATCTCCATATAAACATTCTTCTCTTTCCTTTCTTTCTTTCTTCCCGTACATGTGATTGTCATCAGCATATATGCTAATGTATAAAACTTTGAATTATCTAAAGCTCATGCATATACCCTTTCTTAACTCAGCCTTTTAAACCTGCAGTGTATGGCCATACCTAGAGACAGGACTGTGCAGCCCACATGCACACACCATGCTTCTCTATCCCAGACCTATGTGATAATTCACTCTATCACACAACTGCTCTGCTCTGTTTCCTTCACCTCTTGGTTGAGCAGCTATCCCATAGGTGGAAACTTCTTCCCCTAGCCACATCTCTTCCTCTGGAGTTGAGTATGTGAAGCACTGTCACAGAAGGGAAAGATTATGATGGTAGGAGTCTAAGAGCGTGGGTTCTTAATAAGTTATTTTGCTCATTTATCTTTGTATAACCTCACATGCCTCGTAAGGCCTTAAATAGATAGATACTAAAATTCAGCCTCAGTTTCCTCATCCATAAAATGGATTAAAATACTGTCTGCTTTATCTTCATGATGGCAATGTTATGCGCATCAAACCTGATACATAAGAAAGAAGCCTGAAAGTGTACTGTGCATCATACCCTGGGCTATTAGGGCAATTTGTTTCACGAGTGCAGTCCAAGAGCTGGCAAAGGTAGGGACCATATTTTCCTTGTGTGAGCTGGTCCTAGTGCTGCTGGTCTTGCCAAGGGCTGCTGGTCTAGGGCTCAAGGAATTCATTCCTGGTCCTGCCTTTCTTCTTTCTTCACCCTCATTCTCACTTCTGTCTGTTCTAGACACATCATGGTTACAGAGCCAGGGATCACCAGCACTGAGCCAAGCATCTGCCCTGGGCATGAGCAAGCATCTGCCCTGGGCAAGTATCTACACATGGGCCTGGCTCCCAGACTTACACCTGGGAGAGAGTTCTCTGTTCCTGGACTCTAGGGCTGTGCTAACCAGCTGAGTCCAGAATTAGAGCTGCCATGGTGTGGTGAACTCCACGTGACAATTCACTCCAGGGCTGAATCTTTTACCTGTGCTTCCCCGCCTAGGTTTGTGGCAACCCCCAAAAAGCACCTTAACATCTAAGATGGTACAGGAAGGCCAATTTTTGCCTAGCCCAGAGTGAGTCCTCAGTGCTCCAAGCCACAGCGGCTGGTACAGGCTAGGGTAGCCCTGGAAGAAGGGAGGCAGGACAATTGAGGCCAATGCCAGCTTTGGAAAGAGGCCAGCAGCTGGCACAGAGCTGGCTTATGTCCAGTAAGAGCATGTGAGAGGTGAAGGGGCCATTCTGAGGGAGGGCTGTCTAGCTTTGGGGCTTAGAATAATCTCAGATTCAGCTCAGAGCCTTTATTTCTTTAGCTCAGCAATAACAAATTTGGGATAGTACTTGTCTCCTTCAGTTACTCCTCCCTGGATCACTGTTTAGAGAAAAAATTCCAGTGGGATACCGGGTACAGATAAACGTTTCCGGACACGCCAAGTGGACTGAGGCTGGGGTACCAGGAAACTGGGCTCCTGCCACTGGCTAATGGGCCTTGGAAGCTCAGGGCTCCCATAAGTGAACCTGGGAATGAACATGGGTGTAGTGGAAGAGGGGCTCCAGGTAAGCCTATCCCTTGCACAGGTCCCGCTTTCGGCAGGGAGTGACTCTGTGTGCCCCTCCTCCCTCCTCCAGCTCTGCAGCAGCACCAGGTTTCCAGCAGGCCGGCATGAAAGCCAGGTCTGGAGGGGGCTGGGCAGACGGGGACCAGAAACAGAACCGGCCTGGGGGTGGAGCCTATAAACACTGCAAAGCTCCAGCCTGGCTCCACCCCTTCCCAGCCTGGAGCTCAAAGGGATGACATCACCCAGACTGAGGGCTCCAGCCGAGAAGGGCTTCGCTAGCGGGGAAGCCGCACCTGCATGGCTGAAGGACTTCCCGGCTTCGCCAGGCGGTGGTTCTCTTCTGTGTCCTGAATCTTATTCAGCTTAGGGGTCTCTGCTTGGGGGTCTCGGAAATGGCACATGGCTATTCAGACTTCCATGCCTGGGGCTCTGGTTCTTCCACCGAAGACCAATCCCAGGGGCAGTCCGCCCAAGCACCCCTCCCCCCCACCCTGCCAAATGCGCCTTTTCCTTGCCAGCACAGCTGCGCTCCATTTTTCTGAGGCTCCATGGAGAAAGATTGGATCCCTAGTTCTGACCAGGCAACAGTCAGCCCACAGCAAACCCTTTGTCCCATTCCTGTGGGTCCGTGTCCCTTCCCCCACCCAAAACCCTACTGGGTGCTTGTATCGCCTGCTTGCAGAGCATATGCTTGGCTGGTTGCTTGGTGTCTGCTGTTTATCCGTCTCTTCCTACTTAACTTCTGTTTCTGCTTGGCCCATCTGGCTCCCGTGGTACCTGTCTTTCACTCGACTGAATTGTGCCTCCACGCCAACGCTGTGTTCCCCACCCTCCTCCTCTTCCTCTACCATTTCCCTCCCAGGGCATTGCTCTTGTTCACTTGGGTTACTGGCAGGAGCCCTGGACCTTTGGTGTAGGGAAGTGAGGGACTCCTCTAGCCTGGGGGACTGCCCCAGGCACAGCTGGGGAGCCTGTTGTGGGGGTCACTGCAGTGTTCTGGGGATGCTGTTGGAGGGGTGTTGAGGTGGGTGGTGGAGTACAGAATGGAAATAGCCTTTGGACTGGAGAGAGGGCTTGGTGCTCGTGAAAACCTCCTTCTCAGATCCTTCTGAGCTTCCTTCCTACTAGACTGCATTTTGGGGGTAGGGGTGGGGTCTCCCAAGTCAGAGTCTTGTACATACTGCTCTCTGTCCGCAGCAGCAATTGGAAAGTGACCTGTGAGTAGCGGCGGGAGAGAATGAGGCCAGAGAAGCCCCAAGGTTCTTCTGACCTAGAACCCCAGCCTACTTCCAGCTCCTTCCTGCAGAGAAGGGGCTGTGGCAGTCCAGTGGCTTGGGCAAAAGAAAAAAATGTTGGCAGCAGGAAGCTGCAGGTTGTTCATGGTGGGTACCCAGAGGGGAAGGAATGGCCTTCCCTGCTCCCCTTGGCCAGGAGTACCCTGCTGGGGATCAATCCCATCCCAGCACATGGCACTAGGCTCCATGCTGCCAGAGCTACTGCTCCGCATCCCCTGCCCCTCCCACCAGCTTGCACACCCTTGCACACACTTGCACACCCATGCTGTGGCTCACACTTACCCCTCCAACACAGCCTGCTTTCTTCCAGGCATGATGTGACAGCTTATGGCTTCCCAGGACCCACAAAGGGGTGGTGGAGGCTGGGGGAGAACGGAGGAGAAGCAGTGGAGCCCCACAGGGGCAGGGCTGTTGTTCATCTACCTCTCTGAACCTGGGTTGCTCCTCCAGGCTAAGGCTGGATAATGAGGAGGCTGCCCTGGGCCTGGAGTCAACAAGGATCCACGTGCTTGGGGACCATCGGTTGCTGGTCCCTGGAAGCATCTGCTTCCCACGGAAACCCACAGGGCTTGGCTGCCAGGCCTCGCTGCGTGCCCACTCCTCTGGCTCTGTTCTCTGTCTCTGTTGTTCCATCTGCCTGCGCCACCAGCTCCTGGCTCTGCTCTCTCGGCCTCTTTATTTCTCTCCCAGAACCTTCCTTCTGCTCCTCATTTCTCCCTATCCTTTCCCCGGTCTCTATCCAACCATATTCATGCCACAGTCCCTGCGGTCTTCTTTCCCCTTTGTCTTTAGCCACCATTTCTTCTGCTTCTCTGCTATTTTTCCCTCTCCTCTCCTCTCCTCTTCCCCGCCCCCCCTCCCCCCCTCCCCCCCCCCCGTCTCTCTCTGTCTCTCTGTCTCTCTGTCTCTCTGTCTCTCTGTCTCTCATGCATATTCAATGGCTCCTTGAAAATCCACCTAGATGATTCTATGTGCTAAAAGCCTAGATCTGCTTCAGGAATAAAACTTCTCAGGCTGTGACTCTAGGTCCCTGTCTCTGACCCCAGTCTGGATTAATTGTCTAGAAAATGTTGGTAAACCCACCTATTCTCCCCCAAGCATGGCTCACTCTTGGCTCTTCTGATTTGGGGCCAGGCAGCTGTAAGGGGTATAGAAGCCAGACAGACAAGCCACAGTGCTTCGGTCAAGACACATGGCAGAGGGCACGGAGCATCTGGGGCAAGAATCTCCCCTTCAAGGGATTTGACGAGTTCAGTCCTGAAATAAACTTAGGATCTAAAGTGTCTGATCCTTTGGTGATCTTACAATTCTTTTACATTGCTCTGTTATCCCCCTACAACTCTCATGGGAGTCTCATAAATGAAGAAACTGTGGTGTTTAGTGTGGATGTCACTCCAACAGGCAGCCCAGCACTTGGGGAATGGAACTAGAAGCAGAATCTCCACTTTGGGATTTTCAGTCCCTTGAATGTGGCAGGTGAACAAACAGAAAGAACCCAAAAGAGGTGGAAAGCAGCAGTTAAAGGAGTCAGGTGAGAAACTGCACCCAGTCTGCTGGGAGCAGGGAAGAGAGAGGGAGAAGAGAGAAGAGGGAGAGGGGCCAGTGGCAGGTGAGTGCGAGTGTCCTGTCCTCTCCTGATGCCCATTAGTTTTACAGTAGCCACCAGGGGGAGGAGGTGGGGATGGCAGCACTGTGTCCTCTTGTTTCCACATGTTAATGAGTCACTCTCCCAGTCCCAATTATTCCTCCATCTCCTTTCTCTGCCTGTTCATCATCTGGCCTCAGAAACCCTTCTCTGCTTTATTCTTCATTCTCCATCCCACCTTCAGGTCACCTGCCTGTCTTTCCCCTACATCTTCGGGGTCCAGCCCTTCCTTCTGCCCTATGTCTCTTCCGTGTTTCCCATTTCTTTACCTTTCATTGCTCCCTGAACACCTCCTCATAAGCCCCACTTCCTGGCTCACTGACAAAGTAGCCAGTGTATTCTCATGGTGGCTGGTAAGTGGCTCAGAAGCAGAGTCCATGTAGGAATGGATGGGAACTGGCCTGTCACACTCCTCCCCTATGGCTCCTGACTCTGGTCTATACTTCCAGGGTGCTCCCCGTGTGGCTGTCTTCTTTATGGGCCTCATGGGGGTTGTCAGGTGAGGCCCCACCCAATGTACACTTGTGGCAGGTTTGCTCCCCAGCCAGAGGCTCACCTAGAGGCCCCATTGTGGGGCCCTTCAGGAGCTGTGAAGTAGACAGACATCCTTTTCACAGGGAAACTCCAGACACCCTTTCTCCTGCCTAACACACACCAACCTCCAGTAGTCAATGAGAACAGTTTAGCCCTGGGACTCCTCCCTTCTGCCTCCCTGGCTTGGCTTGGTTTTTCTTCCACACCCAGGTACTTTCTTGTTTTTGTAGGGGACTCCTGGCCAATGATTTACTTTTTCCTTAATGTTTCATTTTTATTTCTGTCCAGAAAAAAAAAAAGAAAACAAAAAACAAACCCAAACCCAAGCAAACAAACCCTTCAAAACCCACTCTACATTTTAAAATAGTGCCACCAAAGAAACTGCATTGGTCTGGGCCTCAGACCAGCAGGTGGGGAGTGGGCACAAGCACACCCCTGACTCATTTTCATCTGTTGCCCCTCCTCTTACTCCTTTGCTGAGCCCTATCTCTTGTGTTTGTGCTCTGGGCTCATGTGCAGTACAAGTAGATGGAGTGAGAGTGTGGTGCTGTGACGTCTTAGGAGAGTGAAGATCCAGGCAAGAAGCAGTTTCTCCCTCGGATTTCATGTAGAAGACCATGAGGGAGCATCTCCGGCTGAAAGAGCTCAGTTAGGTTCCAGCACAGCTCAGCTGGGTCCAGCTGTGAGGTCTTGGGCCACTCACTAAGTCTCCCTGAGTTTCAGGTTCCTATCTGTAAAGAAGGAGCAATAATAATCCTATCTCACAGCATTGTTGAGAAGATTAAATGAGAAAATACAAGTGAAGCACTTTGTAAATTATAAAGAGGTCTAGAGAAACTATTATTTATGGAGCAGATGTTGAGACATTGGGGCTAAAGGAGAAGAGGGAGACAGCAAGTAGCACTTGCCCTCTAACAGGCTTAGTGAGGGAATTCAGAGAACACAGACACCTGGCAGCCAGAGACCTCAGCCATGAGGAGGGCAGATCTCCACTGTCTCTACAACCTCTGCCTGTATGTAGTATCATCCTTTGCTTGGACAGACGCAGACTACATGTCCCAGCCTTCAAACCCTTGTCTTTGCATTGCAGATTTGTGGAAATCAGGTCAACACATCCAGGTAGGAAGGTGAGGCCCAGGCAGGAGAGGGGATTGGTGTCTCTGAGCAGCTTGATTTCCATCATAGATAAGAAGACAGAAGGAAGCATTGTGACTCAAAGACAGGTACCAGATACATGATATCACTATGAAATTAACAATGAAAGTGGGTAAAGGAAACATTAAAAGGCAGTGAGAAATCTTTTGTCCTTCCTCGCTGAAGAAGGCAGCAAGCTTGCCTTTAATGCTCCTGTCTGGGTTGTATCCTTGTGGAATTGTAAGTTCCTCCTGGACAAGAACCTTGTCGTTTTGGATTACATTTCTGCACCATGCCTTGCAGACACATCCACTTAATACATATTACTTGACTGAGTGATTGGAAAAGAGCAGGAACAAAGAGAGACGGCATTAAGAAGTGAGCTGTTTTTATATAATCCATTGTGTAGAAGACCTGAGCATCCCAGCATTTCTACTGATTGGGCACAATTTAAATTCAGCTTCCTGCCTGAAAAGAAATCATAACAGCAACAAATCCACTGCCTTGTACTCTTTATAGTTTGGCAGGTCTGGCTAGGGTAAGGACATCCAACTACTGGGGGGAGAAGGGACTGTTGGTTCGGGGAGGGAGATGTGGAATAGGTATCAGGAACTACAGAACTCAGAGAAGCAATGTAGAATGTTAGAAGGGACCAGTTGGTCCAATAATTACTGGAGGAAAGTGAGGCCCAGAAAAGCTAAGTTAGTGGCTTATTGGTAGCAGAACTGGAAATAGAGCAAAGGTCCCTGACTCCTGGTTTTGAGCTCTTCCCAGGACTGCAAACTACCTCCTAAGAATTGAATCCAACAGGGGACACGACACTCCAAAGAGACTGAGTTTGAGGTCTATGTCTGGCAAGGAAGGGGAGGTCAGATGTAGGTTGAGAGACTCCATCCCAGACAATGAATAGAATCTTGAGGGCACTGGCTTCCCACCCCCACTTCCTCCTTGATCCCAGCAGGACCTGCAGGTGTGAGAGCTTCCCAAGGAAGCAGGGATCAGGGAGGAAAGTTTGGAGAGGGCCCAGTCTGCACCAAGGCCAGCTTGAGGATGGAGTCCCCAATCTCCAGGCTTTCCTGGTGACTCTTCCTTTGCACTCAGGCTTGGTGAAGACCCCTCTCTTCTTTCTGTAGCTGGAGGAAGATGGGGTGAGAGCCTTGCTTTGGCTTCTGATTTGTTGGCTATGGCTTCTGGTCTCCTGCTTAGATGGAAACAGGAGTGTAAGAAGAATGGAGAAAGAGAAATAAATACAGCTGGAGGATGAAAGATGATCATCTTCTGTGGGGGGTTAGGGAGCCCCTAGGAAGAAGAAGACCATTTGGACACTCTGCTCAGAGGTTGAGTTGGGGATTCCTGTCTCAGTGGGCCATTAGAAGCAGCTAGCACCTGTGGGAGGTCAGAGACTGGAATAGAAACCTGACAGATTTTGGAGCCAGTTATTTTTGGGCTGAAGCTTTCTTTGCCCTGGGTCAACTTAGCAGATCTTTATGAGTTTAGTTTCTCACTCCATAATGTGGGGCGATGATAATACCAACCATAAAGACTTGTTGTGCATATTAAACAAATACATGTACTAGAATTCCTAGAATATAATACATGTTCTTAAGTACTAGTTCCCTTCCCTTCCATAATTCCAGCTGGGCCTAGCCAGCTCTCTCTGCGCTCTCAGCTTCTGAGAACAGAGAAGACCAGACAAACTTGAGATGCTCTACCTCACCCAGTTCTGGCAGTGGAGGGTCCAGTGATTCTCACCGAGGGTCATCTTCCAGTGGGATCTCCCTGGGAGTCACACCAGGCAACTAGAGCCCTGGGTCACAGGTGAGATTGCTCCACTTTTGTACATATACTTTAAAGACTGGGTGGTTCAGTTGTTAAGCATCTGACTTTGGCTCAGGTCATGATCTCACAACTGGTGAGTTCGAGTACTACATCAGGTGAGCTCAAGCCCTAGTTCGGGTGAGCATGAGCCCTGGGTGAACCCTTCTCTCTCTCTCTCTCTCTCTCTCTCTCTCTCTCTCTTCCCCTCACTCACTTGCAACCCCCCCCCTCAAAAATAAATACTAAATAAATAAATAAAAATAAAAACAACAATGCAATGTGGTCACTACAGTAGATCCTGGGCTTCAAAAGACATCAGGCTGCTCTGAAACCACAATTTGCAGGATGCACAGTGGCAGGGAGCACTTTTGGCCATGAAGGCTCTGAACCCCAAAACCCCACGCTGACGTGTTTGCTCTTGTTTTGAGAGGTGAACAGGTCATACCTGCACCAGGCCATCTGTTACCTGAAGTAAGAGATGGGATCCGTAGACAGATGGAAGTTCAAGTCTCAGCTTCATTGCTTTCTGGCTGCATGACTGGGTCAAGTGGTTTTTACTCTCTAAGCCCCAGTTTTTCCATCTGTAAAAAGAGGACAATCTCTTTTGCTTCAAAGATCAAGTTGAGATAGGCACCTCATGTAATCACCACCCAATAAATGATAACAGGAATGGTGCTTTTACATGATGCTAATGTAAATCACCTACAACCAGATGAGTGAATTGGTGGTCTTACACTGTGGTGAGGCTTTAAACTTCTTCATTAACTCTGATCTGATCTGTCCTTTAGCCTCATGTAAATTAGACCCAATCTCTCAACCTCTCCCCATAAGCCTGAGCCTCTAGAGTCTGCATCTCCTGAATGGCTTTGCTGTGAGTGACCAGATCACACCTGGCTGCTGGCTCACCTGAACATAGCCTGTAGGTCTTTTAAAGCCCAGGATCTACTGTGGTGACCACATTGCATTGTTGTTGTCCTAGGATGACTTCTTGGGAAACGCGCAAGTGCTTCCTAGCAAGAGGATGGGCAGAGGTCCCTGGAAGAGGAATGAGTATCTGTGTTCTGGGACTGCCTCCCCAGCAGTTAGGCTGTCTGCTTGGGTGCTGGCTCAGACCCTTGCTGGCCTCTCAGCCTCCCAGGGAGCCTGCTGCATTCAGGACATGTGACCAGCCCTTTACCCTTTGTGCCCCTTGCCCACTCACAGCAGACCTTTTCAAACCTCAATTAGCCACTTAGGGAGAAGAAAGAGCAAGTGCAAGCTGTAGAAATCTGTCTAGACCATGAAGAATTCTTTCCCAAGCCTGCTGTTGCCATGGCAGCCAGCTGGGAACACTGTTTCCAGGGCCTGAGGCACTCAGACTTGCATGGGGGGGTTGCTGCCCTGCTGGGCTGCTGCCCACTCACCTCCCTGCCACCACCTCCCCGGCCTCCTGGCTCCCTTAGCAACAGCCATTACCATTGCCATCGCAACCACCACTGTAGCATCTGCACTGGCCAGGAGCAGTGTCCAAGGAAGCTTGGGATTGAAGCAGGGAGTTAGGGAGTATGCATCTCTGTGTGTGTGTGTGTGTGTGTGTGTGTGTGTATGAGGGGGAGAGAGAGAGAGAGAGAGAGAGAGAGAGAGAGAGAGAGAGAGAGAGAGAAGAAAGTGCCAAGGTAAGAAGTTGGAAAGGAAAGGGTTTGGCAAGCTCAGCCATGATAATTATAAGGATGCTAAACTTGGGGGTCAATGGACTTTTGGCAATCTGATGATTATCCCTGAACTTCTAAGAATAAATTTGTGTATTGGGTATATGTGGAGTTTTCTAGAGAAAGGGTTTATAGTTTTTATCAGATTCTCAAAGATGACTAAGGTCCCTAGTAGGTAAGAATCTTAACTACAGAGGCTTTTGCTTTCAGTCTCAGAGTTATCTTAGATCGTGGTTATCAGGCAGGCTTGAGAGATATGCTTAGAAAAAGGAATGAGTGTGGCCAGGAAAGGAGCAGATGACATGCTACCTGGTCCATATCTGTAGAGTGCCCTTAGATTTACTGTTTGCCCCACTGTGAATCTCTGAGAATAGGGACCTGGGAATCTTTCTCCTAATGCCACCCTAAATATTCTGTCCTTACTCTCCTGTCTTGCAGCTTTGCCCTGGTTTAATTGTGCTAATCACTAATGTTTACTGTGTGTCAGACCCTGAACTTGGTGTTTTATTTAAACTATGCACAGTCTTCCCATCTAACCCTCATACAGTTCTAAGGAGAAGGTTCTCTTATGACCACCATTTAGAAGATAAGAATATTGAAACAACGAGAAACTTAAGTGATCGCCCAAGTTTATATAGTCAGAAGTCGGAGAAGTGAGGGCAGCCTCATGGAGGGGTTAAGAGATTGGCCCTAGACCAAGATGCCTGTGTCTGACCCCAGGATGCACCCTGTTATCTGTGTGGCCTGGCCTGTGTTCTCACAGTGGCAAATTGAGGATACCGATAATTCCTTGCCCAAAGGAAGTTGTGGGAGTTAAAAGGGTTGGCGCTGTATTTGAAAAGTGCTAGGAATAGTCTCTGTTACCAAATAAAATAGAGCTAGGGTAGGATTCAACCATAGGTCTACCTAATTCTAAGCTCCTGTAGCATGCCCACAAGGGTTTCAGTGGTGCTTCACAATCCTAATGCTAGGGCTAGATCATGATATCATGGAGAAACACAAGCTCTAGACTTGGGTTGCCACTCACTGAGGGTGGGGGAGTCATAGCCACTTATGGGGCCTCAGTTTCCTGATCTCTAAAGAACAGGAATAATAATGCACCACGTTTTCTCAGAGGATAGTGGGTGTAATAATCCCAGTTGATTACATGAAGGTCAAGTGAAACAAGACCTAGGAAAGTTCTGGTAAACTGAGCCAAGCTACAGAGATGTATTCAATACCCTACCTTGAGTTCTCATTCACACCTCCTGGGGGGCTTTGTGCACCACCCTTGGCTGGCAGCTCAGGGCAGGGAGCCAAGTGTGATACCCACTGAGGTGGGCAGATGGCATGGTGTCTTGTGGTACCCATGTGCCTGGGTCAGCAGCCAAAGTGAGGATACTTAAGAATTGCATGGAGGAAGCAGAAAGGCAGCAGGGGCCCAACTGCCCCAGGTTTTGTTGGCACGGTGGGAGGGAGGCAGGTGTCCCTGTGAGGCCAGAGGGAGAAGTGAGGGCAAGGCTGTGGGGTGAGCCATGGAACACCCTCCAGGGCTGTGTGGCATCCTTCTCGGTGAGGAGGGGGTAATTGGTAGAAATGAGAAAAAGCTTTATTAGCCACTGCTGAGGAGAAACACAACAAGATATTATCCAATCAGCTAATGGAGGGTTCATAGTCATCTATAGGCTCCTAAGGAGAACAATTTCATGTTCCCTCTTCTTTTTGCCCCCAAAAGGCTCATGGTGCTGAGAGCAGATGGTGAGAGGGAAGAGGGTGGAGTCCTTATTCTTGAGTCACTTGGCTGCTGGGGTACCTTTTCGGGGTGCTGGGAAGTGTAGCACGCAGCCAGCATTTTGGACAAATAGGCAGCCTGATGGCAGGGAGGCGCGGGTCAGACAAAGGAGGCGATGCTGTGAATGACTCGTGGCCCAGTCAGAAGCTGTAATTGGAGGTGATTAATCTGTGGAGGAGAAACCGCTGGGAATCATCACTGACTCAGGGCTAAAGCTGGCTCATTGCTGCTCTGTTCTCCTGCCTCACCTGCCCCACTTGCAGCCTGGAGCGGGGAGGCTGGTTGAAAAGGTGAGTGATTCAGAGACAGTTAAAAAAAGGCAACATTTCTTAAGCTGGGGAGCTTCTGAGACTCTGAATCAAAGATATTTTCTCTAATTTTCCAGGGATAATGTGAAGAGGTTGGGGATCTTCTATGAGAACTAGGGGCAGGAGCCCAGGATGGGCACTTGCCAGGGCTCTGGACAGGCTAAGCAGTGATGTGCCCACGTCAGAAGAAGTGGGGGCTCTGGGGAACTTTCTGGTGTGAGATGCTAAACCAAGGCTGTATAGTTAAAGAGATGTGGACTTGGATCCCAATGTGTACTCACAAGCTCTGCTCAAATAATTCAGCCTCTCTGAGTGCCAGTTTCCTCAACTCTACAAAGAGGATAAAAGTTCCTACTCACAGTGTACTGTGGGGACTGAATGAGATGGTTCACAAGAAGCATTCAGCAGAGCAGAGGCTGGACCTGTGGGGGGAAACAGCCACAGGCAGAGATAACACGAAGCTTGTGCCTTAGAAGAAGAAGTGCTAACTTCTCCTTAGTTTCTCTCTTCCCTATTCCAAAGAGAATAAAACCTGACCTTATGCGTTGTTGTCACAGTGAAATGGTAAGATGTGTGACATGAAGATGCAAATCGCCAAGAAAATACAATAAATATTTCATAAAAGAGACTGTTTTATTATTGGCAACCACTTTTGGGGAAGGTACCAAAGCACACCTATCTTGAAAGTGTTCGGTTGGCTTTTGAAGAGACTTAGTTGGTATTGCTTCTGTTTGTGTTTAGAGTCTTAAGAATTAGGAATCAGGCAGTGAGCTTTCAGAAGAGCTGACTATAGAACAATGAAGACACTTTAGTCCAGCTATTTTCATGCTGTCACTCTGAAGGAGGTTGAGCAGATAGTATCATGGGGCAGTGGCTAGTTTTGAATGGGTTCATCAGATGCTCCATCTCTGGCTGGGGCAACATCAAAATATGCCTGGAAAGATCTAACTCTTTTTTTGACTTATCTTTATCTCAAAGGAGAAGAAAACTTGACCAGTAAGAAGAATGAAGATTAGATTTTGCACAGCTGCCAGAATGCAGGGACAGGGTTGGGGGTTAGGGTATGACTGACAGGAGATGCAAATAGACAAGATTAGGGATGTCATTTCTTTAACCTCAAGGACACATTAGCCAGAGACTAAGGCATGCTCCTAGACAGCTTCTCAAGTGCCCCAGAGCTCTTGTGTTGGATCCATGGCTGAAGGTGGCCCAACCAAGGGACTTAGGATTCTTCCAGGGCTCACTCTGAGATGTTCTTTCTCCATTCTGTGTGTTTTTTGTTGTGTTGTCTTCTGCTCTGATACCCTTGACCGCCTGATTGTTTTAGGGACTCATGCCATGAGTCAGTCTGTTCAGGAGGTGCACATGATTTATACAGAGCTTTTCTTCCATCACTCAGTGTTTATTATGAAATTGGGAAGAGCAAAGGTCATTTTTTTCACAAGTGTCCCTTGGCAGGTCGGGGCTTTGGGTCTGCCTGAATTCTGGATCCAGACTGCACCCAGAGTATTTTGTTAGCTAGAAGAACTCCACAAATGGGGATGATTTAACCATCAGACTGGGTAGCCATGTAACCAAATTGTCACGTGTGGACACCATTAGAAATAAAGTCCCAATTCTTGCATCTACTTGGAGGCATTCTACTCTGCAGTGGGAGATGCCCGATGGCCTACAAAGCACTCTTCTCCACAACCCGGAGTCTAGTTCTTCTCCTCTACATCCTGTTCCTCACACATGCTTCAGCTTCCACCAGCTGCAGAGAAGTAAACCACTCTCTCCTGTGAAGCTTCCTCCCCACTTAACATTCATGGGTTGCAGCCTCTTACCATTTAATGCATGGACAACAGCAATCAGCATATAGATTGAGCTGCTAATATAAGGAGAGCAAAGCAAGAAAGGAGAAGAGAATGTTACAGAGCCAGGTTAGCCTCTTTGAGGGAGAAAGTAGCTTCTTAGACGTGGGGAAATCAGCTGCTTCTGCCACTTTGTCAAGGAGGTGGGGAAGTGTTTTAATAGGCGGTTTATCACAATGCCTACCCCCATCTGCAACACACAGGAGCAGATAGGAAGGGGAAGGGAGGACCTAAGCTGGGCCCAGGCTGTTGGTCTTGTGCTCTGTTCCTCCCTCCATCTGTCAGTCAGCAAGTGGTCATTCAGAATGTGTCCTCCTTGCTGAGATTCCTGCTGTTCATTCTCTATTTGCGAGTTTGGGTCTTGGTCCTCCTCAAATCCTCCTACTTTGAATTTCTGCCACAACCAGATCTTTGTCACTATAAGGCATTTGAGATGCAAAATTGATCCCTCCCCCCAGTTGTTCCGGGAGCAGGAGAGCAGATTGGGGCACAGGATCACACAGAGGGAGCTTGAGGGGCAGGTAACCATAGAAGCATAGAATTAGAATATACACTTGGGATTCCAGACGAGGGAACTGACGCCTTGTGAGATGAAACGATTTGCCAAAGATCTTGCACATTGGCAAATCTTGCAGAAGAGCAAGATTAAAACTCAGGTCATCGAACTCCTGGCCCTCACAGTTGCTGACTGAGCCTTGTCTAAATAGGGAGCTTTGCTGATGACATGGCCGCATCCCTCTGGTTGTTGAATTGCAACCCTGCCAATCAAACCCTTTTCAGGCACCCTGTGCCTTTCACCAACAGTCATGAATATTTTGAGGTCTGTCCTGGCCTGAAAACATCTGGGAGAAACACATTGGGAGGCATGACCCGTTGGGCATTAAGCCTGGATAGGCATCTCAGACTGCACAAATCAGAGCTCTGAACAAAGTCACAAAAGTTCTTTGAGTCTCCTGGTTTCATTACTTGGGCTTTTCTGCTCAGTCTCCTTCATTTCTCCTACATCCAGGGTGGCTCATGATTCTCCCAGTGACTGCTGTCATTTCCTTACACTTGGACTTGTCATCATCACTACTCCCACAACTGATCTTGAGAGTGCTCCCTCCCCTCCATCCACCTCCATGTTGCCTCCTCCACTCCACGTGTTGCTCCTTTCAGTACTGTGTCTGTCCCCGTCAGACATACTTTCTTCTCCCCAAGTTGGAGAAGAGCACAGAAGGTTCACTAGTGCCCAGAGGTAGAGCATACATCTTTCAGCAGACCAGACACCTACTGGTAATATGTGCAATTCTATACATATCCAAAAAACTTCTGTTGCATACCTGCTATGTGTCAGGCACTATGCCAGATGCTGGGAGTGCACTGTCACCTAAAACAGGGTCTCTGCCCTCTGAGGAGTGTTCGGTTGAATGAGGAAGCAATCAACTATACCCAGGGCTTCACTATAGCATAATGGACCTATATTGGTCTTCTGCAAAGGGAGTAAAAAAGACACAGGTATGGACTTTGGGTTTCCTGTGAACTAACTACAGGACCTTTGCAAATCACTGAACCTTACTTCATGAAAGGTGAGAGAATTGGATAAGATGACTTTTAAAGTCTCTTCCAGCTCTGGAAGTGTCTTCCAAACAAAACGAAACAAAACAAAACAAAACAAAAACATATAAGGTTCATACACAGTAAGACCTCCTCCTAGGAAGTCAGATTGGGATCATTAAAGGTGGTGATGAGAGAAACTGTCCCTTCTGGTGGGTAGATTGGACCAGAGAGGACAAAGAGAGGCTCATTCCCTTTGTTGGATCAGGGTTCTCTTTGCTTATGAGCAAGAGGACATTGGGGACAAAAACCACAACTGATTGAAATGCCAGTGGGAAATCTTTTTGTAATGATGTTTCACTCCAGCGCTTTCATTTCTATTATTATACAAAGCGATTTATTCCAAAAACATAAACCAAGCAGCAAAAGAACAACTGGCTCCCTAGGAAGAGCTCTTTCCTCTTTCTCTCCTCCTGCAAGCCATTCCCAGGCTTAAAGTGCCTTCCTCATGCTCAGGCTAAGCCCACTCTGTGTGGGAGGGGCCATGGGGGGGGGTGTCAAGGAGAGGAACTCAGGTTTCATCTTTGAGTCTTTCCAGAATGGTTGGCCTTCACAGTTCTGGCCTAGCAGTGCTCTCTACAAGTTTCTACTTTGATGTATTTGAAGTCTGGGTAAACAACGCTCTCTACTTCGTGCTGTAGTTTTCTATCTCTGAAATGGGGAAGAAAATTTCTTAACAGCTTTCATTTACAAGCCCAGAGAAATGCTAAGACTTGGGTTCTGGCCTGATGATTGGTTAGATAAAAACAATGCCTCTCTCCTCTGTTGTCCCCATCTGAAAAAAAAAGATGAACACAGCTGAGAGCAGTGCCCTTTTCCCCCATAGAGGCCATCATGGGGAACTCCCATTAAACTACTTCCCAAACCATGGGGCTAGCAGGAGAAGCGCTTTCATGGAAGGCCTAAGGATCATCTGCTGTATCTTTGAAAATGAAAACCTTGGAATTTTTGAAATCCTTCCAATTACCCATTTTGCTTGGCTTCTTCTGATTGCAGTGGAAATTGGTCAGTGGAGCCCTGAGTCATGTGGGGGATGGGATGGGAAAAGCATGTTACCATGGCACCCTGGATAATCACTTCCTCCTCAGAAACCAGGAGGACATCTGGCTTGTACAATTCCATCATTTGTCACTCAGCATATACTTATCTTATATTTTAGTAATTAAAAAATATATAGCCCATATATATTTTAAGTCTTTCAAGGGAAAGAGTAGAGTAATACACAATAGGCTTTCAATAAATAATTGACTTTGTAATTGCTGATGATTATAACCCTAGCTTCAGGATTTATGAGTCTATTAAAGAATCAGAATTATAAACTACTGGAACATAAGGGGTCTTATAGTCCTGGCCAATTTCCTTACAGACTTGCATGGTGTAAATTCTATTGTTTTGTTTTTAAAATCCTTAAAGATGTGGATAGAAATGGAAGATTTACATCTTTCGTCATTTGATTCTCATTTTACATCTCACCCATGGTCACATAGTTAGTAGGCACAGAGCTCAGTTTAGAACACCACCTGATTCAAGGCTCATTTTCTTTCTACTGCATCATGATTCTTCTTGGTAAAAGGACAAAGGCAGTAATGTCCTGACAGTTCTGTGAGCTCTGTTATGGATCTGGAGACTGAGGCTATGGAGGAAAAGGGAACTAACTGTTCATGGTGACCCAGCATGTAAGAGGCTGAGCCTGGCATGGAACTCTAGTCTCTTGATTGCCAGAAGGCATCATCATGCATGCCAGGCAGCCTACCAGCTTTACCTCCAGCTTTACCAAGTTCAAATGCTGAGAAGAAAATGTACAAGTAGGGAAACACTCTGCAAATATTCTAACAGCAAGAGGCAATCAGGCTCTTGGGGTTCTAGAATAGGGACTGGCATACCCAAGCTCCTCTTGCTTCTGTGTCTTCTTCCACCAGGGGAGGAACAACAGTCAGAGCTGTGCCCTTTTTGGCCATAAAGACCTTCCAGATGACCTCTTAGGGGAACATGTGATATATGCATGAGGTGGGAAGCAGTGGGATTAAAGGGTGTTTTCTCTTCTCCCAACTAAGGGAACCACTCCCTGCAAAGCAACAAAATGGCAATGAGCTTTAAAGAGGGCTTCCTCACCACTAAGAAACCAGTCCTGGATTTTGATGCTATGTCATTTAGCACAGTTTCTTTCCCACCAACTGTCTGATATGACACCATGGAGCTAAATAGCAGAGCTGCTGAAATAACAGTCAAGGGAGAGGGAAATTAAGACACACCAGCAAGGGAGAAGAGATTTTTTTACGCAAGGAAGAGAATAAGACAGTAGCCAATGAAACAGACAGAAGCAAGATGTCTGTGCCAGGTGGCGTGAGACAGAGAAATCTTTTGTGTGGCAACTAAGTCTAAGATGACAGGGATGCACTGAGCACAGAGAAGACAGTGAGAACAGCCTGCATTAACATGGAGTTTCTCATAAACATTCACTTATTTGATCACCTTACCACTATATGAAAAGTGGCCGATAGTCACCTTTATCTGACTTTAGTGTACTAAGCACATGGCTCATGACCTCAGAAGTTCTGATTCCTTAACTTCAACAAAAGAAGGCTGGTCCAGAGGAGGGGAAAAATGCTACAAGGGAGGGCAAATTTGCCTATTTGATATCTATCATTTCACAGGTGGGAAAGAGAGATGAGTTCTCAAAGTGAGGGCAGATATGCATCTAGTACCCAATCATAGTGCTTTTTGACCAGGTTAGGCCAATGCCAATGTATTGGATCAAAGGAAATAGCAATGGGTTTTCCAGATGATGGAGACCATACAGAACAGATATGTGGCATAGATGTTTGAATGGAGAGTAGTTGTTTTTTTTTTTTTTTCAACCTTTATTTATTTTTGGGACAGAGAGAGACAGAGCATGAACGGGGGAGGGGCAGAGAGAGAGGGAGACACAGAATCGGAAACAGACTCCAGGCTCTGAGCCATCAGCCCAGAGCCTGACGCGGGGCTCGAATTCACGGACGGTGAGATCGTGACCTGGCTGAAGTCGGATGCTTAACCGACTGCGCCACCCAGGCGCCCCAGAGAGTAGTTGTTTTAAGACACTGCCATGCTTTCAGTCCTAGTGACTGCTACTCTTTTGCAGCAGGAACATTTATCACTGGCAGGGAGCAGTGAGTCTGCCCTCCCTGTCACCTGCCTCATGTCTAAAAGGGACATGGAAGATCCGGGCATAAATATTATGATAAGGTCAGTGTCTCCTGGCTCAGCTTGTGATTTGTCTAGGAGCATGAATAAATATGTACAAGTTTCTCTCTGACATGATTTTCTCTTTTCCTTGGACAGGTATCTATACATGTCCCCTCCTATCACCTGCAAGTCTCCCAAATGGTGGAGCTTTCCCAAAAGAAGATCTTGGTTCTCCTGTCATATTTTCTTATGTCTTCCTTAGCCCCCATTCTTTCCATTAACCCCCACCAAGTGAAAAGGTCTTCCTTAATTCGAAAACTATCAGTCCTATTGACACTGTTAATGGGGGTTTTCCATGAACTTGCATTTTGACTGACATATATTCTTTTTTGAGGCCTCAGAGAAGTCCAAGACTCTGCTACAAGTGATTGAGAAAATTGATATGCTAGTTGCCAGTGATGTAACCTTACAAACTCTAGGACTCACTATTTTTTTTAATACTTATTTTATTTTATTTTATTTTTTAACATTTATTTATTTTTGAGACAGAGAGAGACAGAGCATGAATGGGGGAGGGTCAGAGAGAGAGAGGGAGACACTGAATCTGAAACAGGCTCCAGGCTCTGAGCTGTCAGCACAGAGCCCAACGCGGGGCTTGAACTCACAAACCGTGAGATCATGACCTGAGCCGAAGTCGGACGCTTAACCGACTGAGCCACCCAGGCGCCCTTTTAAATACATATTTAAAAAAATATTTTTAATTTTTATTTATTTTTGAGAGAGAGAGAGCAGAGTGTGAGCAGAAGAGGGTGAGAGAGAGGGAGACACAGAATCCAAAGCAGGCTCCAGCCTCTGAGCTGTCAGCACAGAGCCCGACTGGGGCTCAAACTCGCAAACTGTGAGATCATGACATGAGCTGAAGTCGGACCCTTAACCAACTGAGCCACCCAGGCACCCCAGGACTCACTATTTAGAACCAAATTCTTCTCAGTCTGGATAAGACCTCCAGAATTATACTTTGTGAGAGGTCAAAGCGGTCTTAAAGATTTTCACTTAAACCCCTTCTTTAATAGAGGAGGAATGTGCAGTTCAGAGATGTTAAAGGACTCGTCCTTCAAGTCACTTCTTCCTCAATGTTCTTCCCACTACTCCAACTCACCTGTAGTTCATCTTGTCCTTACATTTGGATGCAATTGCTTTTAAGCCATCCTCTTCCTAAATATCTTATAAGGGAAAGTGTATTTTTAAAAATATTTTATTTTTAAGTAATCTCTATACCCAATGTGGGGCTCAAACTTACAACCCTGGGATCAAGAGCTGCATGTTCTACTGGCTGAGCCCACCAGGCACCCAAATGGAAAGTGTTTTTAAGTTTGGTGTGTAGAAGATGACTGAAGTGTCTCTCAATCTTTTAAGACAGGACGTGCTTTCTAACATCAACTAAGTCTTTCTATCTAATTTTCATTTGTCTTGCTGCCATATTTCCTAACCTCTTTCAGTAAATGGAGAGGACAGGGGCCCTACTCTTATGTATTTTTTCATAGGTGTAAGATAGGCAAATTTGCTCTCCCTGTGGACTTGTCTAGCCTTCTCTTGTTGAAGTTAATGTATCAGAACTTCTGTGCTCATAAGCCATATGCTTAGCCCCCTAAAGTCAAATAAAGGTTAGTCCACTGGAGAGCTGACTCTTTGCCTAATGACAAAAAAAAAAGCAATATCTTTAAAAGCTTTATCTTTTATTTCATGCCAGAGTTAAAGTTGATTTATAGGTTGGATCCAGCCTGGGCTTCTGGCACCCAAGCATGTCAGAGAGGAAAATTGGGACAGAGAGAAAGATAGGGACCCTCAAAGGTGGGGGCTGTAGAATAAAAATGCAGCCAGCAGGTTTCCCCAGTTTTGTACAGTGTAATTCTCAACATGTGCCCATAAGTATCTTGCAAAGCCTTTGAGAAACTGCCAAGGAGCCAAGCTAAAAATACCCATGGAACAGCGTGATCAAGGAGAAGTGCAGGGATGGGTGTGAGCTCTCCATGGAAGGCGTGAGACTTTAGAGCACGGGCCGACCACAGCACACGTCTCAGGCTCTTGCTCTGGAGACTGAACAATGAGTCAGTTTGATAAGGTTGGGGAGGCTAATGCATTTGGTTTTAGGCTTTGCTTTATTTTTGTATCAGTCCAACTTGATAGTGAAGCCTGTGTGTCCAGTGAACCCTAAAATTAAAAGTGTAAGAACACACCCACTTTGGGTGAAAGTTTGCATGAATCTTTGAAACTTTCTGATGGCTTCCCACTGCCCTCTGTAACAACTATAACTTGGCTTTAATGGCTTCCTGGTTCTCTGTCTACTCCAGTTTCAGGATCATACTTCTTTGAATACTTAATCATGTGTCCCTGACAAATATTTTCTCTAGTCTGCTTTTTCCAGTTATGAACCTTCTGTTCTTAATGATTGAGAACATTTTGCCATTGGCATATTCCCTCCCTCTCTTCCAGAACTTCCATCAGCAACTTAAGAGTGTTTAGGCTCTCACTCTCTAGGCATGATGGCCCCACTTCTTTTAATATCTCTGCCCAGGATGTTTCCAAATTTCACAAGCCTCCCCTCAAGTGCATCTTAAGTTGAGGGGAAAAGGATGGGATAGAAAGTGAATGGTGGTAGGGGGACAGATTTGCTTTTTGTTGAGGGTATACCCAGAATTCTATTCTCCATGCTGTTGAAAAACAAGCAGAATCATGTACTTATTCATATTTTTAAATAACAATTATTATTTGAGACAACAATTTGTCTTGGAGAAATCAGTAGTCTAAAGACAGATGTTACAATATGGGCAACCATCCACAGGACACAAAGAACAAAGTTTTAAAAAGTAACAGGAAACATTAAGCATTTATATCATTCATGGATCAAGGTAAGTGTGTTTGTTACCCTGATACAATTTGGTTAATCTGTCCCTGGCTGCTCCCTCATGAGGGAAACTCTCCCTCCCTTGTATCCTAAATTATTTTCTAAGTCTGTTCTTTTTAGAGGACATAGAACAGATCTATGTGACCTTCTGATTATAGAATCTTGCTGCTGATTTGTGAGAGATGTTGATTTGATGCTGATTCGTTACATGTGAGAGATGGATTGAGCTAGAGGTCATAAAGTGACTCAAGAGAACTGAGTACTATTGATGAACTTTTGGGCAGTGTTTCAAAAATGTAAAATACCTGTTTTCATTTTTTTCAGTTTTGACCTATTTCTACAATTTTCATTTTATGTACTATATGGAAATATCCTGTGTATACTGTATATATAATCATTAATTAAAAATTTTACACTCAAGTCTACTTTGGGGTAGGCAGGCTTTGCTCCATCTAGGAACTCAAAAGTGGTTCACATCTTATGGATGGAGAAATGGTTAAGTTCATTGCTAGCTGGAATCCAGGGAATTTGAAGCAGCTCTGCTTTTCTCACAGCTAAGAGCCCCTGGTACCCCCCAGTATCTCATTCTCACCAGAGATGAGAGCAGGAGAGCCCCTGTTTCAGGGGATCTGAGTTCAATGGCATCTTCCACATTCAAAAGCAGAGCTGTCTCCTAGTTTGCAGTTTATAATGTCCCAGCAGGAGAGTAGCTGATATTACTCATGGGTCCTAAATCCCCGAGAGAGGAAACAATTGTCTCTGGACCCCATGTTCTCTCTCTTTGTATTTGAGAGAGAGAGAGAGACAGAGAGCACAAGTGGGGGAGAAGCAGAGAGAGAGAGAGAGAGAGAGAGAGAGAGAGAGAGAGAGAGAGAGAGAGAGAGAAGCTTAAGCAGGCTCCACACTCAGCGTGGAGCTCAACTTGGGGCTCAATCCCATGACCCCTGGGATCATGACTGAGCCAAAATCAAGAGTCAGGCACTCAACCTACTGAGCCACCCAGATGCCCTTGGACCCCATATTTTCTTGGCCCTCTTTCCTGGTGTTGTTGATCAGATCTGCTGCAGCTCCCTTCCAACAACTGTGCTTCATCTAACTCTGGCACTGATATTTTCTACAAATTCAGATATCTATGCCTCTAGCTATTTGAATTCTTGCCACTGAACCCCTTAACCTCATTTCACATTCATCCAAACTACACCTGTGCTCCACCCATGGCAGTAACCACAAGTTCTTAGGGGCCAATACCAGAGCAAACCTTTGTTCTCTGCAATACCCCATCTGGGCCATTTGGGTGGGCTTGTATCTTCTTCTGGAGTTCTTGTCAGAGGCAGCAGTTGTAGAAGACCCTTTGGGAGGCAGTGAAGGCTCACTCACTAGAAAATGAAGGCCAGGAGAGGAGAGTTTTGTTTATTTTGTGCATAGTAGGTGTTTCAGAATTATCTGTTACATGAATGAGCACGACTGACTAAATGAATGTGGTGCAGAGAAGAACAGGCCAAGAATAAGAGTTCTTTGACACAAAGAAGAAACAGAGAAAGAAGTGAACAGATGAAAAGGGATTTGGCTTGCTCCCACCAAGGATCCCAAGTCCTTTCCCAATGTTTTGTTCTTTGGAAAATTCCTGTAAGTACCAGAGTGGCTTGTCCATGAGTTGGGTTGAGGGCAGAGCCTAACAAGGTCCCAGCACGAAGCCACTGTGCTGAAGTAGCCACAGTGGGAAAACAAGCCATTAGAAAAAATACCAGAACCAGAGGCATTGAGGGTCACATGAGTCTACCCATCTAAACTGTGTATTTGTAGAGAACAGCTGAAAAGCTGTGAGGTCCAGGTTCAGGGGAAGCAGGGAACTAGGGAGGGAGGTACCGAGGAGGCAAAGAGGAAAGAGGAAATGTGATGCCTGGGAGTGTAATCATCATGCCATCTTTGACCAGGAGTTTATTCTTTTTAGCCTCTTCTTGGCTGAAGAGGATGGTTTAATTGAGGTGTTTGTTTCAGCCACTGAGAAATGCTTCTTTGACTGCCATTTCTGAGTCATGTTTTGTTTCTCCTGGAAACTAAAAAACAAAACAAAAAAACCCCCTGAAAACCCCCAAATACCAAGTACCCAGAGCTGGACTCTGTGCTGAGTGCTTCTATAAACTTTCTCATTTAATTTTTTCAGCCCTTTCATTAAGGAGGTCTTATTTTTCTTCTTCTTCTTCTTCTTCTTCTTCTTCTTCTTCTTCTTCTTCTTCTTCTTCTTCTTTTAAGGAAACTGCATCTCAGAGAATGTACAACTTATCCCATATCCATCAAAAAAAAAAAAAAGCAGCATTAAGATTTGAACTGAGAACAAGCTGACTCCAATTCAAGTCTTTGTCCCACTGTAACATAGGTGCCTGTTTCTTCCATCTCCAGAAGCAGTCAAATAGCATGCATCCCAGGAAGGAGGTGATATGCATAGGAAAAATGTAGAGGTCCAAGTACGTTGGGAGTGACACAACTAGAGTCCACAGTCATGGAATTGGATACACTTATGGATAGAAACAATATTAGAAGTTAACATTCATTGAGCATATTTACCATGGACCACACACTCTGCTAATGGGACCAATGAAGATGGTACAATCTTGAGTTTACAAATAAAGAACCTAAGAGACAGGAACAGTAGGTAACTTTTAAAAGATATGCAGCAATATGTGGTAGAATCAAAATTTGAACCCAGACAGCATTCTTAACCTTTATACAAGGTTGCCTATAATGTTAGAGGGAAGGTTTTCAGGATTCACATGCAATCTTAGTGTTCCTAGTACCTGTGACAGTTTTAAAAGATGGCTGCAAATTTTCTGTCCCCATACTTTGAATAAGGGCAGGTGTGTGACTGCTTTGATCAACAGATTCTGGGGTCAGACACAGATCTGACACTAGATGACTTCCAAGGCTGGGTCATCAAAAGCAATGTGGCTTCTGCCTTATCCATCAGGCCATTCCCCTTTAGAGTCTCGGGGCCACCATATTCTGAGAAAATACAAACCAATTGGGGAGGTCATGTGCAGGTGCTCAGTAAGAGTCTATATCTCCAGCTAAGCTTTCTGCTAAAAGTAAGCATTGACCGCCAGCAAGTAACCTCTTGGGTGACCAGCCAAGTTGATCCATCAAATGACTGTAGTTTCAGCTGACATCTGAATACAACCACACGAGAGACCTCAAGCAAAAATTACCCAGCTGATCCCTGCTTTCCTTCCCTTCTCTGACCCATGGAATTATAAAAGAAATTTATAAAAGGAAAGTGTTTTCAGCTATTGAGTTTTGGATAATCTAAATGTTATGTAACAATAGAAAACCAGAGCAGCAACTCAGTGTTCCCAGCCAGTCTTTCTTCATGCAGTGCTCCTTCCTACAGTGCCTCACTAATGGGTGGTCCCATGTTAAAAAAAAAAACAAAACAAAACAAAACAAAACAAAAACTGCTAAAGAAATGAACTTTGGGGTTTCACTGTATGCCAGACATGTTCGTATGTTAGTTCACTTAATCTTCATAAGAGCTATCTGAGGCAGGTATTACTCATCACATTTTAAAGATATGGTAACTGAATCTTAAAGAAGACAAATGGCTCTCTCAACCTAATTTCAAATTCAGAGTACTTTCCACTCTCTCACAGTTTTGGTGGAATAGATCAAGGTGAATAGCAATAGCAAGAAGCAATAGAAGCTGCCACAATCACCTATCATTTGTTGGACACCTGCCATGTTCTAGCCCTGTACTGGGTTCTTAATATATTCTTGGACATTTAACCATTTCATTAACCCTATTTATTAATCATTATCATCCCATCACATAGGAAAGGAAACTGAGGCTTACAGAAGTTAAGTAACTTGCCACAGTCATATAGATGATAAGATAGGAGCCATGACTTAATCCTATGTGGACCTGAACTCATGTGTGTCCTTAACCCACATCCTATGAGTGGCATGTAGGGCTGGAAGGGGTGACTTTTTTGTCCACTGTTTTTATTGCTAAGTATACACACAAACAGAACAACATATGGAAAACATGTACAGCCCAATGACTTATCAAAAACTAAAAATCACAAACCAAATATCGACTACCCCGAATCAGGAAAACAGAATACTGCCAGTACCCTAGTAGTTCCTCCCAATCACCACCTCTCCACTGCCCTAGAGAGAATCATGAGCATTTCTCTTATGAAAACGACTGGTAGTTTTGCACATTTATCAATTTTATATAAGTGGAATCAAACAGCATGTTTTTCCATCTTTGCTTGCTTTTATTAATAATCGCTTCTGGATTCATTTATGTTGTTTGGTGTAGCTATAGTTTGTTAATTTTCATCAGTGAATAATATTCCATTATATGACTATAACAGAATTTATTCATTTCATTGGTGATTGACCTTTGGCTTGTTTTCAGTCTTTATTAAAATTTATTAAATTTATTAAAATTATGCTGCTGCTATGACATTTCAATACATGTCTTTTGGAGGTTGTGTGCATGCATTTCTGTTGGGTCTATATCTAGCAGTAAGGCTGCTAAGTCAGAGGGGATATATATGTTGAATTTTAGTAGGTACTGCCAAGTGGTTTTCCATAGCGGCTGTACCAATTTGAACAATTGCCAGCAACATATGAGAATTCCTGTTGCTCTATATCCTGGTGAAAATTTTATATTATCACTCCTTTTAATTTAAACTACTCTCATGGGTATGTAGTGATATCTCTTTGTGGTTTTAATTTGAATTTCCTTGATCACTATTTAAACTGAGATATTTTCACATATAATGGCCATTTGGATATTCTTTTCTATGAATTGCCTGTTCAGGTTTCTTGTCCATTTTACTTTTGAGGTGTCTGCATTTTAAAATATTTTTAGATATGTTTTCTTATACAAAATTTCTTAATATATATATATATTCAATATATATATATATATATTCAAGCCCTTTGTCAAGGTAGGGATGCCTTTGCCAGGCCATTAGGTAAGGGATTAGGCACTTAGATTAGGGATTCAGATTAAGGACTTTTCTCCTTGAAGGGGAAAATATGCAGATTCTCCTCTTTTGGGGAATTGTGCTAGGAGAAACAAATAATGCGTTTGGAGATATGACTTTTCCAAATCAAGGTAAGATTTGAAACCATGTATGATATAATCCATGCAAAACAACAAGAGCAAAGCTTATCACTGTTTTACAGCTCTCAGTTCTCAGGAAAAGTAAAGTGACTGAATCTCTTAGGTGTAGGGTTTACATGGAAAGGGAAGGACTCAGAGGCCAAGATGCTCTACATGAGCCTACCATCACTGTGGGGCAGTGGGACAGAGGTACAGGAGTTGGCAAGGCCTTTGGTGGCTTTTTCAGGCAACTATGGAGCTCCTGGATGGAAGCAGAAGGTGAACCATCTTTTTGCTGAACCAAGGGCTTAGGGAAATACTGTTATCTCTACCCTTAGTTTTTGCATCTAGATTCACCCTTTGGCCGTCTTCTGTTTGCATAATGTGTTTCATTTAGTCTGGTTTGCCCCATTCTGGCAGAGATCCTGACACCTACCTGGGGCCCTGAAGGGTGTGGAAGTCAGGAGAGAAGCTCTTTCCCCAAGAAGATCTGAGGCCAGATCTTCTCTTATCAGATGATGTCATTTTTGTGGGTGACAAGGTCCCAGCTGCCCTTCCATCTCACAGTCAGCATGTCCCTGCACCATATTGTCCCTTGAGGGATGAAGCCAGGTGGTTCTGAGTAGATTGACCCTGATTTTATTATTCACTGAAGTAAGCAGCGTCAGCAAAACACACCAATCTCTGATATTAGACTCACTTCCCCACAGAGCTGGGGTCCCCAAAGGAATGACACCAGCCCTCTGCTATGTCAGCCCCCGAAGGAGAGTAACATAAGGGTGGGCAGTTTTTCCTCTCCTACCTCATCTTCCTTACATTTGAGACCTTTAGTTCAAGACAGGGAAGGGAGAGAGGCTTCCTTGGTAAAGGCTTGGTTACTCATCAGCATCTCAAAAAGTGGCAGATACACAATCATCTCTGCTCTTGGGACTTCACTCTAGGGCAGAGGTTGTAGGGAAATACTTAGCACTAGCAAACAGCTTGGGTAGACTTGGGCCTAGAGGCCAGGAGGCACTCCCTCAAGGATATGCCCAGGGCAAGAAAACAGAGCCACATTTATCTGCTTAGTGGGAAATGGGGAACAGGGAGTGTTGGAATGGGGCCTTATAGGATAACACTTTTAAACATAATTTATTATAATTTCTCAATTACAGTACTGACTGAATAAATTATGAAAGGGAAAAAAATCCTAGTTAGACCCGGTTTTTAGGGTCTAAGCTGATGGGCTGTATGGAGGTTTATGTCCAGGTAAAACTTCCTAATGAAAGGTCTTTATAAATGCTTCTTTCTTGGGATTGTCCTGGCCTCATGGGAGGAAAAGGAATGTGGCTTGGAATGTGGAACAAGGGAAGGGAGACTGGAATTCCAGCCTGTGTGTGGGCTAAATGCAAGAGTTGAACTGTTTCTTTTGATGAAAAGAAAACCACAGGCTGAGTTCAGGGCAATGGCCCATGGCTATCCCCAGACCCTCTTGACTCCCTTTGTGTCCCAGAATGTTGCAGCAGGATGCTGCCTTGGAGGTGATCACACTGCCCATGCCCCTGGCCCCCCAAAGCCTCTTTTTTCTGTGTAGTGGACCCCCAGATGGGCAGCATCAGCCCTCCTGGGACCCGCTGCCTCTGACCCCTTTACAATCTTCCTGCCTTCACTCCCTGTGGTGGGTGCTTGGCCTCTGGTGGGAGACCCACTCTACCTTCCTAAGAGGTTAAATGTATTGAACAGTTTCTTCTCTGACCTTTATCCCAGTGGATGACCTTGGTCCTTCCTCTTTTACTCTTTGATTAGAATTGCTGCCCCAGTGTCCCCTCCATGGCCTAAACTCAGAAATCTCTTTCTGTCTAATCCATGTGTTGGCCAGCCTCCAATAAGGTGGGTATTCACACCCTTCAAAGCCCTCCCCTACTGAATTGGCTTGACCTGAGACCAGAAGGAAACTGCAGATGTGAGAGCGTGATTTTCAAGATGAGGCCGAAAAAGGCACTGTGGCTTGCACCTTGCTCTTTCTTGGACTGCTCTTTCCTGGGGGAAGCAGCTACCAGGTCATGAGGATACCAAGCAGCCTATGGATAGGTCCACCAGGGGATGAGCACCTGCCAGAAATCAGACTAACTTTCCATCCATGTAAGGAAGCTACTCTGGAAGTGGATCCCCTGGCCCCAGGAGGCCTTCAGGTGACAGCAGCCCAGGCTGACACCTGACTGCAGTCTCATGAGACTCCCTGAGCCAACACCACCCAACAAAGCTGCTTTTGGATTCCTCCTGGATTCTAGAAACTGCATGAAGCATTTATTGTTTTAAGCCACTAAGTTTCAGAGTAATTTGTTAAACAGCAGTAGATAACTAATACAATGTGTTTCTCTAAGAATTGGTTTCTTTCATTGTGTCTTTGCCAATAATGTCTTTTAATGTAGCCAGGCCTGTTGATAAATCAGAATTCCTTTATCTTACCAAACTGAAGAAATGTTCCTCTCATTTATTTTGCATACTTAGCATAGTGCCTGGTAAATAGTATGTCTCAGTAGTAAAAAATATGGAGCAAATGCCAGTGGAATCAGCTGAATTAATGAAATCAATGACTGTCAAGGTTCTATGTCAAATGAGGGAGAATAGTGTTACTGATAAAGTCAAAGCACCATAAAACTAATTTTTGTATATCTTTTTGTGATTTATAAGGGAGGGGAAGTCAGGTAGTAAAGTTCACACTTTATTGCTAGATTGGTATTAAAAATAACCACTGTCGGAGCACCTGGGTGGCTTAGTTAGTTGGTTAAGTGTTCGACTCTTGATTTTGGCTCAGGTCAAGATCTCATGGTTTGTGGGTTTGAGCCTGGCATTGGGCCATGCATTGTGCGGTGACGGCGGAGCCTACTTGGGATTCTCTCTCCCGCACTCTCTCTCTGCCCCTCCCATGTTCCTGCTCTCTCTCTCTCTCTCTCTCTCTCAAAATAAATAAATAAACTAAAAAATAAAAAACAACAACAACCACTGTCACTAACTAACACACCACTTGAGGGTGATAGGACATCAGGAGTGCAATTGGCATTAGAGGATGGACAATTACAGGTGAAAAAGTGCCGTGGGTGGTCTTTCATTTAAGGAACTAGTCCCATGTATCCAGACCTTCAAAAGTTATTTTAGTATTCATGAGGTTAATGCTGCAGGCATCCCAGCCACAAACTCCTATCGTCCAGCTCTACTCTGTAGCTTGCATCACAAAAGAGATTATAAGAAATAGGAAGTAAGGGATGGGCCAAATGGGTGATGGTCATTAAGGAGGGCACTTGTGGGGATGAGCCGTGGGTGTTTTATGTAAGTGATGAATGGCTGGGTTCTACTCCCAAAACCAATACTACACTGCATGTTAACTAACTTGAATTTAAATAAATAATTTTTTAAATGTTTTTATTTTATTTTTGAGAGAGAGAGAGAGGCACAGAGAGAGAGAGGGGGACAGAGGATCCGAAGTGGGCTCCATGATGACAGCAGTGAGCCCAATGTAGGGCTCAAACTCAGTGAACCTCAAGATCACAACCAGAACCCAATTTGGGCGCTCAGCCAACTGAGCCACCCAGGTGCCCAATAAATAGATTTTTTTTTTATTAAAAAAGAGGAAGTAAAACCAGACTTTACCTCACTGCAAAAGCTTCACTTACCATAATTGCATTTAAACTTTGCAGCAACCTTGTGAGACAGAAGCTATTATTACCCCTGTGTTATGGATGAGAATCAGGGTCTTGTGCTATTAAGTAACATGCCCAAGTCCACCAAACAGGTAAATAATGAAAACATTATTCAAATTCGGGTCTGTCTGATTCATATTTTTTGATGGCAGTTTTTCACAGAATCTAAGATCTAGAAGGTGACTTCGAAATCATGTAGACTAACTCCACTAACATGTGTGAGGACATAAAAACTCCAAGAGGTTAAGTGACTGATCAAAATAGCTCTGCTATTAATGGTGTGACCCAAATTGATTTTGGACTTCTGGTTTGTTTTTCTTTTCACTTCACCATTTGAGGCAGTGAGACTGACTTTGCTCCTGGAAAACCAACTCAAAGTCTAGGATCACGCTGATGAATATCAGACAGAATTTTAATCCACATATTTAAAGGCATCCCATTTCTTAAATAAACATAAATATTGCACTATTGAAAATGGGGTGAAGACTGTGTTCTGATTTCCCAGCTGCCCTTTGTGCCAACGGATGCTTTCAGTCAGGCAGAGAAGGAGGTTCACATCCTGGGGCTTCAACTACAGCCATGCCATCACCGGTCAGTGCTGAAGACTGGGTGGTATATCTGGTGGCTTCAGCAGTAAAGGAGACCCTTGCAGTGGATCAAGGCAAATTCCGCGCTCTTCTCTGATGATAGCACCAGTTTAATTATAATCGAGAAGTGTAAATTCCAGTTTGCTTACATCTCTAGTATGTTTCGTTTCAAATGTGACTTTCCAGCTCCTTCTCTCTCTTTTTTTTCTCTTCGTGCCATAAAATATTTGCATATTTGAATGTCAAATTTTCCAAGTGCTGGAAGCAACAGGCTCTGGTATGTTCTTGAGTTATTTTGTATAGCAGCATCTGTCTTGTTTCAGCAGCCACCAGAGCTGAGAAGTGACCCAGGAGCAGCCTGGCAGGAAGAAAGAATGTGGGATCCAAGGGGGGGTTCCTTGTAATATGGAGCTCAACAAAGCCTGGGGGGGGGGTCCTTTGGTCCCAAACAGCTTCATAACAGATGTTTTTACCCCAGTTTATTTTTATTTTTATTTTATTTTTTTAGAAAGGCAGATTACCAAATGAAACAAATACTGAATGATGACTACAGAATGTATCTTTGGAACTTGCTAGACTAATTACTGAAGCTCCAAAATCACTTTAAAAGCAACACATTTTGTTTTGCAATATACATTCTTGTTGCCAATTTTTTTTTTTTTATAATTTCTATCAGAATCCACCTCAAACTGGATAGTTGATTGTGGCAGAAGTGGAATTTGGAGGGAATACTCTCATTAGGATAGTACATTTCAAGGAATTTCCTCACTTTTTCTGTATTTCTAATGATGTCAGGGACATTTTCTGACAGTACATTCTCAGAGCTTTAAACAGCTTGGTTCTGAAATGATGCCTTCTGTTTAAGCAATTATAATAATAGTTGCTTTCTGTGTGCCAGGTAATATCTCACAACTCCCTTAGGTGGTAGGCATTCTTACTCCCCTATATTTACAGATGAGTAAACTGAGGCTCAGAGGACGTATGATGGAAAATGGCAGAGACTGGATTTGGATGGAGATTATTAGTATTTACTGTGTGCATTGCATTAGTTACTTATAATGAGACTACGGCAGCAACATCTACCCATTCAACATCTTGATGTTTGAAAGCTCAGACCCATAATTTCCAGGAAGCTTCCTTACAATTTCCAAAGAATATGATTTTCCTGTTTACATTTGATCAATGAAATAGGATTCTGGCTTAAACACAAAAATGTAACTGCTTTGAAACCACACCTGCTAGAAGCATTTATTCATTTAACAAAACTATATTAAGACTGACCATCTAAATGTCATTACTGGGGAAATAATTGTAAGCAAGAAGAGCAAGTCCTTGCCTTCATATTGTGATGGCAGTCACTATTTTGGAAATTGAGAATATGATACTGAGCACTATAAGTGGGTCCAGATCTTCAGGTTAAGGTCCCTTTGTAGGTCTCACCAAAGATATTCTTTTACCCTAATCAAGGATGCTCTCAAAATCCAGATAGATGACCTAGTTCATGCAGGCATCTGTTGTTGTTTCATTCATTCATTTGTTCATTCAATTCTTATTTATTTAGTACCTAGTATGTGCCAGGGACAGTAATAGATCAGGTGCAGTTCCTGCTCTCATTGAGTCTAGAATGAGATGCAAATATGGACAAATAAACACATATAAATACACAATCATGACTTGCAAGTGGTATGTGTCAGGGAGTCTCTCTGAGGGATATTTGAGCTTGGGAGTCACTCTGAATTGTGTGGCGATTGTGAGTGGGAGTGGCAGTCAGGTCCTGCCTGCATGTGTCCTCCAGGCCGAGTGCCTGCATGGCCAGCACCGCCCAGTGTGGATGCCTTTTCCTTGTTCACAACAGTCACTCTCTGGGCAGGTGGCCCCTGAGAAGGTGCCACCAGGGGTAGCAAGGTGACAGGTGCTTGGGAAGGAGGGAACAAGATGTATGAAGACTCTGAAAAAGACAAGATTCAGAACACATGAGGGGGCCCTGAAGAGGCAGGGAAGGCAGGTATGCAGGTGGGCTTGGAGCAGGGCCTTGTGGGCCACGCCAGGCGTTGGGACTTCAGTCTCAGTGCACTAGGAAGCCCGGGAAGGCTTCAAGCAGGATTTGTGTTTTTAAAAGTGACCTCCATCTTTTGCTTCCTAGCACCACCTTCACCCCCAATCTCTCTGCGACCCAAGAATCTATTTCCTCATCTGTAAAACATGGATTAATATGATACACTTCAAGGTATCCTTTAAAAAGGATTAGACAAAATGGCTCATGTAAGTCCCTATGAGTACCTCCTTCTGTGCTTTCTGTGCATAGGAATGAGAGTAGCCAAGATTTATAGGACACTTCCTATTGATTTATTTTCACTTAACCCATCTCTACAAGTCTGTACTGCCACATATGGGCATTATGAAGGTTCCTGCTTCACAGATGAGGAAAGCTGAGGCACAGAGAAGCTGAGTGCCCACAGCTTCACTGTAAGTGTTTAGCATGTGTGAATTAAGGCCCATGGACAATACTCTCCAGTTTGTCATCAAAGATTGCAATTCCCATTTGGAATAAGAATTGTCCTGACACAATGATTCAAAGAAGTTTCCAAGAAAAGATTGGAGAGACCGGATCCTTTTGTATTTGTCTCCCTATTGTTGGTCTCCTATTAATGCTAATGTCTTGGAAGAAGGACTATGTAGGAAACATCTTATTTCCAGACATCTTCAACATTGGTGTGTAAGTATGGCCTTTCTTCCCCTCTCATTTGGCAGGAAATCACCCAGAAAATATACGGTTGCTGAATGCTTCTTTAACTTGGAAAAACTATAGAAAATGCAGCTTTAAAAGAGCTCTGTTATATTTTGGTGTCTATTGGAAAGAGCACTGGTATTTAGGGACCCGCTGAGCTCTTGCGGACAGCTCTGCAGGTACAGTCTGTCCTGAAAGGTGTTTCCTCTGGCTTCAGGCCAGGCTGAGACAGCTAAAGTGGAGCCCCTGGAGGTGGTGACATCTGGGCCATGTCTCAGGTCATTGGTGCCTGTGGCTTGGTGCTCATCAGGATATGGCTTTGACACTTTCCTCATCTGCCTGGGCCACCCCAGAGTCTGGCAGGCCTTGTTTGACAGCGTTGTCCACGAGTGAAGCAAAACAGGCCACAGAAAAGAGCAAACAGACAGAATTTGGACCTCAGCGCAGCTCTGCTGTGTGACCTTGAGTGAATCACCCAGACTCCAGGAACTTCCAGGATTGTGTGAAGATCAAGAGATGACATATATTTAAGGTTTACAATGTGATGGTTTGACTTGCATGGTGTTATATGTCAATTATATCTCAATAAAGATGGAAAAATAAAGAAAATTTCTTTTAAAAAAAGATGTTGTATGGACAATATCATTTATAAAGGTTTAAAATGCTCTTAAAATTCAGAAATATCACGATTCCTCAAAGATAAGGTTCTGTCCAAGCAGTGGAGCCCTGACCCTGGCCTTAGGGGAGGGGACAAGGGAGACTCCCTTGGGGGCGAAGGTCCATCCCCTGTGGGCCCAGGGAGACAGTGACTGCTTTGCTGCTGTGTCTAAATTAGATGTGCTTCTGTCAAAGTTGTCAGCAAGATGTCACTGCTTCTCAAGTATAGCAAGGAACTAGGAACATGCAGAGTCCCAAGGGGGAGATCTTGGGGGACTGGGCCCAGCTTTCAAAAATGTGGGTGGTGTTTCATTAATAGAATGGCTCTGGGCCTTCTTCTGGTTTCTCACTCACCTCTGGATTCTGCCTTCATTCCTTATCCCAGGTCAGCTTCTAGAAAGACTAGTCCTACCCTGAACATGGACTTAGATGGACACAGAACTTCCCTACTTCTTTCTTTCCTGGGCTGGAGGAGATGCTGTCAGTGCAAGAGTGGAGGGAGATATAGGGGCTGGAGGGTTTTGTGGAAAGTGGGGAGATTTGAGAGAGAAGGCAGGTTTAGAATAATAAGGTCACCTGTCCTGTTATTGAGACCGTGCTTGCTGGGAGCGGGGAAGGATACGGTGGTGTCTTGGCAACTCCTCAGTACCTGACAAACCACATTAGCTAGTCACCCCAGAAGGATTCTAATGATGCCTACCACAGACCTCGAGCCAGTAGACCAGCTTTGTCTCAAAGCCTTTTCTTGTAGGTATATTAGATCCCTTTATTAAATCCAAGAGGAGAAATGAAGTACAATGGTGGGAATTAGGGGACCTCAGCATCAGTGTCCCTGTGGCCCTCTTAACCTCTACTGTGATCTGGCCCCAAGCACAGCTTCCTCTCAGCAAGCAAACAAACAAATATCCATACCTGAAGGAAAAAATCCAGAGAATTCCTGGCTTTCTCCTCATCCTGCCTTCTGCTCCACGGACTTGCTTGCTCCCTGTCCCTCTGGTTCAAGGCCCAGCAGTAGGGGCTGCTTCCTGGGCTCCTCCTCTGCCCCCTGCCTCTCATTTGTATCAGGTCATGTGCCACAGCTGGAGATGCAGAGACAGAACTGGGGTATGGACATTCATCCCTGTCCTGGCCAAGGAGGCAGGAGTGTCCTCCACCAGCTCACACTGAGCAGGGCCAGGCAAGCAGAGGACTGAGGGGCTGGGAAATGCAGGTCATTCCCAGCAGGGCTGGAGGTGGGCACTGTGTGGGGGGCCATGGAATCCCCTCAAGTCTGAGGGGTGCATCACTGGCCTTGCAAACATGAGCTTCCAACAGGTAAAATGGTTTGCTCAAAGCACACAGTAACTTAGCGGCAGAGCTGAATCCAGAAACAGGCCTTCTAGTTCCCAGAAGGGGGCCCCTCAGCTTTACTATGGGCCTCTGTGTAGCCTTTAGTGCCCTGGCAAGGTGTCCACTGTGGCAGGAGCCTAGAGGTGGGCTGCAGCCTGCCTCTGCTCTGTCCAGAGAGGCCTGAATGCATGCCTTGCCCAGCTCCCATCCACATGGCTGGAGTCCACTTTGGGCTCTCATGACTGCTGGCTGCAATTTTGCCACCATGGAAGCCCTGACCTGTGGCCCTGTAGCTGGCACTGCGGTGGCTTCCCTACTTTGGAAGAGAGTCTTTCCTCTGGTGTTTAGAGATCACTGTGTCAGTGGTGAATGATCTGGAAAATCTGTAATTATACCTCTCAGAGTTCTGAGGGCAGCCTTACCTCTTTCCTTGTTTAAGGTTCCCCATGTAAAGGACTATATCAAGTGTGCTTGGAGATGGCCAGAAAGAGGGAGATGACCTGATGCCACATCAAAGGCCAGCTTTGTAAAACAAAACTGTGGTGTCAGCATGAAAAATAGACCTTTTGGCTTCATTTTCATGTGAGCCTCCTCAAGGTACTAATGGTAGTGGCCTTCTTGTACACCCCACCCTGAACTCATGTAGGTTGGCAATATTGCATTATTCTTTTGTTACAACATATGTAGTAGGCTCCTATGTGTCAGGCACTTTGTATTTGGAAATATTGCTCATGAAGCCCCTGTCTTTTTTCTTCTTAATGTTTATTTATTTTGAGAGAGAGAGAGAGAGTGAGAGAGAGAGAGAGAGAGAGGAGCACACAGGCAGGGCAGGGGCAGAGAGGGGGACAGAGGGTCTGAAGCAGGCTCTGGGCTGGCAGCAGAAAGTATGATGCAGGGCTTGAACTCATGAACCATGAGATCATGACCTGAGCCAAAGTCAGATGCTCAACTGACTGAGTCACCCAGACACCCTGTCCTTGCCTTAAAAAAAAAAATCATTTCAACTAGCAAACCACTCTCCTTTGGATGGGGAGAAAAATAAGTAAAATCCTCCTCCTCGCCCTTCTCACCAGAACCTCGTACTTCTGTGGGATAATAAGGAAGGCAAACTGGGAGAAGGTACTGGGGGGAACAAGGGGCAGTTATCTACCCTGAAGAAAGTCCCATAAGGAACAAGGGAATGGGATGAGATGAGCATCACTCTCTCCATTAAAGGGAAAGACTTCTAGCCAACGCTCCCTCCCGCTGTGTCAGGGACCCCAACATCTGGAGGCTCAGAGTGGTGAGAGCATTTCCTGCTTTTGTTCCTGAAGACAAATCTTCTCCTGACATCCAGCATCTGTTCTGCCCAGGAGGGCTTTGCAATATTTAGCAGACCCAAGCTCCACAAGGAGGCACTTGAGTCAACCTTTGGAAGATCACAGCTGCAGTCTGCATCAGGAGGAGAGGAGGAAGGAGCAGAAGAAGATGGGCTGAAACATCCAGTTTGGAAACCCTTCACCCTCTTATCTCTCCCCATCCTCTTCACAAATACATGTGTTTATTTAGTCTTCATTCAGCAATGATTTTTTTGTGTCCCTAATATGTTCCCTGTGCTGCTCCAGGTACTGTAGATAGGGTGGAAAAGAAAAAAAAGTTTCTACCTTCATGAAGCTTATTTGCTAGTGAAGAGCCCAGACAGTAAGCAGGTAAATAAACTGCCAAGTAGTGATCAGGGAAATGAAGAGGGAAAGGCAAGGTGAGAGGGATGAGAGATGGTGAGGTGTGTGTGTGAGAGAGAGAGAGTGAGAGAGGGAGACATCGAGAAAGAGAGAGAGAGAGAGAGAGAGAGAGAGAGAGAGAGACTACATCTGCAGTGTTTAGAGGTCTCCTGAAAATTATTTTTTATTTTTTAGTGGACACCTGAATAAAGTGAGGAAGCAAGCCATATGGAACCTGAGGGAAGAGAATTCCAGGTGAAGGAAAAGCAAGTGTAGAGGCCCTGAGATGAGGCCCATGATTGACATGTTTGTGGAAGAACAAGGGCCTAGTTTGGCTGGAATATTCTGAGGGCAGGGGAGAATGAGAAAGTTAGGGCTGAGAGATCATCTTGCTGGGGATGGATTGTGGAAGGCCTTATAGACAAAAGTAAGGACTTTTCCTTTTATTCACTGGGGGTGGTGAGTCATTGCAGGGGTATCATCTGATGTACATTTAAAGGGATCATTCCAGCTGCTATGTGCTCCACTGCTGTTGGGAGCAATTACCATAGAGTAGGCACTGTCAGGAGATATAGGCTTAAATCATAAATGTTTCACAAGGTATGTCACCATGTCCCCTCATCTGGGGACAGCTATGTGGCATGGTAGAAAGAGATTGAACTACACAAGACCCAACTCTGTGACCTTGGGCAAGTTGTCTAACATTTCTGAGCCCCAGATACCCTAATCTGTTGTGGGGGTTAAGTAGGAGGATGGGGTGAAATTGCTTTGGTACTGTAAAGCACCACATCCACATCAGACCTGAGACCCTTGCAAATCATCAAGGGCTAGTGCTTGCTTTGTGCATATTCCTACCCTCCCTTCACCCTGCACTTGCCTCTGTAAATCACCTGGCCATTACAATCTCTACTTGTGAATCAGCAGGGGTGAATTCGTTTTTTCCACCAGGACTCTTCCTGATAAAGACTGAGGAATATGAATCCATTCGCTTGGTTTGGACTTCTGGTGATGATTCCCAAATCCAAACCCCCAGTTGTTTGTTTCTCTTCCTTAAGACCCATACTGATATTGGGAACCAGTTCTCCATGGGTCTCATGCTCCTGCACATCTTGTGGACACAGGCACTGACTCCCCTTTTCCAGATGATCTTTCTAAGGTTGTTTGCTGAGCAAATGGATTTGGGAGATTGAGATCCGGTCTCCCTTCAGAGTAAAGGGCAGGCTTGATTACTGTCCAGTACAGTCCTAGTCCTCCCCTAGGACAAAGAGCAGCAGGCTTACAGCTCACTATAAAGAATCTGGGTTTTCTGAGCTGAGAGCTCCCCTCCTGGAATGCACCCATCCCAGTGGTACAGGCATTGCCAGGCCATTTTTCATGGTGTTCTGTGGGAGTAGGGCTTGGGGAACTGGCATAAGCTCTGACATTGTGGCTATTGTCATTGCTGTGAGTCCTTTGTCTCTGACCCAGTGGTCTCTATCTTCTGCCAGCATCCATTAGGCTGTTGCAGGCTACCTTGTTAACTTGCAATTGGGGTAAAATCTCAGACCTTCCACACTACTTAAAACTGGAATCTTCCACAGTTTATGAAAAAGTTCTTTGAAATAGCTTGCTGCCACTTTAAACTCCACGCGTTCAGAACTGAAACCGTCACTCACATTCCTACTGCTCCCCTCCCCTGTGGTACAGCATTCCTGCCTCTGCCAGTGGTACTTTGTCACATTTAAGGAAGCAGTGCCCCTTTTCTCTCTCTCTCTCTCTTGCCATGTCTGATTCCTTATCAAGTTCAGGGGCTCCTTCTTTAAAACAGCACTCACACCCACTGCTTCCTCATTCCACACTCATCCATGGCCACCAGGCCACATCTTCTGAGACATTACTGCACTGTCCTGCCTTGCCTTACCCGCTTGGATTCTAGGTTCACTCAGCTCAGTTCTTTTTATCACCTCTGGACCATGGGCATTGTTTTCATCATGACTGCATTCTTACAGCACTTGAGAGTTTCAAAACACTTTCATATATATTCTGTCAATATGTAAGTGAATATGACCCTTGTTACAGGGCAGCATATTGGTTAGTTTTATTTTACGTTGATTTTGGCTGAGTCATGGTATATAGATATGTGGTCAGACATCATTCTGTATGTTGTGTGAGTGTGACTTTTGGATAAAATCAACATTTATTTTTGTAAAAGTTTATTAATTTTGTGTGTGTGTGTGAGAGAGAGAGAGAAAGAGAGAGAGAGAGAGAGAGAGAGAGAGAGAGAGAGAGAGAGAAAGCAAGTGGGGGAGGGTCAGAGAGAGAGAGAGAGAAGGAGAGAGAGAGAGAATCCCAAGCAGGCTCCATGTTGTCAGTGAGGAGACTGACATGGGGATTGAACTCACGAACCATGAGATCATGACCTGAGCCAAAATCAAGGGTCAGATGTTAACTGACTGAGCCACCCAGGCATCCCTGGATGAAAACAACATTTAAATAAATGAACATTTAGTAAAGCAGTTTGCTCTCAAAGCTCTGGGAGGGCTTCATCCAATCAGTTGAAGGCCTGAATGGAACAAAATCCAGACCTTCTTGAGCAAAAAGAACTCTGCCAGCAGACAGATTTTGGACTTGAGCTGTGACATTGACTCTTCCTTGGGTCTCCAGCCTGTCAGCCCACCCTGCAGATTTAAGATCACATGAACTGATTTTTTAAAACTAGATCTCTTAGTCTTTTGGTATACACATCCTATTGGCTCAGTTTCTCTGGAGAAACTGGATTAATACAAGTGAGTATTATTCCCATTCTACAGACAAAGAAATTGAAGCTCAGAAATGTCCAGTCACTTGTTCACAGCTAGTTAAGAAGATGCCAGTCCTGCTCGTGTAGACTTCCAATCTCTCAGGTTTTCTTCAAATGCCTGCTATCTTTGTCACTTTTGGCTATGAAATTTTCAATGATTTTTCATTTCTTAAGTCATCACATCTAAACTCTTTCCTCTTGATATTAAGGTTCTTTCTCCTTTCCAGTCAGGGGGTTTTCCTTAGCCTCTCAGGCACCCATGAGAAAGAAGTTACTGGAGAAGTGGCAGGAAGTAGCCTAAACTGAAAAGAAACAGATCATTCATTGGGTTAAAGGTATAACTGAAAGTTAAAGATGTACATCTGCTTTGCAACTATGATGAAAATAAGACATCGCTTAGACTAAATAAGGGTTTGAATGTAAGATCCACTGTACATGTTCTTGTAACTTAAAGGGAATGTTGGGCAGGCAGTTGACATGAGCCAGGCAATGCCAGCATGATAGTAATGTTCATGGGCCATGTGGACTAGAGTCGCACTAACATGGTAGCCACTAGTCACATCTGGCTCTTTAAATTTAAATTAATTGCAATTAAATAGAATTAAAAACTCAGTTCCTCAGTTACACTAGCTACATTTTAAGACTCAAAGGTCATATGTGGCTGGCGAGTGGCTACCATACTGAACATCTCCATCATAACAGAAAGTTCTATTGGATGGCACAGAAGTAGAGAGCCTAGTCCCAAATATAAATCTCATTGAACCTTGACAACTGTTGGTTAGTGACAGAGATAAGGCCGAGGTGAGAAGAGGCTTCCAGGGCTGAGAGCCACAGACTCTTCCAGGAGAAGGACAAAGGAAGAGTCCTCATGGTTCAATTTCAGGGACTGAAATGCATTGTGGGTCAGAGGGAGTAATTCCTCCCTCAGGTTGGGGGCAGAGACCAGGGCGTGGCCATGGGAGCCTGGGCTGAGGGAAGGAAGACAGCCCTCCTTGGACTAGACACCCAGGTGAGCCCTGTCCCAGAAAGACTCAACCAGCAGCTACTTCGGGTTTGAGGTCCAGGTGAGGCCTCTGTTTCCAGCTGCCAGGTAGTTTCAATAAATACATTAGATATGATTTATAGGTCAAAGGAAAATGCCTGATAGTAGAATATTTGCCTCCAGTCTATATTAGAGTTTATATTATTTATTAGAATGTATACTACTGTTGTGCAAATAAGTTATAATAAAACTCAATTTGAAGAGAAATAGGACATAGTATTTTTATTTATATTTTTTAATTCTTTTTTTAATGTTTATTTATTTTTGAGAGAGAGAGAGTTAGAGTGTGAGCGGGTGTGGGGGAGGGGCAGAAAGAGAGGGAGACACAAAACTTGAAGCAGGCTCCAGGCTCCACACTCTGCACAAATCCCAATGCGGGGCTTGAACTCACAAACTGTGAGACCATGACCTGAGCCTAAGTTGGATGCTTAACTGACTGAGCCACCCAGGTGCCCTGATTTAATACTATTTTTAATGAACAGGAATCTCAAATCCTGAGGAGAATTGGACATTCTATCAGTAAGCAAGGTTATTCCCACCTGTAGAAAAAGATACCTTGTGTTGGAAGAAAAAAGTTGCCTTTATTTTCTGGTTTCTCATTTTGCTTTTTCTCCTCTTACATTTCAAGAATTCCCTTTGAATAATTTCCATGTTATATCGGCTTATCTAAGATAACAAAGATCATTGTTCACACTCTAGTGTAGTTCACAGATCAGATCAGCATCCCTAAAGGGCAGGGAGGGATGGCAGTGACTGCTCCCACTCAGGGAACAGGGTACTGCTGAGGCAGACCGCCAAGTGAGCTGGATGACATCTGGTGATCTGCCTGGGGTATTCCCTTCCAGAGAGAATATCTCGAAGGTGTGACCTGAGGCAAAATCCTGAAACAAAAATTTTTGTCTGCAGCACTTGCTTTCCCTTGCTTTTCTCTATACCCTATTCTGGTTCCCTTCTCCTTGAGTGATCTGTTGGTATGATAAAATGATAGTGTAGTAATATTGATGTTTTACTTCTTCCAGTTTGCATATTAATAATAACATTTGCATTTTTAACAAAAAGCTTCTAGAGACAGTGAGGGAATTAGAGGCAGGGAGCAGATACCTCAAGTCACAGCAAGGGGGTGTTTACCTGTGGAGCAAGTTTGGCCAGGTCACTGGCATGCCTGAGGCCTCTTCTTACACCATTTGTTGTCTTGAGTAAGGCCACTGTTCTCTGCAGAGACAGCCCTAGCACTGGGTTTCCCCGATGTGTCATCAGGTAAGAGATTCATCAATGAGCTTCCGAGACTTTGCTAACCTGAAGGGCCATGGGGCCAGTGAGGAGATACTTGGGACCAAGTTAAAAGCCAGTCACTATTTGGGACACCTGGGTGGCTCAGTCGGTTAAGCATCCGGCTTCGGCTCAGGTCATGATCTCACGGTTTGTGAGTTCAAGCCCTGCATCAGGCTCTGTGTTGACAGCTCAGAGCCTGGAGCCTGCTTCGGATTCTGTGCCTCCCTCTCTCTCTGTCCCTCCCCCAATCTCTCTATCTCTGTCTCTCAAAAATGAGTAAATATTAAAAAAATTAAAAAAAAAAGCCAGTCACTATTCAAATGTTCTTAAGACCAAATCCTGGGCAGGATGTGTCTGTCATTCTGAATTTAAGTGGGCTTGTGTATACAAAGCAAGCTGGGATTCTGGAAACCTGAATTGGAGAACCATAAGAAATTAGACCTACACAGAGTAAGAGCTTTGGAAAATGTGCCCATGTTCCATGGCTGCTTCCTGTGTTTACAGGTGGCACTTGATGAAGTGTTTAGAGAGGCAGGACAGACTCAAGACAACTCTGGGCTGACAGATGTGAGGAGGGCAACTTAGGAAGAGCCCAGCAAGAGACTGGCTGCAGAGCCCTGGTGGGTCCTCAGCACACGTTGAATCAGACTTGTGGAGACAATTAGTCTGAAGTGCCCTGGAGGAGGGAGTTGGTGAGGGCTGGAGGAGGAAGAGGGCTGAGTTTGTGGTGAAGCAGCCTAGAGGTGACAAGGTGCTCTGGAGGATGGAGGCAAGCCTGGTTATACAAAGACCTTGGTGAACATGTAGGTGTCTGGGGCTTTCACCCAGGAATGCTAGGGGTCATGACTGCTTTTGCCAAAGGAATTCCTGAGCTGCCCCCTCCCCCATAGTGGAGGAGAGCTTATTCTACTCTGTATCTTTCAGTGCCCAGCAGGGTGTCTGGCTTATTACAAGTTCCCAATCTAGGGTTTAATAAATATTTAGTTCCTACCATGTTCTTGGAATACAAGGGTGAATGACATGAAGTTCGTGTCCTCATGGGAGTGAATGAACAATAGCAAAGCAAGCAAGCAAATGTGTGTGATCATTTCATAAGGAATGGAGTGCTCTCAGGAGAGAGAATAGAGGATTAGTGTCATGGGTGGAGGGACCACCGTGGATCAATCAGGTTATCAGGAAAGGCCTCTTTCAGGGGTGACATGGGACATGAAGAACCAATGACACAACCATTTGGGGGTGGGGGTGGAGACTGCTCTGGGCACAGAAGATGGGGAGCATGAAATTCCTATGTAGCAATTAGCTTGCTGTGTTTGAGAAACAGGAAAGGAGGCCAGTGTTGCTCATGTGGCTTTGGTGGAGTGAGCCTCACCAAGGGGGGATGAACTTAAGAGAGATTGGCAGGGCATCAGTCCAGACTTCCTTAAAGGAGTGCTCTTGGTATTTAGGGTGAGTCAAGCATGGGTATTAGGTGGTATTTAGCATTTCTTGCCCTCATTCACTAAATGCGAGTAGTGCCTACTCTCCCAAGTCATTCTGACAATGAAAAAATTCCCCAACATGTTTCCATTCCCACACATTGCCTAATAAAGACCACTGGAAGATAAGTATATTAGTCAGGGTTCTTAAGAGGAATGGAACCAACAAGACACTTATATATGAAGATATTTATTATAAGGAATTGGCTCATGCAATTATGGAGGCTGACAAGTCCCAAGATATGCAGTCAGCAAACTGGAGATTCAGGAAAGCCAATGTGTAAGTGGCAGTCTGAAGGCCTGTAGGCTCAAGACTCTGGAAGAGCTGATGTTTTAGATTGAATCCAAGGCAGGAAAAGACTGATGTCCCAGCTCAAGGCTGTCAGGTAGGACTTCCCTCTCACTTGTGGGAGAGTTAGTCCTTTCGTTCTAGCTAGGCCTTCAACTGATTAGACGAGGCCCATCCACATTAGGGAGATCAATCATCTTTACTCAGTCTACAGAGTCAAATGTTGATCTCATTCAAAAACACCCTCGCAGACACACATAATAACTGGGCATCCTGTTGATACATAAAATTAACCATCACAACCACGTAGGGCCTTGATATTCTTTCTGCATGTTAAGACCTGGGAGAACTGAGCTTGCTGGATTTAAGCCATGAGAGACTCCAGTAGAATGTGACTGGGGAAGGTAGGAGGTGACAGTTCTTAGGCATTGAAATTGCCCTCAGTCCCGCTTTATGATGCTCAGGTTTGGGATGTGTTGTAGGACAGGAATAAGAATAATAATAACCAGAATCTTACAGTAGTTTGCAAATCCGCATACGTGATCTCATTTCACCTCCCAGTAATCTTGTGACGTGGGTGAGGATGCATTGTTATTGCTATTTCGCAGGTGAGAGAACAGGATTAGAAAGGGTCAGAGGTTTGCCAAGGTTAAACATGTAGCTGTGGTGTAGCCGGGGCTGAGGTGACTCAGGTGTCCCCCAGATGTTGGGGGTTCAGGGTGGCAAGAGCAGTCTGGTCGCAGAGTGTGGAGATGGCTGCAGAGGGCAAGGGGACAGCCCCATGCATGCACTGCAGGCAGGAGAAAATCTTCAAGGACGCAGTGTGCTGCCGCGCTGCAGTGATGTAGCAGACCTGTCACTTACCAGGAAAAGACGGCCGTGGCCGACAGAGCCTGCTGATAGTGGCAGCTGGGGTCAGGGTGACTCAGAGGGAGCAGAAACCCAGGCCTGGCAGGGAGACAGCCAGACAGTGGGGTGAGGAGAAGCCAAATCTGTCACTTAAAGACTCAGAGGATGAGGCCAGGGACATGTGAGACAGCATGGGGGCAGCTTGTGTCTGCAGTCCTTTCCTGGAGACCCCCTGTGGGGCTGCTGCCTGGACCTGCTTTCCTACTTGGTTGCTTGGGCTAAGGAAGTGTTGGGGGAGTCTGCTCCTGGGTCTTTCATTATTGATGGTGAAGAGACAGAGAAATAGGGCAGGCTGAGGTCTCTCTGGCCTCCCCCAGCATTTTCTGCTAAAGCGTCAGTCAACCAGGGTCTGAAACCTTTCATGTTGGGATCCTTGGTGCCTGGCACTGTGGCTGCCACCTGGGAGACCAGATGCACACTTGCTGAAAGGAGAGAACCCTGCATTAGCTATTGCTGCCCGACACCCTGTGGGAGAATAGAGAAGGAAAGAGAGGCTCTGTCCTCAGGAGCTCAGAGTGTAGGTGGGATGGGGACAGCTATTAACACTGTGCCACCAAAGGGGCACAAAGCAAGTGGTTCCATAGCAGGGCTATCTGTGTCTGGGAAGCAGATCTGCTCCAGGCCCCAGGAGAGCAGTCTGGATCCAGCCCTAGGGCGGGTGGTGGTGATGGTGGTGGGTGAAGCTGGCAGTGGGGAGAGACAGGCTCACAGGGCCTCATCTGGCTTGGCTATCTCCTCTTAATGAAACACGGTTATGCAGAGAAGAAAAAGAAGAAAACATGGAAATTGGGAAAATAATGGCTCTTTTTTTTCTCCCTGTGGATTCCTCTGAGGCAGCCTGATATGGTGGGGGGAATGGGCTTTGGCGCCAGACTGCCTGCAGTGAGGACAGGCTTCTGGCTAGGATGCCTGTATCCCATGGCAGGGAGCCACATGGGCCTGGCCTTGCTGCTCTTCCCTCTGCGCTGGTGGAGGCAGCTGCCCTCACTGCTGTCCAGTGTGACCCTCTGTGTCATGCCCTCTCCCCTTTTTTTGACCCTCACTCTCATGTAAGCACCCTCATTTCCGTGCCCAGTTTCACTGATATCCACTGCTTGAGCCCACCTCCCCAAGATTTTTAAGTATGAGCCAGGCTCAGTTTCTGTAGTGCAGCAGAGCCTGGGATTAAGACCAACCCCAGACCTTATGGGAAGCTTTTGACTAACACACTATGTACAAAGATGTCCAGGCACTTTTCCTCCACGGACCCTGGTCGCTATGTACTCTTGCCACCTGCAGATGGGGACACCATGGTTCAGACTGATGTCTGTCTGGGCCAGAGTTTACTGGGTCAGTTCACTGGAGCCCTTATCCCCAGAACATCAGGGGTTGAGAGATTATTGCTGGGGCTGAGGGCAGATAAGGACAGACATCACTGAGCTAGTCCCAGGGGGTCCTAAGATCCACGGTCTGTCCTGCTAGGAAACCACCCCTGGGTGATGCTGACACTGTAGTAATTGATACAAATTGCTGGAAAAGTATAAATATCTTCATTTTTCTCTCTTAGCCTTGTGACTGGCAGACCATGAGGCAACTCCTTCACTAGTTAATCTGCTCCTAAAATGGGGCAGGCAGCGAGATGACAGTGGCTCCGGGAAGGCTGGACAGGTAGGTGTGTGTAACCATGGGAGTAGGAGCCTCCCTTGGGACTTCTCCAAAGTGCTGAGGTATATCCACAAGCAGGCCACAGGATGCACAGATGGTTAGAGGGCTCCTCTGAACCTTGAGAGAATGACACAGAAGAACCCTGGAAACTTAGCAAAACTTCACATCTGTGACTCCTGTTGGCTTTAGATACAGCATTATCCCCACAGAGGTTGTAGCTATGCTTCCGTCCTTGACGGAATTTGTTGTATTCTGCTCCCAGTCCTTAGCTGGGACTCAGGAATGCTATTGACTGGGGCATCTGGGTGGCTCAGTCAGTTAAGCGTCTGACTTCCGGTCAGGTTATGATCTCACCGTTCGTGAGTTTGAGCCCCGCATCTGTCTCTCTGCTGTTAGCAGAGAGCCCGCTTCAGAGCCTCTGTCCCCTTCTCTCTCTCTGCCTCTTCCCTACTTGTGAGCTCTCTCTCTCAATCTCTCTCTCTCTCTCAAAAATAAATAAGCATTTAAAAAAAGAAATGCTAATAACTAATTGCTCTCTTGAATTAAGAGAGAAGTCAATCAGAAGACAAAAAACTCTGGACTGTGCCATCTGGAGCAAATAACATTCCTCTCTGGGTGTTATGCTCCTCATCTGTGGGAATAGGCATAAGAGCATTTGCCCTGCAACCTTTACAGCCTCTAAGGAAAGACAGAGAAGTGCCTTAAAAATATTCTGGGAAAGTGCTTTAAATATTGTTAAGCATTGAGCTTTTGCACTGTTTTGTATATCTGTATCTATCATCTCTTGTCACAACTGTATCTACATCTATCATCATCTATTATCTATCATCAACCCATCTATCCATCATTTTTTCTTTTTTAGAAATTAATTAACTAATTTTTATTGAGATATAATTGACATATAGCATTGTATTAGGTTCAAGTGTACAACATAATGATTTGATATTTGTATATGTTGAGAAATGATCACTACAAAAAATCTAGTTAACATCTTTCACCATACAAATTAGGAAACTTCTTTTTTCTTATGATGAGAACTTGTAAGTAATATTTACTCTCTTAGCAACTTTCAAATATGTTACTGTATATTATTAACTGTATATTACATCCTTTTGACTTATTTATTTTATACTGGAAGTTTGTATCCCTTGACCCCCTTCACCCATGTTACTCCCTGCCTCCCCTGCCTCCATAACCATCAATCTGCTCTTTGTATCTATGAGCTTGTTTTGTTTTTATTTGTGTTTCTAGATTCCACATATAAGTGAGATCATATAGTACTTATCTTTCTCTGTCTGACTCATCTCACTTAGCATAATGCCCTCAAGGTCCACTCATACTGTCACAAATGGCAAGATTTTCTTCTTTATTACAGCTGAATAATATTCCACTATATATATACCACATGTGTTTTGTCCATTTATTTATGGATGGACATTTGGGTTGCTTCTATATTTTGGTTATTGTCAATAATGTCACAACAAACTTGCCTTTTCAAATTTAATGTTTTTGTTTCTTTCAGATACATACCCAGAAATGTGATTGCTGGATCATATGGTAGTTCTGTTTTTAATTTTTTGAGGAGCTTCCATATTGTGTTCCATAGTGGTGGCACCAACTGCCATTCTCACCAACAGTGCATGAGGGTTCCCGGTCTCCTCATCAACGTGTTTTTCTAGATAAGCTTTTGATGATAGAGGTAAGAGAACCATGGGCAGAAGTAACACTACATCTCAAACTAGATTCTACAGGAGGGACATAAGGCCTTTCCCAGATAGCAATCTGGCCTATCCTCCAGATAGCAAACCAATGAGGAAAAAAACCTTAAAGAAATATATTGTTTGCTTTTAATCTGCATAGAAATTGCTGCTCTCCAGCTTGCTTTTTTATATATTTTTTTAATGTTTATTTATTTTTGAGGGAGAGAGAGATACACACACACAGAGTGTGAGCAGGGGAGGGGCAGAGAGTGAGAGAGACACAGAATCCAAAGCAGGCTCCAGGCTCTGAGCTGTCAGCACAGAGCCCGAAGTGGGGCTTGAACTCATGGACTGCAAGATCATGACCTGGATTGAAGTCAGATGCTTAACTGACTGAGCCATCCAGGCTCCCCTCCAACTTGCTTTTTGATTTAATATAACAAACATTTTTCCTTGCCAATAAAAATAAATCTTTGCCACAGTTGAAAAAAAAAAAAAAGGAAACTAATGAGATATTTTGAGAGTTTAGGCCTCTGCTGATCCTTTCCTCATGAAAAAGTCCCTCAAATAGTGAATCATTCCTCAAGATGCTCCTGTCTTGACTGCTTCTGTTTCCTGGCCAGAAGCACTCTTACCTGCTGCAGGGATCCAGTGTCTCCTGGCCATGCCTGAACCTGTGTTCCAGTTCCTCCTCACCTGGTGCTTGTGTGAGATTTCAGGCATGCCCCATTTGCCTGAGGAAGACCATCCCTGAAAGGACCTACCTGAAGGCCACGTTAGAAGGGCCTGTGGCCTGGGCTGGGAAAAGTAGTGGTGATAGAGAGAGGGTGGTGGTGGTCTGCAGTGGAATGTGGGGGAAGGGAATCACCTCTCATTTGGATGGGATGCAAGAACAACTCTGCATCCTGCTCCTAACTCAGGGGCCCCTGTTTTCTCCCACTGTGTTTTAGGAGCCAGAGAAGTAGCCACCTGTTACTGGTGATGATGGCTATTCTGCAAAGCGGTGGATTAATCAAATACATGACTCATCAGGAGGTATGTATGGCCACTTCCCTTCCCTGATTCCAATGTGCAGTTCTTATTTTCTAACTCAGCGTTTATTACTCCTCCTTCTCTGTCATTTCTACAATACAGGTGGAACTGTGTGCTTGTGGTAGGATTGAGCTCTGATACTGTCACACACAAGAAGGGGGCTTCCAGGACAGCCCCTCCCTGTTCTACTTCATATCCTACCTTGTTTTAGCAAATCTGAAGGTAGAGAAGGTATCGCATTTTGCCCTCGAATGTAATATCAGTGTCATATTGGACATTTTTCAAAGGATCCAGGGTATTCTTTACTTTTTATACTTTTTCCTTTTAAGGCGGTGTTTCTTCCTTTCTACAGGGAAGGGAAATTAAATTAGTAGACTTGAGTTTCCCTCACTTCTGAGCTACTTTCGATGCTTCCAGTTGGCATAGACCTTGAGAAATGTTTTCCCAGGATTTGAGGAATAACTGGTACCCAGATCCATGAGAGAGCAAGTCAGTGAGACTGCAGACCTCCCTCTAGGAACTTCATCCTAAAGCCCATTTGCTCCTATCAGCGCCACTAATTTTTATTGACTCTCTGCTGAGTGAAAGGCGTCATGCTCAGTGTGGAATCTTCCTTCCACCTTTGAGGTTAGCAAATATATTCGTTGCACATGTTTCTCTGCCCCTCCAATCTCAGGAATCCTGGGTGCAGAGAAGACAGAACATCCCTCCATCCTTCCTTTCGCAGCTCCACTCATGATGATGTGGAAGGAGTCTCCATAGGCCATCATCCAGTCCACTGTTTTGCTTCTAGGTTCACAAACCATGCTCTAAATCTAGCTCCCTTCGTCTCATCTGCTCACTGGATTGCTCTCTCCTGCACATTAATAGCCAGGGAGAGAGGAAAGCAACTCTGGAAAGAACCCAAAGTGCCCATTAGATAATTGTTATTGTGTTGGTGACTGTTGCAAAGATATAAGTCTGAGGTCTTAATAAAATCCAACATTTTCCAATTAGCTGTTGCTTAATTAGCAACATGAATATTCAGAGCCCTCACGCCCTTTTGCATCTTCCTCCCTCAAGTGTCTTCCAACCCAGCCTGCTCCATCAGATTGTATTCTCACATCTGCAGATGGGGGTGGGGCGGAGGCCCACAGAGCTCAGGCTTCCTTCCTGAGCTGCAAGGATGGGAGAATGCAGGAGGGCTGAGGTCCTAGCTCTCACTACCTCCCCTCTTCTAGGGGCCACAAAGCTCAGACCATCAGATCTCCCTATTTGGAAAAATGCAAAATGCACAGGTTGCCTTACTTGCCCAAAGCCTATGAGGATGATTACTTCTGGAAAAGACATACCATGAGCACTAGAATATGTGGTCCTTTAAACACAGACTATTAGAGCAATTTGAAATCTGGTTATTCCTGATTGCTGGTGGTTTCCTCCTTCCTTCCTTCTTTCCTTCTTTCTTTCTTTCCTTCCTTCCTTCCTTCCTTCCTTCCTTCCTTCCTTCCTTCCTTCCCTCTTTCCTTCCTTCCCCTCTTCCTTCCTCCCTCCCTTCCTTCCTTCTTTCCTTAGTTCCCTCCCTCCCTTCTTCCTTCCTTCCTTCCTTCCTTCCTTCCTTTTTCCTTTTTTTTTTAATTAGCAACAGAAACTTCCCTTCAATGGCATCTTCCCTAGATGCACAGCATATAAAACGGATAAAAACAGCAGCAGTTCAGTTAATGCATAGTTGAGGATGGAAAGAATTCTGCCTTCTCCACGTATCCTCCCATCAGATCACTCTGGGACACTTTCTGGAGATCTAAGGAGCACAGTGTACAAAACATTGATTTCATTCTTTTTTTTTTTTTCCAGGAAAGAAAAATGGAAGGCCAGGGAAGAAAGGTAAGTTGCCAGGATCAAACAGCTCATTAGGAACAGAAGGAGGGAGGTAGACTTGGACTTACAGCCTCCACATCCAGGATTTCCCAGGCCCCGAACTTGGGAGCCCAGACAGAAGTGCAGGCACGAGGACTCCTACTCAGATGGAAGGAAGAAGAGTCTTCCCTAGCTGCACTAAAATCCATTTTGCTTCCCCAGCAGGCGGTGGAGCCTCTCCACTCCTGACTGTGGGAAGAGAGGGGAGAAAAATGTCCATCCTCTGCCCTCCAAGCCCCTTCCCTGGCAGCCCCTCACCCACCAAAGATTGAATATGCTGCATTGGCTATAATTTGGACTTCACTTGGAGGTAATTTCCCGGTGGTGTCTGCAGCTTCTTAACGCAGGCTGTCAAAATGATATAGAATTGTGCTCTGCCAGCCGCCCGGCTGACTTTATTCAGAAACATCTAATGTGACAATTTTGTCAAAGCTTGTTTTAAGGAGCTGTTTTGACTGGGTGTTAATGCAGTTTTCCTAATCAGCCAATTGCTGCATCTGATCCCCCATACCAGGACGAGATACTGAAGATTTCTCTACAGATATAGGTCTCTCCTATCCCCAGAGGTGAGCTGGCTCCACAGCAGAGGGACAGTGGGTTGAGCCCTCCCTCAGGCCCCCGCTGCCCCCCAGGGGCTGTGGTGGTGGTTTGGGAGACTGTCAGACCCGTGGGCTCTGGAGCTGAGTGGAGAAAAGTCCGCTGGAAGCTGAGCGGAACCACATGAGGAAAGGGGCTCAGGGAGTTTGTGGTAATGAGGGCAAGTTAGAGAATCCTGGATGTGCTCTGAGGGGCTGGAGCCCTGAAGGAGCCCTGTCAGGAAAGGGGTCTGCTGCCAGGCTGCCACAGTGAGTCAATCACAGTGAGTTAGTTCATCTCTTTTCTGGACTGAGGTTCTCTTAACTGCATGTCTGGATGGGATGAGCAGCAACCAAGGGTCTAGGATGATAGGCTGATTCCCAGGCTTGAGCAAGTCCCCCTGCTCATCTGAATTCCGATTTCCTCATGTGCAAACCTGTGACAATCAAATATGATATTGTAGGTGGAAATGCCTGGCACATAGGCAGAAAATACAGAAAGGCAACTGCCTTTCTCCTCCCATCTCACCATTACTTCTAGGCAGGACAGAATCTGAGCCGAACAGCAATATCTACATGGAAGTGGATAACACAGCCTTTATCAACTAGTTTCTCTCATGCTCAGTGGCCATGACACCCCTCTTTGATTTCTTAAGCTCTGTGTGGGTAGGGGTTGGGAATTTATTATTTAATATGTATTCCAAGGATCTCACATATTCCTGTACAGTCCTTGGCACCTGATTTAGTATGAGATGTTTAATTAAGATTTTTATTTTCTACAATTTAAACGAACTTTCTAAGTGGTAAATTTTGTGTTCTGAGAGAAGCAGAACATGAATGAAAGAGAAGTTCTTATTGGCACCTATTATGCACCATGACTTTTCTGGGCGTTGTACCTGTATGTATCATGTCTTTTAACTGAGGTGTTATAGGTCTATGACTCAGCTATGTGAGCTGGGACATGGCTGAGCTTCTACCACCGGGATCCAAGTTTTTCCAGCATACCTTTGCTGACTGTGAAGGTGCTGGATGTAATAGGACATCACGCTTCCAGCGCTGGAAAATTGGTAGCTGCTGTTTGTGCTGGTTCCTCAGAGGTATGGGGGCTGGTGGGCGGCCTCCACATTGTTCTCAGGCCAGGTATGCTGAGGAGATCAAAGATTGGGCACTCTTATTGCCTAGCTTTGGGACTTCCCACTTCATTTGCACCTCAAAATTTCACCCCCTTTCTCCAGGCACTGGTTATTGGTGTTTATTTTTAACTTGCATGTGATTAAGATGAATCAGAGCTGTCTCTACCAGCTGCAGATGGTCCTAACTGGGGCACTAGAGTTTTGGGTCTCTATGTCCTCTTTGGGCATCTTCTGTGCTCCTGATCAGTTGAATTGACTGGCCACATTCTGGCATACTATCTTGTTCCCAGGACCGATTATCCAGGCCACAAGAAATCCTTTGATCTGTCTGAACACCTGGTTCCCCTCTCTCCTGTTTTTCTGCACCTCTGGGAACATCTGTGCTGCTGAAAGCACTTTATTTATCTTCATAAAACAAGAGTTAAAAATAAAAATCAATAACCACCAGATTTTCAGGGGAGGATTAATTCAATTTTTGTGAATGCTAATGAGATCTGGAACCCTAGCCAATGGTTCAGGCATGGATCAGTGCTCTTCTGACTGCTTCTAGGAGAAGAGTTTAATAAGAGCTTTCTTGAGGGATGCCTGCTAGACTCAATTGTCCCTATGACCTCAGCTTCATGGGGCCTGTGCCCCCAGGATTCAGGTTGTTTCTGACCCCCGATGTACCCTATTGGCTCCTTGGCTTAAGGCAGTGCTGGCAGAGTGTGACAAAAATACCAGTTTCCTGGGAGCAGAGAAAAGTCTCTTGGGTCAGGACCCAGGAGTCTTTCAGTTTGTGAGTTGTTTTCAGGTTTGGCTGTCATGATGGGGCTCAGGGAAGCCTGCCAAAGGCTCCCCACCATAAGCACATGCTTGAGTCTACTTTAAGAACCTCTTCTGAACTTGGCTATTAAGAGATGATTGAGACACACTAGCTATCCTGGATGTTCTGAGATGTTGCAGTGACAGGGAGCTGTAGGGACATGGTGGTGGTTGAGCTTTTCTCCCAAATCCTGCCACATTGTTTAGTTTGCATCCACAGAACCCTCCAGACCTTTCCCTCACAAAGGTGTCTTCCTCTGCCAGGCTGCTCTTCAGGAACCAGAGAAGCACAGTCTGTCTTCTTCAAGTCCTTGAATGTCTCCTCCATTTCTAAACCCAGGCTCTTCCCCACACTTCTGACTCCTCTTGCTCCTCTCTGCTTTTCCCCATTGCACTTATCACCTCTTACCATCCCATACCATTAGCTTATATGTTCATGGTGCTCTTGAACTATAGTCCCACAAAGGCAGGGAGTGCTGCCTGCTTTGTTCCACTGTGCATCTCCAGGCATAGAACAGTGGCAGGCACATTTTGGAGGCCCAGACAGTACTTACTGAGTGAAAGAAGATGAAAAGTCAGTGGGTCATTCTTTCTTTCTTTCTCAGTCCACTCTGTGAGAAAGGTACTAAGGGTTTATGAAGTGGACTAGAAGAGCAGGGGAGCACACTGTAGTCCCTCCATTCTGTGGAACACAACTAGACAGAAAGCATGGGCTGCTGGTGCAGGTAACAGTTCCGAGAATATCCAAACCCTTGTGCTGAGTAAGAAAGCCAGTCTCAAAGGCTATATACTGTATGCTTTTGAAATGCTGGGAAAGGCAAAATGATAGTAATGGAAGACAAATCAATGGTTGTGAGGGGTAGGGATGAGGGAATAGGTGAGGGTTGAAGGAGTTTTTTGGGGGGTGACCAGCTTAGGTGTCCTGGTCATGGTAGTGGTCTCATGAATCTATACATATGTAAAAACTCACATAATTATACACCAATGGAAAAGGGAGTCAATACTTTTTAAATAAATTAAAATATCTTTAAAAAGGGAAGGAATGGAACTTATCCAGAAGCACAAGTTGTAGGATAATCCACAATTGTAGTATGAACCCTGCATCAGGGACAAGTGTTTCTACTACAGAAATTGCTCTCCCACCCCACCTCAATCAGAATGCCTCAGGCCCTGCATTTATGAATGGGAGCTATGGATATGTTTCTCTATGTACACACAGCAGATACAATGCATGGGTGTCTGTGTGCAATTTTGAAAGGATAGCACGTTTTTAATACAGAGCAATACCACTTTGGCAGACCATTTACTGTGATAAGAAGGAAATACGCTGTGAATAGAATTTTCTTTGCAAATCCCTTTCTTGGCCTCAGACCCAGTTAAGGATTTCCTGCTGTTAATAGATTTGAGTTCTTTTGCTTTTCTCTTCTTGCCTGTTCTGCTGTGGTCACTGTACCTTCTGCCTCCTGACAGCTTTCATTTCACTACAGAGTCTGCTGCTCTCACTCACCACTGGACCCTAGTCTGAAAGCTAGGCAGAGCAGGAGCAAGTGGCAGATCCCACCAACTAGAAATGTTTTCTACAGTGATGCTCAGAATTCTGTCAGCAGTGGGCCCTTCCTGTGTGTTAAGTGCCCTTTTGTGAAACACAGCTGTTCCTAGGAGGGATTGCATAGCAGTTCCAAAAGTGCCAGGCAAGTTGACTGTTCCTTTTCACCACTCTGCCTTTATTCCTCTGCTCATTTGGTCCATAAACATTACTGGGGCCTTCTATTACTGGTCACTGTGCTAGGGCTAGGGGATGACAGTGAATGAGATAGATCTAGCCCTGCCCTCATGGGGCTCATGTTTTAGCCCATTTTCTTCCAACCAAATCAGAAACCTGAGAGTGATCTTTGGGTGCTCTATGCCCCCATCTGCCCTATTTGGCTGTTCCCCAACCCTAGGTATTCCAACTGAAATCTTGCTTAGATATGCCTCTCTTCTCCATCCTCACAGGGGCTGGCAAATCTTCTTGCAGGACCACTGACCTGGACTGCCAGTCTCTTCCATGTTCTCCTTGATAACGTTTCCCCTCTACTGCACCCTCACCCCATGCTGATGATACAGCTGAGGGTTCCTAGGAGCATTTCCCTGTTTAGTAATATTTAATTTAAGGAATTGCCTTAAGGTCAATTTCTTTCATAATGGGACTACAGGCCCCTCCCCAGCCTCATTTGAGACCACTCTGGGAAGAGCACTGCCATTCACCCTTGACAAAGCTGCTATCTTTGCACACCCCAACTCAGTCTCCAAGGGTCACATGTCACCTCCTGGGAGGAATCTGCTCCTCCTGCACAAGCCCCTAGGCAGAATTAATTTTTTCCTCCTCTGTACTCTTATCAAACTTTATTCATAACAATGACACACCAGTTCTCATGCCACAACCTTGGGTAAGCTTCTAGAGGGCAGGAGGTGACTTTTGTTTCTCTTGGTGTTCCCAGCACTGGTGGGGTACCTAGCATGGAGAAGAGAATTAATGGATACAGATTTGTTGAATGGAACTGATTTCAATTTCCTGGATACCACCTTTTCTGGGGGCTGTGTGTGTGAGTACATGTGCATGTGCATATGTGGGTGTGGGTGGGTGTCGGAGCTGGAGTGTAAGAGGGTGAGGGAGAGAAAAGGTTCAGGGGAGCCATACTATCTTTTCATGACCATTTGGCCTTAAGCCATCCTGACCCCTTTTCCTCTCCTGCCTCCCTCCAGGTCTCTGGCTTTAGGCTCAGTATTCTTACAGAAGATATTGGATGTCAGTTAACCTCTCCTCCAGTCTTTCCACCTTAAGTCCATAACGGCTCAATCATGGAGGCCACTGCCCATTACTGACTCCCTGTCCCTTGGGGAGTGGTCACTATGGCTTCAAATCTGTCTGGGAATGGCTTCCAGAAGGCTTCTTCTCAGCCCCCAGGGCCTGACCCCAGGCTGGAGTCAGGTATAGCAGGTGCCATGTGGCTTTCTCTCCAGGGAGCTCTTGGTTCCTGTTTCTTAGGTTGTGTGAAAGGAGAGTTACCCCTTTGCCTTTTACAGTGCTCAGCCCACCAATCTATGTTGGATTTCTTGGGGAAGGAGAAGCCTACAGTTTGGTTTAGTTTACAGTTTAATTTTTGTCAGGAAATTTGTGAATTCTTCTGAATCAGAAAGTTCTAAAATTGAGAAAGTTCTTGCTTCTCCTACCCTGGTTCCCCTTTCCTCACCCCCAAATCTGCCTGAAGACCCCAGCTGGTAGTGGGGGTGGGGTGGGGAGCAGCTGTTCCTGTGGTTGTTTGATTTTCTGAGAAATTAATTTCTTATTTGTTATATTTTCCCCACCCCACTCCTTTCCAAGAAAGCAGCCAGGTCTTTTACATTCTGTTCCCTTGCTTAAACAGATTGTATTGCCAAAAGAGAACATGCTCACAAATTTCCTTCCCAGCTTTTGTCTCCTGAAAGTCTGGGCTCCTTGGAGGAATTCTGCTGGGAATGGAAGAGGTGGGAAGAGAACATCAGAGGGGTGGGGCTGGGGCAGGGGTCCTTCTTGTGTCAGCAGTGAGTGAAACATGCCCAACCTTCCTGATAAGTGGGGCCTTTGCACTTGCTGTTTGCTCAGTCTAGAGGGTTCTTCTGCCTAGATACTCATATGACTTGTTTTTTCACTTCATTTAGGTCTCTGCCCAAGCGTTATATTCCCATGGTGACCTTCCCTAACCAGCCTTTCAGGAATGGCAACCTTCAGTGGTTTCTTTCACTATGCCCGATTTATATTCCTTCTTAACATCAGAACTACTTGGCATATATGTATGTGACTATTTGTTTATTTTCCCACCCCTGGAATGTAAAAGCTCCAGCAAGCCAAAGATTTTGTCTGTTTTGGCTTACTACTATAGCCTCATGCCTAGTTCAGTTAATGGCAGCTATGATGTTTAATTTTATGTGAGTGTTTGGCTAGGCCATGGTACCCAGATATTTGGTCAAATACAATCGGGAAGTTGCTATCAAGGTACTTTTTAGATGGGATCAACATTTAAATTGGTAGATTTTAAGTAAAGCAGATAACAGTCCATAAAGTGTGTGGGTCATCCAATCAGTTGAAGGCCTTCTCTTTTTAGGAGAAAAAAAAATGAGGTCACCCCAGAAAGAGGGAATTCTGCCAGCAGACTACCTTTGGCTTGAGCTATAAAATCAGCTCTTCCCCAGGTCTCCAATTTGATAGCCTGCCTTAAGGGATTTTGGATTTTGCAGCTCCAATCATGTGAGCCAGTTCCTTTAAATCTATCATCTATCTATCTATCTATCTATCTATCTATCATCTATCTACTTACGTACCTATCATCTATCATTTATCTATGTAGCTATTATTTATCTTCTATTATCTATGTGTATCTATTTATCTATCATCTATATGTGTCTACCTATGTATCTATGTATCATCTATTATCTATCTATCTATCTATCCATCCATCCATCTACCTATCTGTATGTAACCCTATATGTGTATCTCTCTATATATTGTATTGATCTTTTTTGTCTGGTGACCCCTAATATAGTACCCAATAAATATCTGTTGAATGAATGACTAAATTAAGTGTAGGACTCCAGGAGAGATTGACTTTATTGTATTTCTAAGAGACTATATTCTGGACATTGAGACTTCCAGGAAAGTCCCTATAGTTATAGAGTAGTATGGCTTTAAGGAGCCAGGGTGTGTGGGCTTTGAAGGCGTCAGAGGTGACTATTAATAGACTTGGGGAGTAGAGTCACTTCCCCCATATGGGGTCTTTTCTCAGATTCTTGAATGAAGCTGAAGTAGGGGTAGAAAGGGATCTTGGGTAACAATAGTGGCTTTGAGTCAATTTACTTTGAGTTAAAGAAAATGAAGCACTAGGACATTTCTTGAGCATGCACATTTATGGGTTAAGTTTTATTATCTTTCCAAGTTTTGAATATTTGTTCTCCTGGTTATGACCACTCCCCCTTTCCCACCAATGGTCACAATGTTTGACATGTAGTTCCTCTGCTAACAGGCTTAATTCATTCATTCACTCATTCAATTATCAAATATTTCCTGAGCACCTGCTGTGTCCTGGGAATTGTGCTAACACTAGGGGTATGTATTGGTTATTTCTGCTGCATAACATATCATCCCCAAACTTTAAAACAACCACACACATTTATTATCTCTCATAGTATCTGTGGATCAGGAATTCAGGAGTGGCTTGGCTAGGTGGTCCTAGCCTGGAGTCTCACATGAGATTATAATCAGGTGTCAGCCTGGGCTGTCATCATCTGAAACCTTGACTGGGGCTGGAGGACCCGTTTCCAAAGTGGCTTACTCACATGTTGCCAAGATGGCTCTGGCTCCTGGTGGGAGTGTTCATTTCCTCTCTATGGCAAGGACTTCCTCCAAGTGAGTAATTCAGGAGACAAAGGCAGAAGCCACAATACCTTTATGATCCAACACTGGAAGTTGCATACCATCACATCCATAGAGCTCTGTTGGAAACACTGGTCAGCCCTAAGGAAGGGAACTGTATAAAAACATGGATACAAGAAGTCCAAGAGCATTGAGAGCCATCTTGTAGAGTGCTTACTTGAGGATACAAAGATGAGTAAGATGAACAAATTCCCTGTAGTGCACATGTCTTGTGAATAAATTGGTGTGGGTTGATCTTTGCATATGCTTATATTATCTCCAGGTTACCAATTCTCCTGCCTAGGAAATCCTCTTATCTCTGGTATCATCACCACCACTAGCTTCCTTCTTTTCATTCTACCATGGTTAATAGCCATTAAGCACAGGACGTTATACCCTATGTCTGGACATTATACCCTATGTCTGGACGTTATACCCTATGTCTGTGCCCTGGTCATATTGTGGGTGTGCATGTATAAATGGCCTTCATGATATACAAAGACTCCTGAAGAAAGGCACAGGCCTTCAAGGGAAAAGTATAAATCACAGGCATAGGCTTTAACCCCTTGGAGCAGATACTCTTATGACATCTTCCCTGATAGCTCCATCAGGCTCATTTCAGTGGCACATTCCCTTGGTTCTTTGGTGCCTCATCAGTTGTAATATGTTCATTTGTACTTCTTTTTTTTACTAGATTATATATTCCTTGATGTCAGGGAGTTAGTCTTCTCCCTTTGGGGTATCTTTCTCTCCTTCTAAGTTAGTGTCCCAGTGAGGACCTGGACCACACCCTTAAATGACTGGTTTGACTGTCTCCAGTAAGTGGTAAAGAACAACAACCTTTCACTGTTGTATCTCTGAGGCCTGTCATGGAAACTATTTTAGAAATAAAGTTCCATGAGGGCAGGATCTCTTTCTTTGCCTCAAAAAATACTTGCCAAATAAAGGCTGAACATATATTTACTAAATGAATGAATGAATGCTGGCACAAAGTAATGCTAAATCAGTACTTGGATGAGTTAACAAGGCTCAAATTGCCATAGCTCCAGTCTTTTTCTCCTTCTTCTGGACCCAGAAAGCCATCAAAGCCATCTTTCATTTCTTCTGGACCTTATTTTGCCTTCAAGACCTTTCCCCAATTAAGGGTAAGAAAGAGGGCTAATTGGTAGTCCAGACTCGTGGGCTCCAAACTCCAGCTTTGGACACTGTTAGCTTGGCACATAGACACACACACACAAAATTATCCTCCTCTGACTTTACCTGTAAGAAGGGGTGCTAAGCCCAAGGTTGACCCCTGAGGGTGGGATGGGGGTGCAGATTCAGGGAGAGCAGGTGTTGTGCCTTGGGCTTTAGGTAGGATCTAACTGACTGAGGAGAGAAGCAAGGTGAGTATGCATCATTATCCTATGATTAATATATATTAATATATAATAATATAGTAATCACCAAGCAGAGCTATGTTAATACAACATTAGGCTGGAAATAATACCCACAGGAAACACCATTTGAAGCCTCCCACAGCATCAGTAATTTGGCTTTTCATCATGTTAGCTCAGGTGAGAGTAAGAGGACCCTGAAGACACTGGAGATACAGTCAGATTCCTAACAGGTTTATGCAGGGAAGTGATGACTGACCTAGGGACTCAGCTTACCTGGGACACCAGGGGAAGCTTCAGGATTCCTCTACCCCCTTATACCCTCCCTTATTTCATGTACAAGTGGAAAAAAAAAAGATTTATTTCCATGGGCCAAGGGAAAGGATGGTTTGGGGCCAAGGTGCTACAAGTATGGTCTCTTTTCCTTAGGACTGTGAAGCCTACGACTTTCTTCCTCTCCTACTGGTGAAGTGTCCTGACTTGTGGATTCCTGGCAGGGGCCTAAAGAAAAATGCTCTGTTTTCATTTTGTGCTTTGCTCTGGAGTCCTCTTTCTTCTCTGGTCAAGAGGGTGTAGACCTAGAGAGAAAAGGAAGAACACCTGCCTTCATTCTTGGCCAAAGGAGACCTCTATGTGTATAGACTGCTCCCCAGGGGTTGTTTTAGGGTTTGCAGCACAAACTTCAAGAGCATGCTTTGGCTTGGCTTTGCCCTCCACATAGGCATCTCTTTCTGCGGGAACACTACAGGGGTGGCATGAAGTTAACAGAACAGTGGCTGTGGCAGGGCAAGATGTAGGCAAGCCAGCTCTGGGTCCCTGGCCAAGCATAATCTTCTGTCTTAACATGACTTATACATAGTAATAGGAGAATACCTTACATTCTAGGAGGTGTAAGTTTCTAGAGGTAGGGGGTTGAGTGGCTTGGCCTCTCTGTATGACCCCAGATTCACTTACCTTTCTAGTTTTCAGAAATTGCTTAAGAAAATGACTTAAGAAGGAACAGTCTTTGGAGTGGAGCCAATGCTGTGATTGCCACAGAGGAAGCAGCATTGCAGAGGTTGAAGAGGTAAGTGGGTGATGCTGAATGGGGGACATGAGGGATGTGAAAGGTAATAAGGGTAGATTTTAGTGTGGGAGACTGACCAGGGCCCACCATTTGATCCAGGCAGACTATAAGCTTGTATGTGCTCTGCTCCCTGGTACTCCCTCCTTCCCACCCCAGGCCCATCATCACCATCTTTCTTAATTCCTTGGAGCTCAAGTCTCATCTTCTTGGCTTAAAGCTCCATTTCTAGAAATTTATTGCCGTATGAGGAATGATCCTATTGCAAAAATGACACTTTCTCCAATGTTCTGGCTCAATGCTATAAGTAAGAGTCAATCTGACTATGGCTCACACAATGCCAGGCTAGTGAGCAGGAAGTCACCAGTTGTATTGTCTCTTTGGGAACAGAGTGGGGGCACCCTGCTAGAGACCTGGGGCTGGCAGGGGCCAGGTCAGGTTTCACTGCTCTGGCATTCAACGTCTCCAGACAGACATATTCTCTGGGACCTGTTGCTGTCACTTTCTCTTCTTGGCTAGAGGAGTTTCTCCCCTGGGCCAGTTCTGTTCTGAGAAGAATCGCCACCTACTCCATTAGGGCAAGAAAAGGCAGAGATGAGAAGGCAGTAACGCTGAAGGTAGAGGAAGAAGATCAGATTAGAAAACACTCTGCAGAATTTCCCAGAGCACTTCTTTTCTTGGTTTGGTGAGTCTGGCTTCCCAAAGAAGTCTGTCGTAGGGGTTGTAGGACAAAAGATTTCTGGCTTAGAGGTGAGAAAAAATCTAATGAACTAAGATTAGAGTTTCACTTGAAGGTAGGTATTATATGGTCCTTATGTAAGGCTCCGGGGCACAGAATCCTAGGCATCAGGTCATTGTGGCATTGTCCCTCCTTGCCAAAGTGCAAGGATACAGGTCACCCTACAGGCTGCTGGACTGTGTCTCTTCTCTGGGGGAAAGCCAACTTTGGCCAGCTCTGCTTTTTCTCTTTCTGGGCTAACGACTGGTTCAGGCAATACATTCCCTATTTGCTATGTGTGTCTTTACAAGGCTGCCACTGCATTCTGGACACAAAACTTTTCTTGTCCATTTCTGGCTTCTGGATAGAACAACACTGACTCCCAGCTGGGGAGGAAGGAGGTCTCCCTATGGGCTAGTCAAAAAGAGGATGGGCCAGACACTCCATTGTCTCCTGGGAAAAACTGAGACAGTGTGGCTTTGGAAAGCATTTCAGGCAGAGTGTCATGCTCTCTGCCAAAGCACAGCTCCAGGTACCTTCCACCCACTGTGCCCTTTGGGGGCCCCCAGGTCTGACCACGCAGTTTAGAATTCATTGTAACCAAAACAACAGCTCTGTTTGTGGTAAATAATAAAAAACACATCCTGCAGCTTTATGTTGCTTAATTAATAAGTTTGCTATTAATCCCTAAACATCTGCAAACATAGCCAATTCATTGTTATGACCATGTTGTTGTCTTGGTGGGAATCTGCTTTGCCCAAGCTCTGACTCAGCTGATGGGAGGAGGAAGGCAACTTGATTAGGAACCTGCTATCTTTCCCTTGACCCCACCTGCCCAATTCTTATTCTTTAGGATACTGCAATGCATTTGCTATTTTATATCTCTTGCAGTTGGTGTTTTCCTAGATCCCTTTATTGGGATGGAATACCCACCCTAGTTGCTCTGTGAGTGTTGGGCATTATTGGTTTATAACTGTACCCTTCCCTGCAAGAAAATTCTTGGGAGGTTGTGCCCCCAACCTGGGACAATGTAGTGTGACCAATACAGATTACAAAGGGCAATCCTCCTTTCCTCAAGGTGGGACAGCTCTGCGGTGCCCATGGAGTTCATGCTTCAGAACTCCAGAACTTTAGCTGAAACTCCACTCTTCCTTGGTTTCTTCTCCTACACATACTGCTTGCCTTGCTTCTCTTAGGTATATTCTGAGAGCCCTCCATAAATAAATCCCTTGCACAAGAATTGACATCTCAAGTCCTACACATAGGAAACCCGACCTTAGACATAGTTACTCCAGTGAGGGGTGTGTGTGTGTGTGAGAGAGAGAGAGAGAGAGAGAGAGAGAGAGAGAGAATATGGCAAGAATGAATCAGATTAATTCAATCTACTGAACACTTTCCGTGAACCACATGGGAAGGGTCAGGAGATAGGTTAGCATAGAACAGAGGCATTGAGGGAGGAGATCCAGGAAGACCTCAGGGAGAGGACATCTGTCCTGTATCTTGAAGAACGAATAACAAGCACAAAGGAGAGAAGGAATAGCAAGAGTAAAGCACAGAAACTGAAACTTAGACAGAGTAGGCAACTTGCCCAAGTTCATTCAGTGGTAAGCTCCAGAGCCAGGATCCAACCCCATCTGTCTGCCTCCAGAGGCTGCCTTTCTTCTTCATGCCTCTCTCCCTTCAGCTTGGCTGCCTGGGTGGATACTAAAACTTCTGCTCTCCTATGCCCTTCCTATCCCACCATGTCAGGACCTTGCTTAACTGTGCCTTATGTGTCTCTGTGGGTAGAGTGCCAAGATGGTTTGTGCTTATTAAATATTTGTTGAACTGAGCTCTACAACAAAACTGTTTTTAACCCTGCTTCACCTTGTCTGTCAAGATTGAGTGAATGAAAAATTTCCACTCTAGATATTTAAAGCAGAAAGGGGTTTAATACAGAATGTAGGATCTTACACAATTGTTGTAAAGGCAGAAGAAGCAGACACAGTATTGAGCTTATTAAAACGACTCCTACAGCAATGCAAAATTAGGGATGCTGCACCTCTGAGGTGTCACTGGGACTAAGCACATCAAGGTTGAAACTACCATTGGAACTACCATGCTCCAGAAGCCTCTGGAGATCTGGAGATGGGAGAATAGACAGTAGAATCCAGGGATTAAGCAGTCAGATAAAGAAGCTGTTGCTACTGTTTTTGAAACGTGGAAAATGAAGAATGAACACTGAAAACTCCTGTAAGACTACTATGGCCTTGATAACCATCAGAAGCTCCACAAAGATCACCTCCATCTCTTGTTTGTCTTTCAAATCTTATGCAACTACATGTAGTGTGTGGGATCTAATTCACATGGTGGGTGATTCTGCAATAGATGACCCTCTACTGGCTTGCAAGTGACAGGTAAATGGCAAGAAATGCTCCTCAGTCCAACCGGTTAGAGGTAGTGGGGGGTGTGGAGGCAGCGGGGGCATAACTGATGGTCCTCAGGCCCTTATGGGAGGGGTTGGAAACGCTCTCTGTGAGTGAGGAATGGCAATAGATTACACAGAGAATTTTTAAACCATGCACCTGGAGAACACAAATTCAGAGACTTCCTCATGTGGGAAGTTTCTGATTCTAGTGCTGGAGCCAAGGCTTTGGTGTCAGTGTACAGGCACACAAAACGCTGAAAATGTTCTCAGACCTTAGACACATCATCATCTGTTTTAATCCCATTAATTCATTTTATTTTGGGGAAGGCTGAGCCCAGAGGGTCCCAAGAAATAATTTCCTTATTGTCACATAAGAAAATTAGTAGATAAAATTAGAAACAAAAGCTCAATTGGGCTTCTTCAATAGGTTGAAAACTATCTTAGAATTTTCAAGGTCTTCTTCTTACATATGGGAGGTTAAGATCACCTGCACATCCTTCCAAGGGTCAGATAGCATCCGATGTCTGGGTTTTCAACATCTGCAAAAAGTCTCATATTGAGGAATGTCAGTAGAAGTATAAGACAGTGTTCCTTCCTGTAAGCAGTTTCAGTAAGACAACAAAACATTTACAATTAATTTCCTTCTTCTTCATGCCAATTGGTGGACATTATGGGAAGGAAGATTGTGACTCTATGTTGAGAGAATTTTATAGTTGTTCAGCCAGAAAACAAGCTGCTTAATAAGAGTCCTCCATTCCCCAAGGTGTCCCAGTGAACATGTTCAGTATGATGGACAGTCACTTGTTGAGAAAGTCATTAAGGAAACTTGGGCATTGAGAGAATGAAGAGGCAATGATCTAAAAATCTCTAAGGCCTTTTATACTTCTGATGTTCTGCATTTCTGTGATTTGACCCAGAGGTGGATGTGCCAGTGGCCTGAGTATATGTGTAAGGGAGAGTAGACAAGCTTGACCTCAAGGGCAGGGGGTAGTATAGTCTGAGGCCTTGGTCATGTGCGTGCACTATTTTGAATGGGTGGTACCATTCTGTATTCTCTCTACTCTGTATTTGACATTCTATTTGTGTCCCCATATCTACACCTGATGGTATTAGGCTGGTGGCTGTCATTCTGCATTGGCTTCTGTAAGGCTTGGCACCTCATTTCCTGTTGTTTGGGGCCTCAGGTGCAGATGTACTCCAGGCTCCTCTGAGGATGGAGGTGTAGAGAAAGTCCAGCTGAGTTATAATGGGCTCTGTCTGGTATAGAAGTGGCTGGGCCTTTCTCCAACACCCCTGAAGAGATTAGCAGGCAGGGCACGTCCCAGAGGAGTGGGAGCCAGAGTCCCACACAACTGGCAGAAGAGCTTCTGCTGGAGGTGTGTGTCATAAGCGTGTTGGGCTCATCATACCATGACTCACAGGCAGTGCGTGCTCCTGAGTGTGCAGCTCAGAGGGCAGGTGGAAAGGGGGCTGGCAAGGAGCTAGTATTCTGTTCAACACTTGGCCAAAGGATGCTTTCTGTGGTTTCAAAAGGGCCTTCTCCTAGTCAATGGCATATGTATGTGCCCCTATGTATGAATATATGTGTGTGTTTGTGTACACATGTGTAGACATTTATGAGAATATCTAGGTATATATGTGTATACATAAGAATATCTATTCGTGACCCAGTGCATTTCATGCACATACTCATTCATGTGCCTTCTGTGCATGCATGTGTGTGTGGCCGTGTGTGTGTGTGCATGTATGTGCCAAAGTTTGGGTAGGTAGATCTCTCTGCTGGGTTTTGCCTTGGGCCATTGGTTTCCTAGAGGGTGAGTTTGGATTCATCCTCCTTGTTCTGGGTCGATGGCATTGATCCAGGAGGAGTGAAGAATCAATTGTTATTTGGTTAGAAAGCCTGGAGCCAGAGTGTGTGAAAAGTAATTAGAGGGAGAGGAGCTGATGCCAAGGGCTGGGCCCACTGTCCTTGATGGGGCTGCTGGCCTAGGGGCAGACTGGTAGAGTATGGTGGAGAAGAGACTTATTTAAGTGGATCCAGAGCATTCTCCCTTGTACCTATTATGCCAACTCTACTTTCCTTTTTCTACCAGGCTCAGGACAGGTTCTGAAAGGATCACCCATGGAGTAATGGAGACTGGAGGAAACTTCTCACTTTTCTGCCCTTGCTTATCTGCAGTGTGGGAACAGTATCTCTTGATGAATACTATATCTTTCACTCTCATGCATCTCTTGCATAATAAAAACATATGTCATTTATTTAAGGCTTCTAGCTTTTCAACAACCTTTCACTCTTCTTTACTCATTTGAATCTTACAACATAATTATGAGGTGAAAACATAAGTATCATGCCCCCATTTTTTGATAAGGAAACAGAGGCACATGTGCAGAGTGACTTGCCTAATCTCCTATAAGGATTTAGGTGTAGAGGTGGGATCATAGCTCAGAACCAGCTCTAGGCTGTAATAGGGGCTTTCCCATTTCAGTGATTCTCAAATAAGGCACAGATATGCATGTGTATGACTTTTACTCATCTGAGGTGAAGGTTAATGAGAAAAAAAGTAACCCGGAAGCTTTGGAGGATGGTTTCTACTCTATTAGGGCAGTAGTTCCTCAAATTGTAGTATGCCTGAGCCACAGGAAGCATTGCAGGCTGCTGGTTCTCACGTGCTACCCCCAGAGGTTCTGATTCAGTGGGTCTGAGGTGGAGCTGAGATGGGGCCCAGAATCTGAGATTTTTAATTATATGCTCTACGTGATCCTAGGGCAGGTAGTCCAGGAGCCATGTTTGGAGAAACACGACTTTAAGGAGTGGGAAGAGGAGGGAGGATGTTAGAAAACAGCGAGTTCCAGCTCAGGTCAAGGAACAGCTAAGAGGAAACATAAATGGTGGGGCATGTTGTCTGCCTGTGGCAGGTGGAAGAAGGAAGGGAAGCTGCTGGAGAGAGTGGACTCTCTAAGCCATGAATAAAGAGGGAAGGGTGGAATGACAATTCTTTAAAACCCAGGCTCTTCTGAGGTTTACTGGGACTCCCTCACAGTGTTTCAACTGGACTTAGAGAAGGAGCTAGCATAGCCTTCATAGGCAGTAGTAGGGGGTGGTCCAGCTTTAGTTGTAGAGAAATTATGTTAGGAAATGGAAAGGGAACAAGAATCATATAGAGATCCAGGTGTGCTTGTGTGCCTTCACTGCACTATTATTGGTGTCAGACTCACAGTCAATCCTATTAAATGCCTGGGTTCACTTTGCCAGCTTGAACGTCAAAAGAAAAGAACCCTGCTCTAATGGATTCATCAGCCAGGAGAAGAAGAGAGGAATAACTAGGCTGGAGGATATTCTGGAAAGAACAGGAGAATTGGGGAAAAAGTAAGGGGTGGCATAATGTAAGAGGTTTGAAGGACTCTCCCTCCCTGGCCAGTGACTATTCAGTCTTAAATGTAGCCAGCCAGGATGAGAGATGTGGAACTTCCAAAAAGATGGAGTTTTCTTCATGTACATGGAAGAGTTCTTTTTTGAGAACTAGAGAGTCTTCTCCAGAAAGCAGTAGGTCATATCAGGATGAGCCGGGGGAGGGGGGATCAGGGAGAGTGTCCAGAGGTCTCTCTTTCCTGAAATAAGTTGCTAACAAAGTTCCTGGTCTCCACATCCTCCTCTTTCAGATAGCAGAGAGACGTGCTCTGATCCATAGGGGCCACTTGGCTTGACTACACTTCCCTAGGATGCTCTTGCAATAACAGCAGTTCCCCATAACCACGATCCTCAAATATATCACAGAGTAGGTGACATGTTTTACACTAGGGACTGTGGTCGAGGAGTGGTAATGGAAGGTGTAGAGGGGGAAAGGAGCTGGTGAGACCATGGTTAAAATTAAGAGGAACATTTCAGGATGACTTGAAAATGACCTTCTTAATGTTTTATACTGTAGTTTGACCTTCAGGCTAGTAATGGGTTAAGAGTGAAAAGCCATGCAAAGATACTCATGGCTGCTTGCTCCTTTGGTCTATCCTCTACCCATTTCTCTCTTCTTCATGTGATGTGCCAGTCCCAGATGGCACCCATCCCCATCCTGTTTCCTGTATTCATCTTGCTTCTCACTCCTTGTGCAATTACTCAGAGGCTGAGCCTGGCTGAGATGTATAACAGTATACCTTCAGATTTGTATAATGCTTTGCCATCTTCTAACTACTTTTATACCCGTGATGTCATTTGATGCACACCACTCACTGTGAAGGGGGTAATGCAGTGTCATGGTTAAGAACACGGATTCTGGAGGCAGACTATCTGGGTTCCAATCCTGTGTCTGTCTCTACTATTGGTATGATCTTAAGCAAGTGCTTTCATTTCTTCTTCTATAAAATGGGGATAATAACCAATTTTTAATGTCATGAGGATTTAATGATTTACTATTTTTTAAAGTTTATTTATTTTGAGATGGATAGAGAGTGTAGTGGTAGGGGAAGAGAGAGAGGGAGAGAGAGAATCCCAAGCAGGCTCCGCACCATCAGTGTGGAGCCCGATGCAGGGCTCAATCTCATGAACTGAGAGATCACGACCTGAGCTGAAACCAAGAGTGAGACACTCAACCAATTGAGTCACACACAGGTGCCCCATTGATTTAATCTTTGTGAGGTACTTATAACAGGGCCTGGGGTGTGGGAATCAAAATTAGCATTATTTTCATTATTGTTATTATTCCAGGCCAACCGAAGAAGAAACCATGACTTAGATGGGGTAAGTGATATGCCTAGGTTTCAGAGCTAAATTTTGAAAAGGTTGGGGTTGAACCCAAATCGACTGGCACAACACAGCAATGCCATATTACCAAGCCCATCAATACTCTTTGCACAGACTGTTCACTGTCTGGTCTGGAATTCATGGGTATGGACCCCAGAGCAGGTATTATTTTTATAGTTTCCTCTGATGTGTGCCAGGAACAGTGCTGGGGAGTTCCAACTCTAGTCAAAGGAGTTGGAACTTGGATGTGTCTGACTTCAGTTGCCCTTCTGGATGCAGATAAGGGAGCTCCAGTGCCCTGAACCTCTGAGAACAGCTCTGGGTTGACAGGTTCCTGCTAGCTGAGGTGCTGTCCACAGTGCTGAGGGATCTCTGCAGGACCTGTGGGCCAGGGAGTTACCACTGCTGCTCCTGACTCTGGCAGCGGGGTGTGTAGAGTGGTTGTTTCATGTGTTCCCCCAATCCTCAGACAAAGGAGTTGTCAGATTTCATATTTTTCTCTTTAATCCCCATAGGAACAGAAATTAGGATGCTTTACAGACTAGAAGAGTTATCTACCATCTATTAACCTCTCTCCCCTTTTCCTGTGAGTGGTGTGGAGCACTGAGAGTTTGGACATACAGCGCAGAATGTGCAAGTGTGCAAACATATGCAGGTGCATGCAGGGTCAATGTGTGCCTCCCATCCTACCCCCAGGAATACACCCTTCTGTGTGCATCTTGGCTGCATCTATATGTATCCCTGTGGTTCTGTATATATGTGTGAAAGTGTGTGGGTGGGCAGGTCTGTACGTGGCGGCATAGCACCTGTCTGTGTGGGTGGTGTAAGAGTGTGTGTGTGTCCCTGGAGTGTGTGTGTATGGAAAGTGTGTGGGAGGGGGCTAACAACTGTGGTGTGTGTGGTGCTGATGGCACTGTAGTTGTGAGGAGTCTAGTCTGCTCAGCTTCATCGTTTTGTCTCCATGAGCCATACCACACACAGCAGCACCCACAGATGCATACACACACCTGCACTCTCAAGCCTATTCACACCTACTTCTTCTGTATCCACTGACACACAAGTAACCTATCAGCAATATAATACGGCACTCAAATGTGCATGAAAACACACATGTGCACACAAAACAGGAGCACACGCATGTCCAAACCTCTGACAAATTGCACAGAAATGCTCTCAGTTCCCTCCTTCTTCCATTCTATCCCTAATCTTTAGCTTCCCATCTTCTCTTGAACTCAGCATCTTTTGCCCTCTTTCCCCTCTTCCTTGGGAGTGGCTTTCCTTGACCTGGTGCTCTTAGTATATCCATTCACTGGGCTCATCCCTGGATAAAGTAAGGAGGGTTACACACTGGCATGACCACTTTTCCTCTCAGAAATGTGGATTTGTTCTCATTAATACAAATCCTGGTTACTTGAGGCTCCTGCTGGCGCCACCTGCTGGTAGCTGCTACCCAGCGTCATAACAAGTTGGGGGTGGGGAGCTGGGCACCCTGGAGACAGAATTTAGGGTGAAGCCTAGGGCAACCTGGACACTGGGCTCAGGAGGAGTTTTAGGAAGGTGGGTTTCATGGACAAGTCTCCTTGGGACATGAATTGGCCAGTAGGAAGAGAACATTCTAGGGACATCTATGCTGGGAGTTCTGGTATGGGAAAGCAGGAGATTTCACATACATATAAACTATGGGTCAATGTGTGTCAGCCTTGTGATGCGTGAGGATATGGCATCCACTTGTGCTTATGAGCAGCTTAAGAGGATGTGGACTTTGGGGGCATCTAGGTGGCTCAGTCGGTTGAGCGTCTGACTTCAGCTCAGGTCATGATCTCGCAGTCTGTGAATTTGAGCCCCGTTTTGGGCTCTGTGCTGACAGCTCAAAGCCTATAGCCTGCTTTGGATTCTGTGTCTCCCTCTCTCTCTGCCCCTCCCTCGCTCATGCTCTGTCTCTCTCTCTCTCTCTGTCAAAAATAAATAAACATCAAAAAAAGAGGATGTGGACTTTGTAAATATGTACAGATGTAGATATGACATATGTGTGGTTATATGAAGAGATTCTGCCTTGAATGTGTTCATAAGAGCATCCTGCATTTGTGTGTGTGATTTTGCATATGTGTATGTGAGTCCTGACAGTGGGTATGTGTGCAATGGTGTGTGTGTGTGTGCGTGTGTGTGTGTGTGTGTGTAGATGGGGGTTTTAGTTGTCTTAACTTACCATATGGTAAAAGCCTGGGCATTCTTAAGTCAAATTCTTCAAACTAGACACAGGGCCCTGAGCTTGGGAAGGGTCAACATCTTCTCCTACAGTGTAAACTCCTGATCCCCCCTTCTCTCTAAAAGTACTCCTCAGTTTTCAGTTAATACTCAGTTTTCTCTCCTTCTCTCTCTGCCCTTCTCTAAATACCCATAGTTCATGGGGTACAGTTAGGCTCTGGAATTCCTTATATAGAAGTTTCTCAGCTACCATCATCTCAGCTGACCTAGCCTCTGACCTCCTCTTGTCTTCTAGGTGTACATCATTTGCCTGGATGATGAATGGCAAATCATCCATTCTGCCCCTGCCCAGTGTGTTTTCTCAGGGCTCATGCCTCAAAGAACCTCCACAAAAGAACAGCAGCCTAGGGCAGAGAAAGGCCCCTTTTCCCCACAGCAAATGCTCTTTTCAAACCAGCCTCTCTCTTGTTGGAATGTTGCAGAGGCTTCTTGGTGCCCCTCCATTAACCTTGGGAAGTTGCCAGGAAAGCAGCCGTCATGGCAGCCTGCCCCTTTATCCCCCTTCTCTCCACATTCCTCTTTCTATCAACTCATTGTCTGGGATTCCCTATGAGACTCTCTTTTCAGTGCCCCAACTGGCCTTCTTCCACAAGATACTCCTGTCATGGGCTTCCCTGGGATCTGTGACTACCCCCAAGTCCACAAGATTTTCCAAGTTGGTTTCCTAGAAAGGGATTGGGGAAGGAGCTTAGCTTTTAAACCCTCAGAAGTCAGGGTTCTGGATGAATTCTTCTCCTTTCCCAAATAATTCTTATCACCATTTATATATTTCTCCCATCCCACCCCCAGGAATACACCCTTATCAAGCACATCCACCAGAATCTCCCACATATCTGAACCTTCCTAGATTGGGCAATCTTGTCTCCTATGCAGATAAATCTTTAGTATCTCACATTGTTCCCTAGTTTCTAACCACCTAGAAACAGACACTGGGCTGCAAGCAAGGTTAGAAGTTCAGCAGCATCTTCTAATTTTAAACCAGTATTGTAGCAGCTGCTACATGTATGTAGCAGCTCATATCATGGGGGTATGAGGCCAGACTGCTCTCCTTACTGGGATTCTGAAATATTTTCTGTGCACAGTGCCTCTTGAATACCTACTATGGACTGGCCATTGTGTTAACCCTTTAGCTCACTCTAGTTTTCTGAACAACCCTACTAGTTATTAACTGTAAGTTATATGAAGGCAAGAACCATGTCTACATTGCTCTTCCTGTACCTAGCAGAGTTCTTGGCTCATAACAGGTACTCAATACATACTTGTGAATGCCAGCTATTGATTAAATGGTTGGACATTGGTGGAATTCCCAATGAGGCTTAGGGAAGTTACATAAGTCGCTTCAGGATATGTTGTTGGTGAAGTAAGTCAGGGATGGAACTCGGGTCTTCTAACTCTGAGTCCAGTAATTGCTCCTTCATAGCATATTTACCTTGTGGCCAAGCACCATGGAAACTTGTTGCTGTGGTACCCTCTGCCATGGGTGTTTTTTCCAAGAATAAATCCAGTTCTGTCTCCAGGCTCTCCACACCACTCTAAAGCCCAACAAAGGGAGGAATAGAGAGGAAAAGAAGGAGAGAGGATTGAGAAGTGAGGTCTTGTGATACAGGGGGCAGTGAAAGAAGGATGGGGACAGGGACAAAAGGGGAAGGGGTAAGGATAGGGCGTCGCTGATGGGGAGTTAGAGAGGAGGCAGCAGAGAGTAAGGGGACTGGAGGCAGGGAGGATGGAGCTGACATTTCCAGCCGACCTCTGGCTCACATCTGGTCCCCAGCCCCTCTCTTCCTGTTTCCTGCACCTGGCAGAGCAATACTGGAGCCAAGGCTCTGGGGAAGGGGTGGAGGGGGAGGCAATGGAATAAAGATGCATTTGGCATCTCTTAGCTCTCCCACACAAGGCCCTTTTGTGTGGGGGTTGAGAACTAAATGTGGAGGGGTCCAAGAATGAGAGGTCTGAGGGTCGAATGTGTGCCAGAAATAGACCCCGTAAAGCCCTCCAGCTGTGGCTCCAGAATCTGTTCTCCTCCCCCATCCCCAGCCCATCCATCTGTGGGTCCAAAGCAGAAGCACAGACCCTTCCCACACTATTTCTTGGACTACTTGCCACTCCCCATCCCCCCAACTCCTTGCCCATTGGTTTTATTTGAGCCAAGAGAGATGCTTTCTCCTCAGCTTTTTCTTGGGCCCAGACTTGTTTCTCACCACCTCCCTCCTTACCTTTCTAATTAACCCTATATGGACTTGTGTTACTCCTATTTGCCTACTCCTCCTTCTCACCTTTCTTAGCTGACCTATTTTCTCATTCCCCCTTAACATAGTCTCTGCTCTAAACATGGAAGCTTCTGCCTTATGCCACAGATATGCCAGCCATGTCATTTTATTACCACTTCTGTACACTCATTTCCCACGAAACTCTATTGAACATCCACTACGTGCTGGTACTAGGATACTAGAGAGCAGTACACTAGTAAACTCTTTGCCCTCAGGGGGTGACAGACCAGTAGTTACCCTTGACTGCAGTGTCTTGTTTCATCCATCCTGTCTCTTGTTCTCCTTTTTCTGAGGTTTGGCTCACATCTCACTTCCTCTACTTAGCTCTCACCTGTTTCTACCATCTCCACCTTCTTGAGGTTCTACAGCAATTCAAGTCTGGGCCACCATCTCTCTCTAGGTTCCATGTTGACAGAGTTTATTAAGTATTGCTCAGGTGGTCATGTTTATCTTTCCAACTAGATACTAAGCTCCTGAGTGATAGGGATCCTGGTCTGTCACTGTTGTGTCGTCCTCAATACTTAGCACAGTGCTGACTGTGAATTGCTCTTCAGCGGCTACTTGTTAATTGGAGAATTCCTTCTTCTGGTGTTTCTTGACCTAGGTCCTTGATCTCTCCCTTCTTGCATTCTAGCATGACCTGTTTCTTGGCTGATTCCCCACATCTTTCTGATATTCTGCTCATGTCAACATTTTGCCAATTTCAGTGATGCCAGCTGCTCTAGTCCATGACTCCATTTACCTCTGTGGAAGCTTCTATACTGTACTAGAATCCCTGAGAATTCAAAAGTCTTGGGGTAAAGCTAGGTCCAAATTTCCTCCTATATAGTGTAACAGGGGCGTGGAGTTGGGCTATGGCTTGAGACTGTTTGGGACTGAGACAGAGCAACAGCACATAAGAATCTTTAGATTCTTTTTCTGCAGACCTTCATTTCTACCTTCGGTCTACTGTCCTTTCTGCAAATTGGGAAACCATAACACAGACAAAAGAATGATTCAGAACACCAACTTCCTAAGGCCAGAGCTGGGATGGTTTGGCAGAGTCCTGATTCCTAGCTGTCTTTTAGACTTCTGTGTAAGTGGGGTCACTGCAGTTTCAGCACCTCACGGCTGGGCCTTTAGCTTTGTGTAGGCAAGAGTATACTCAGGTGGGCCAGAGTTGCCTAGGAGTCCTGGAAATAAAATTTTATATGATGCAGTCCTTGGCAAGGTGAGAGGCTGCTGAAGACTGATGGCATCATATTCTTGTGGGGCACCTCATAAGGAGGGCTGTCATGGGGGCACCTGAGTTCTGTGGACAAATTTGATACAAAACAGAGAACCTCCTTTCTGCATTCTTAGATTAAGCCAGAGAAACATGAAACATGCCTTCTTTGAGATTGTTCATAGCTGGTCTGGAAAACCAAGAAGAAAGAGGAGAGGAATTTGGTATGGCTGAGGGGGCTATGTATCTGGTTTTCAGATAAACTTATCTTAAATAGTGGATCTACTTTCTTCCTTGGACAAGAACTTGTTCCCTTGTCAGTCAGACAGGAAATGAATATAGTATGGCTACAGTTCCAGGAACTGGCACCTGTGCACACATATATGATCAGGGCAGGTTGTGGGAGAATGTCATCTCCTTCCCATTCACTGGTGTGCTGTATCTAACATATGCACATGATTGATGACTAGTGTATAGTTAAGCAATGTCCTACTGCCCTTCTATAATAGATAGTTTCTCTTCCCATGCTTGGGGACTCATCTGGGTGAAATATCATAAAATGATCCTATGGTGATCAGAACAAGTGTCTTAAGCCATGAAGGACTGGATCTGTCTCTGGGCCAATCGTTACCACCTAACCAAGATGTAGCCTTTAGGGAAAGTGGGAACAGACTAGGGAAAGTTTTGAACCTCTGAAAAGTTTGAATCATAATTCAGTTTGAATTTTATTAAGACATAGTCTTCAGGAATTTATTTTTGGAGAGGGCAAAGTGGATTGTTAGAAGAACTACTTGTGTCCAGAAAAACAATTTATGACCAGGGGCCATCTGCCCAAGAGGGATCTGGGAGAGAAGTAAGCCAAGCAAGGTGCCTACAAAGTTTTGCAAGCATTTTGAGCTGAGATGGAAAATTCTTATGATAAGAAGTTTTGAGAATCCTGTAAAGTTTAATCCACTTCTCCTATATCAGATTTTTAAGATTAGATATTTATATTTTCGAAATCTAATTTCCCTTTGTTTTCTTCTCTCCTTCCAAGTTCTTTTAAAACATGCTGACTGGTCCCTGGAGTATTAAGAGAAAACAAGGTGAAAAGATTTGCTTCAAACATGGGCTAGACTTTTATAAGGGTGAAGTTTACATTCCTGTGTGCCTGGGACTAGTGGCAGCAGCTTGAATTGAGGTGAGAAAATTCTAAGATCTAGATAGTGTTTGCAAACCCTTTCTTTGTAGGAATTTTCTCTAAAGTTCATTTTTGTCTTGCAATCCCTATCAAAATAACACGAGCATTCTTCTCAGAGCTAGAACAAGCAATCTTAAAATTTGTATGGAACCAGAAAAGACCCTGAATAGCCAAAGCAATCTTGAAAAAGAAAACCGAAGCTGGAGGCATCACACTCCCAGACTTCAAGACGTATTACAAAGCTGTAATCATCAAGACAGTATGATACTGGCACAAAAACAGACACTGAGATCAATGGAACACAACAGAGAACCCAGAAATAGATCCATAAACATATGGCCAACTAATCTTTGACAACGCAGGAAAGAATATCCAATGGAATAAAGGCAGTCTCTTCAGCAAATGGTGCTGGGAAAACTGGACAGTGACATGCAGAAAAATGAACCTGGATCATTTTCTTACACCATGCACAAAAATAAACTTAAAATGGATGAAAATGGGGTGCCTGGGTGGCTCAGTCGGTTAAGCGTCTGACTTCAGCTCAGGTCATAATCTCACAGTTTGTGGGTTCAGGCCCCACATCGGGCTCTGTGCTGACAGGTCAGAGCCTGGAGCCTGCTCTGGATCCTGTGGCTCCTTCTCTCTCTGCTCCTCCCCCACTTATGCTCTGTCTCTCTTCCTCTCTCTCAAAAATAAATAAACATTCAAAAAATTTAAAAAATGGATGAAATACCTAAATGTAAGACAGGAAGCCATCAAAATCCTAGAGAAGAAAGCAGGCAAAAACCTCTTGGACCTCTGCTGCAGCAACTTTTTACTCAACACGTCTCCAGAGGCAAGGGGAACAAAAGCAAAAGTGAACTATTGGGACCTTATCAAAATAAAAAGCTTCTGCACAGAGAAGAAAACAATCAGCAAAACTAAATGACAACAGATGGAATGGGAGAAGATATTTGCAAATGATACATCAGATAAAGGGTTAGTATCCAAAATCTATAAAGAACTTATCAAGCTCAACACCCAAAAAACAAATAATCCAGTGAAGAAATGGGCAAAAGACATGAATAGACACTTCTCCAAAGAATACATCCAGATGGTGAACACACACATGACAAAATGCTCCACATCACTCATCATCAGGGAAACACAAGTCAAAACCACAATGAAATACCACCTCACACCTGTCAGAATGGTTAACATTAACAGCTCACACAACAACAGATGTTGGCGAGAATGTGGAGAAAGAGGATCTCTTTTGCACTGTGGTGGGAATGCAAACTGGTGCAGCCACTCCGGCAAACAGTATGGAAAACATCTTCCATTTGGTTTTGTTAGATTGGCAGCTCTTGGAACCCAACCTCCATGCTGTGAGGAAGTCCAAGCAGCCTGTAGAAAAGCCCTCATGGAGAAGAACTACAGCGTTGCCTATAGCTTTGGCTAACTAGCCGGCATCAACTTGGCAGCTATGAGAATGAGCCATCTTGAAACACGGCCTCCATCCTCCAGTTGGTCAGATACCATACAAAGTAGGCAAGAGCTGCCCCCACCAAGCTCTGTCCAAATTGCAGATTTTTTTTTTTTTTGGAAATAAGTGACTCTTGTTGTTTTAAGTTACTACATTTTGGTATGGTTTTCTATACGACAAGATAACTGATACAGTTCCCTAATTATATAAACACTAAACATGCTTTTTGGTGCTTATTTTGGGTAAATTGCTTTGACTTAGAGCTGCCTCTCTTCCTCACAGGCAGCTGTCCTAACAACTGTTCTAACCTAGATTCTACAGAGATGTCTGCAACTGCTGAGGAAGCTAAGTGATGACAGGTGAGTGGACTATTGTTTTTGAGTCCCACTTGCTCAGTGGATATGAGGAAGGAGTACAGATGGTATCCTCTTCTCCTAGATATGAAGCTTCTGTCAGCTTCAAGGGCCTATGGATATATATAGGTAGGCAGCTAGATGTATTTTTTTTCATAGGGTAACTGATAACACTAGCATTTTGTATTTCCAAAAAGAAGGGATGCCATATACTCCTATACCTGATATACATACACTGCATTTATTACTGTTATTGATTATTAATCATGTACCTAGAAGCTGCTCATGAGAGAGGCTCCATTCTTCCCTAACATCCCTCTTGGACAGCTGGGGTCCATGCTTATCTCAAATACTCTACTGGATGTGTCCATGCCAGAGAGGGTCTGCCATCCTTCCTGGGTCCAGAAATTAGCCATATGCCAAGAGGTGAAGGTTTACTGGGACCTATTCCTCACTGTGACTTGGAACAGTATATCTCTTTTGAGCTGAGATGAAACCAAACTGAGACATATCTGATGATGATGATGATGATGATGATGATGATGATGATGGTGGTGGTGATGCTATTAACTTTTCCCTTTGTATCTCAATTTTATTTCCTTTGCTCTCTGTCTTCACTCCCTGTTCCACTCCATCTCCAATAGTCTTATTCAGAAGAAATTTAGCCTCTTTTTTAGATAGTTCTTTTGTACACATTCCAAACCCAACTCATGCTATCAAGCTCTTTATGGTTTTTTTTCCCCTCCTGCCAACCTGACAGTTTTAATTCCCTAGCAGAAACCACTACAGTGAGTAGTACAAAGAAGATTGCCAAGCAGATACAATCAAGATGGATGATGAGAGTGGCTCCATCTTTTTCCTTACCCTGCATGCCCACTGGAAGAATGTTTACCTGAGCACAGATGCTTTTCACCCCTCTTCCTTCCTTATGGAACTGGGGCTTGCCCTTGGGAATTCAGCATTTCTCTCTACACCAGTTAGCTGCTTGGAGGTTTTGGAAAGGGAAGAATTCTCTTATCACTATTTCTGCAAATGGATCCCAGTAAGGCTTTACAGCCCGAGAACCCTGGGAAAGTGTGTGTGTGTGTGTGTGTGTGTGTGTGTGTGTGTGTGTGTGTATGCTGAGAGTGAAGTTGTTATTCTTTGTCATACTGGCTGGAATTAGCCCATCAATGGGGGCTCAGAGCTTCCAATTCACTTCATATTCCCAAGAAAGGCATCTAGGCAGAGAAAGAGAAACTAAAGCAAACGCCCAAGGAGAGATGGCCTCAGTGTTATGCACCTTGAGTGTGTTTACATGACCGGAGTGGGTGGGTAGTGGTAGGATGTTCTGGTTCTCCAGATTATATCCAGATGCTAAACCTTTACCATGGGTTTGGTACTCTGCGGTGGGGAGGGGGGATCCCAATTTTCCACCTCCTGGCTGACTGTGAGCTAAAAGGGCTCAGGTTTCAGAGAAAGCTGTTCCTCTAGCACTCAAGGCCAGTTTTGATGCATGTTGTGTGGATGTGTTTTCCCAGAAGCAAGTATCCTTCTTGCTCTTTTATGAGCTTCATGTCCTTTTAGGAGCTTCATGTCTCAAAGCCAGTGCTTTGTGTCCAATGAATGCTTTGAGAGGGTGAAATTCCTTAACTCCCCTTTGCTGCCCCTATGTCTTCCTTCCTTGGCCCACAGCCCATCCTAGGGAACTGTGCCACTCTCACATTGCTTTCACTCCTTGAAAGAACAAACATCTTCACTGCAGCCTCAGAACACTGGTGTGAGGTGATTGTTTATAGTAGATGTTTCCATGACACTCATTTATTTCTTCTGCAGATACAACTGTGTTGGGGGAGGGGATGAGAGGTTAGAGTAGAGAGACTGAGAAATATGGAGACCTTGCAATTGCCTCATCTGTCTTCCTCTGTAGGAGTAAGAAGTCCATCAGCCCCTTTCCCTGGGTCCCTCCATCCCAAACCCCTAAACTGCTCTACAAATCCATCCTGGCTTCATGATGCTGAGATGGGACTAAATTCTCAGATAGGTGAGGAGGGGAGGAATTTTATGCATGAAGAGGCAGCCTTTTTTAAGACAAGGAAAAAAAAAAACACTTTTATTGCTCAAAGTAGAGCTTTACTAATGATGAGCAACAATGACCTGCACTGGGGGTGGTAGTGTGTGTACGTGTGTGTGTGTCGGGGGGGGGGGGGGGGAGAAGATTCTCTGACACTCCTTCAGCTGAGCCAATGACTCATTCTAAATTGGAGTGACTTTTGGAGGTCATTTTAGTCATCCCCCTGCCTTCAGGCCGGATGGAGCTTAACTTAACAATATCATGTTTGGGTGGAAGGGGGTGCGTTGCTGAGGGAAGAATGTCCGTGTGTGGAAAGGAGTGGCGCGGGGCGGGGGATATTGTGTGACCTCTTTGAAAAGATCTCCAGTGAAGGACGTTCCCTAGCTTTCCCAGGCTGCCCTGCCCGTTCCTGGGTTTCCCCATCATTGAATCAGCTTGGTCCTCTAGGGAACTGCTTTTTGCTGGTTGGAAACCGGATGTTGGGTTCCCTGGGTGGGCGGGGGCGACGTCCCTTCTGACATTTCTGGGGTAATTGAGATTCCCAGGGTCCCGTTAGCAAGCCCAAGAAGCTACCATTCCCTTCACCAGGAACTTGCCATGCAGTGTGAGCAGAGAACAGAACAGAGCAGAGACACTACAACGCCTTCTCCCTGGCAATGCGCATGATTCTGCGGCTCTGTGCTCGCCACACTTCAACGCACCTTGAAATGGGCTCGCCTCCTTCGCGCCACGACGGACAGACTTTCGAGCCAATCGGCCCCCAGGCTTGCGAGCAGTGTCCAATGGGAGGGCGGTGGGGGCGGTCCCGGAGGCCCGGCCCTGGTAGGCTTCACCGTGGAGCTGGCTGCGCTCTGCCGGGGCTAGTAGTGCAGGTGCCGCTGCGCCGGGGGCCGGGGAGGCTGCGCGCCGAGCCGAGCGTAGCCGGGGAGGGATGGAGAGCGGGCCGGCGGGGCTGCAGGAGCACCGGCGTGGGGCGTAGGTGGGCGCGAGCGGGCGTGAGCAGGCGCTCGGGCGCGAGAAGTGTGCGGGCGCAGGAGCACTTTGCGATAGGATGAGGCTCTTGGCTGGCGCGCGGTAGTACTATGATTTGGTATGTGGCCACTTTGATAGCAAGTGTGATCAGCACCCGAGGTCTTGCGGCTCAAGGTGAGTTGAAGTGCAGCGCCCCTCCTCTGGCCCTCCGCGGCGTCAGCCCTTTCTTCTTCGTTTCGGGCTCCCCGGCCCCGCTGAGCGTTGCGCCTTTCCGCGGGCGAGGCTCTGGTTCGGTTGAGGAGCGCTCCGGAGCACTGCGGGGAAGCGCTGTGGGCCGCGGGCCGGAGGGGCCGGGTGGGAAGGGCCCGGAATCCAAGGGCTGCCTGGCACTCGGGAAAAGATCTTGGGGATCCGGGTCGACTTTGTCCACCTTCGGCCTCAGGGTTTCATACCGGCGTGCCGAGACAGGTGCTCTTTGCCGGAGCAACCGCCTTCTCTAGCGCTGGGGAGTCGGCGGCTTTCCTAACTCTGGCTGCCGGGTAGTTTGTGGGTGTTTGGGTAGGCTGCAGCACGCACGAGCCCCGCGCAGCGCCACCGCTCCACAGTCCAGCCTTGGGACTCTCGGCACCCACGGCTAGCTAGCTAAAGGGACTGGTTTTTCGACCCTGCGGGCGCCCCAACTCCAACTCGCATCCCTTCTGATCACACATCCTGACAGCTAGGGGCTGGATTCCCCTTGCGGGGCTGGGGGCGCAGGCAGCCCCGAAAGAGAAGAGCAGGTTAAACGAGGGAGTCTCTTGGCCGGCTCAGAGGAGTATCCGCTTTTGCCTAGCCCTGCCAGGCGCCCGCGCCTGTCTTAGCCTCACCTGGGCCCTGGCCAGGCAAAAGTTCCCTAAGAGCGGGCCCCAGGCGTGCGGACTCCACGTCGCCCTCACCGGCTGTGAGGCAGAGCTGGCTGGGTGTGAGGGTGGCGGGGTAGGGGTCCCCACTGCCTCATCTCGGAGCGGAGGGAGGTTTCTCTTTTTCTGGTTTCCCTGTCTGAGCTGGGGAAGAGACAAGAGGGAAGCCAGCGACTTGGTTGATGCGTGCGTGAGCGCGCGCGCTTTTGCTTTGGAGACGGGCAAAGCGACCTACAAGCCTCTGGGTGGCACCCCAGGCTCTCGGCCCTTGTATGGAAGTAGGAGCGGAGCCCGGAGGGTGCGAGGACTCTGAGCTCACCGTTTTCACCACGCAGACACGACCCAGCTGCGGGCAAGTTCACAAAGCTGGGAGGAGAGGAGAGCGGGGAGAAAACCCGTCGGTGGGTGGAAGTCAGCAGGGAGGACCGGCAAAGAGAGAACCCGCTCCCAGCCGCGCTAGGATAGAGGGGGTTCGCTGGAGGCGCCTTTTACAGACAGGGTCCTCTCTTGTCTGAGGGTGTGTAGGGGGAGAAAGGAATGATTTGAGAAAGTTTCTAGAATGGAATGTCTTCCATGCTATTGGAGGAGGGGAGTGAGTCTGAAAACCGAACCAGAGGAAGGTGAAGGGAGGGTAATTTTGTTAAATGGTACGTTGCCTTGGATGGTTTAAAACCTCCATTTGTCAGGTGGGAAAACTGAGGCCAGGGAAATTCAGAAGCTTATGAAATGGGGGTAGGCGTGAGATCCGTCGAGTTGTGTGTGAGAAATTTTTCTTAGCTTCAGCCTCCTCCTTTCCCCTATTTCCTTGTAGTCTTCCAATGCCCTCGTCCTCCTCCCCTCCATTTTTTGGTACGTTCCTGCTATGGGACTGTCGCTGAAAGCACCAAAAGGAGCTGCTGGGATCTTTGAATAAAAAAGAGACACTGAAAGGAGGCTCTGAAATAGCTTCTAAACTGGAGAAGTCAGGGTGAGGGGAATGGACTTTGTGCAAGTTTAAGCACAGAATAAAGGCAAATGGCAGCAACACACAGAATGGCTAGACAGAAGGAAGGACTTCCAAACAACATTGAAGGTTATTGGGCATGAAGGTTATACCCTCTTTCTGGGTGTGGAGAGGTCCTTCTGTCTGGGATGGCTTGACATGCACCCTTGAGCCTGCCACCTCTGTTGGTCTTGGAGTCCTTTTAGCTTAAAAAGCCAATATATATGGTAGTTGAGGACCTAGGTATAGAGTCACATGATCTGATTTCATATCTTGGCTCTGCCACTTGCTGGCCTTGTGACCTTGGATAAGTTGCTCAACCTTTTAAATGTCACTTGCCTCAATGGAAAAATTGGATTAACAGTATGAGCTTGCAGGGTTTTTTGGTGAACATTAGTGCTGTAAAGAAATGAATGACTACCTGTTATATAGTAATTGCTCAATAAATGTGAATATTATTATTATTATTACATTCAGTATCTCTGGAGTTCCAGGCCCCTTCTCAGTTTCTTTCCCTTGGACCATTCAGGGCATTGGGAGATGGAAGTGTGTTGAGGGAAGTACAGAAGACTGCCTCTGTAGGAATCAAGTACCCTTTCACAGGCTGACCTTGCCTGGGCAGAACCCCTTTTTCCTCTGAATCCCAGGGAGGTATGCAGAGGGTGTGCAGACCTCAGGACTACTTGGAAATTCTTTGAAAGATCTGCAAAACTCAGAGTTTGTCAGTGGCCAGAGAGGCTTGTGGGAAGGATGCAGGGAGCCCAGGAGCCAAGCAGGTCCTAGCATCACAGACTCTGGGGGGAGGGGGAGGGGATCTGTGTGGCAGGGTTTTGGCTTATATGGGAAATACCAGTCACTGTTCAAAAGCTGGCTCTGTGTGACAGCTCAGCTCTTGTCTGACTGGCAGAGGTGACTTCTGAGGAGATTTCTGACAGGGAGGGACTTTCAGATGCCACCTTTAGGGTTTGCCCGAAGTAGGGGCTGCTTTAGCAGAGGGGTAAAAGGGAATGGGCCCCTAAGCCAGTGTCGGGTTGGGATAGTTAGGGATGGGCTTCCCATCTGACTTTGATCATGTGTGTCTGGGAGGTGATTGAGGTCAGTGGAGAGGTTGGGGAGGGTAGGGAGAAGATAGGCATCTGGAATCTGGAAGATGGCGATTGAAGCCTCAACATCCTGGACTGAGGAAACTTGGGGCAGGACCTTGGGCCATGCCTAGATGACTCTGGACCTCCCATAGGGGGGAAGAAGTCTGGACCTTTATTCCCAAGGCTGCCTCCTCCTGTCAACCACAGATTCTGTGGTTGGACGATCCCTGACTACAGTGTCCCCGAATAAAGTGGGGTTCTGACTCAGATCCTACTGGTAGAGTGCCTGGCCTTAGCTCTCCCTTCTTCCCTTTGCTGATGAAGATGAGAGGGAGGAGATTTAGACCAGGAGGCTGCTAGCAAGACCCCATGGGCAGTCCATCAGCAAAGGACTCTGCTCAGCAAGTAGCCAAGTGGTGTGTGTGTGTGTGTGTGTGTGTGTGTGCGCGCGCCTGTGTGTGTGCATCCCTCGCACACTTGCCAGAGACAGGGGTGTGTCTGGCAGCACACACCCTGGGAGAAGCTGAGGAAGGGATGTGTTGGAAAGGGCATGGCAAAGGGGCAGTGGGAAGAATCAGCTTTCAGCTCTTGACCTGAGGCCCAACATGTGCCAGACTTGGAGTAGGCAGGTCCCAGAGCTCAGTGGTTTCATGTTTGTGGCTCTGAGACAGAAAGCTGGGATCTGGTTACCCAAGGAGCAGAGACTGCCTAGCTGGGGAGATGCTGAAACTCAGCATCTCTCTGCTCCTCCCTCTTTCCTGGCTCCTGGCACTGCTCTTCTGATGCCTGCGTTTTCTCTCCCCTCTGCCCACCCCAGCCAGGGCGCGGCTCTCAGAGCCTGGCCTGCTGCTCTCTCTTCACCCTTGGCCCTGTCTTTCTCAGGCCTGCTGGCTGCTTTCTTCTCTCTCCCAGCCTTCCTGTATGCTGGCAGGGGAAGGGAAGTGAAGGCCGGGAGATATGTTCTACACAGGGCTAGGCCTGAGATTTAACGCACTTTTCCTCCCCTTGAAAGTCTCCTCTCTTCCTAGACACATTCTGTGACCTTCTCAGGCTGGGGCCCAGGGTTTCAGGGGGGCAGTTTTCTTCTGTCTGCTCCCTAGCATTGGTTAAGCAGCTTGTGTGAAGAGTGGATCTGAATTATGAAAATAGCTGTAATTGGTGTGAGCTGTCTGGAGATGTGTGCACATGCCTCTATGTGTGTGCATGTTTACATGTGTGTGTATGTATACATGCCTGTGCTTTTATGTGTGTGTGTGTGCACTTGAGTGTTTGCATGCATGTGTATAGAATGCAGGATGACAGGGGGACAGTTAAGCTCCAGGCACGAGGTGGGGAGTCACTCCCCTCCAAGTGCTATAGTTGGCAGCCAGACTGTACTCAGAGCAGATGTCTTATTTTCCTTATCCCCCTGCTCTGTACCTGAGTCTAGACAGCCCAGAAGTTTCCAAAGTTGGAGGCTTAGCCCAGGGACTGGATTGAAGGATGTCTGATGTCCCTGAGAGAAAGCCTAAATGGGGGACAAACCCAGACAGAGCTCTAGGGGACAAAAAATGGGCCTGTCTTGCTACAGTGGGCTCTGGTATCAGTTGCCTGTTAACCCAGTGCACTCTAGATAGAGTAGAGAAGGGGCTGGGTCCCTGGGGAGATGGGAGAGGGTGCTGGGACTGCAGAGGCAGCTTGTAGCCTGGTCCCCTCAGGGGCACTGCCCACGGGTGCCAGCGCGATCTGCCCGAGGCAGCTGACCTATTTTTCTTAGGAATCTTCCTGCTTTTTTGTTCTCTCTTGCGTGAATAAGCAGGAGACTGGTGAGCAGAGACAGGGCCTCTGTAAGGGTTTTGGAGAACAATTCCATGTGAGCCAAAGCTTTGAGGGAAGTGCCAACCAGCTTAACTGTCCTTCTGAGAAGAGAAGGAACTGGGATAGTCCCCTCTGCCTGTCGTATCTCCAGCCCCCCCTCCCCTCCACATTTCCCCTTACCTCCCTCCTGGTCACAGGCACCCACCAGGAAGGTCTGTGGCAGACAGCTTGCACACAGGCCTGCCTTCACAAATTGTATAAGGTGAGCCATTGTCCTTATTTTCTGGCTTCAGAGTAGGGAATGCTGACACCTTACTGTAAGTAAATATGGAGCTTCAATTTCCCCCTTTCTTTCTTATCTTGTCTTCCTTGAGGAGAGGAGGGTGGCCTAGTGGCAGGCAGAGCTCGTGATGCCCTCACCTGGCTGGGCTGGCCTGCCTGTTTGCTCTGGAACACATGTGTGCACATGGCAACGTGTGAGTGTGCAGGGTGCAGGCCTCCACCCAGGTGGCAGGGGTGGGGTGTGGCTTTGCCTTTCTGCTGAGGAGCCATTAAAGGAGCAGAGTGGAGGTTGAATTACTGACTGCTTCCTGTCAGTGGCTCATGGGGAAAAGGCTCTTGGAAATACAATCTAGCTGAGAGCAAATTAAAGTTGCTAATAGCATCACTGCCTCATGGGCTTCGAGGGGAGCCCAGCCAAGAGGGTTAGGAAGGAGTCACCTACAGGAGGAAGGAGGCCTGCAGTTCCTGCCCCTCCCTCCTCCATGCCTTGCTGTTTGGAAGATGGGAGGGTTTGCTGGCTAGGGCTGGTCTGGGCTCACCTGACCTCTGACTTCCCACCCTGAGAGGTTTAATGGGGAGTGGGGGCCAGAAGGGCTGGGAGGACACTGATGGAGACCATGGAAGGTAGGGACATTTCTGAGAACCTGCTTAGGCTGGGTGTGGGGGCTCTTGATGGAGGCAGAATGATGGCCAGATGACTTCTAGCCCACCTGCCTTCTGGAAAGAACAAGGACATGACCAGATGTTTTGGACACAGGCCTCTTGTCTATCTCATATTTGTAGAGTGTTCTTTGCTTTGGGCAATAGGGATTCTGTTCTCTGCTTTCCTCATGCCATCCCTCTGGGTGTGTACCTCTGTGGGAGGCTCCTTGGGAGCCTGAGTCCCCGGCTTCCTGGAATCTCCTGGAGCCTTCTGGCTTGTTGGGGAGGAGCGATTGGGGGACTATTGGGGGCTGTGCCTTTTTTGGACTAGCAGGGATTATTTTTAGGCTGGCAGATGGAGGTGGCGGTGGCTGTCGCTGGTATTATTAGACAACAGGCCTGTGGTTTGGGAGTCTGGTGCCCAGAGGATGAGGGGGCTGGGGACAAAGAGGCGGGGGGGGGGGGGAGGAGGGGGTGGAGGAGCAGGAGGAAGAAGGGGAGGAGGAGGAGGAAGAGGAGGAGGAGGCAGCAGCAGTGGCTTCAGTAAGGATTTGTACTCATGAATGAAGGAGGCTGGTCCTCACCCGGTGGTCTTCCCTTATGGTAGCCACTGCCAGACGTAGCCAGAGATGCTGAGTAGTGCTGAGCCCAGAGCCAGCCAGAGAGCACCAGCTGCATTCTGAAACAGACCCACCTTGTCATCCTTTTCTATTCTTGGGCTGCATGGGTCTGGCTGTTGGAACCTAAGCAGAATGTGTAGTGGAGAAGGTCTGCCCTCTGACTCAGGGAGGAAAGTGTCTGGGATGTCTGGGATGCAATGTGGGAGAGGCTGTGGTGCCTGGGCCTGTGGTTGGTCAGGATATTGTCAATGAGTGTGGGCAAAGAGGAGGAGGAGACACAGCAGCTGGAGCTTGACTTCCCTACTTGTACCTGAGTGACTTGGCTGAGCCAGGTAGCCTCCCAGTTTGCTCATTTGTGAAAATGAGCTGGTAGTATTTCTATCAGGTGGGCATTGTGAGCATTAAGTGAAATTTGTGTTACACGCCAGGCACAGAGCCTGGTATGTGGTAGGTATTTAGAGGAAGTTTGGTTGCTTGACAGCTGAAGCTCTCCCTGCCCTGGCTCCTAGAACTTCTTAGGCATTTAGTGTTTCTCATTCTCAGGTACCCTTCCTCCCCCAGCCCTGCTCTGGTGGAAGAGCCCCAGGCTGTAAGTGTGGGGCACAAGGGCTGTGCCAGAGCCTGGCTCCTCATGGTTCTATGTCCACAGGGGATCCAATGGCAACCTGGACTTGGCTGCCTGCTGGGCACCACCTGGCCTAGAGAGCAGGAGACCTGTACCCTATGGGCTTCCTGAAAGGTCAGCCAGACTGCAGGGGCTACCTCATCTTCCTTTGTTCTCCTGCTTTCTCTACCCTATCCTGGGAAAACAACTCCAAAGTGGGCTGGGCAGAGCCCCAAGATGCAGATTTGCTTGGCTTAGGGTATTGCTTCTCTAAAACAGGTATGTGGAATCCAGGGCACTTCATGGGCTCCTACCACCCTCACTCCTGCAGATGCCAGTTTCCCCTCTGAGGTTGTTGCCACACCTCTTTGGGCTGCTGTAGGCTTCTTTGGTGGGGAAGGGGCCTGGGGGTGTCTCTGCCTCTTGTAGCCCCTCCTCACTTCAGGTCACTCTCGATCCTTTCCTTCTCCTCCTCTTGCCCCCCTGCCCACTGGCAGTTGCTCCAGTCAATCTGCTGGGGAGAAGCCCACTTGCTTCTTGAACAAATAGCCTCTGCTCTGTCTTCCTGATTCTGGACTCCTATGAAGGCCTATGTCTTTGGGTCCTCTGTGCCCCAGAGTTCTCTTTCTTGCTGTGGGCTGGGCTCTTCCTATGTCAGGTTTGCACTGTGTCTGTCTCTGTGTCTCTCTCCTTTCTGGTTTCTTGAGTCTCTTTCAAAGTCTTCAATTTGGGTTTGGTGTCCTAGGTGAGAGTTTCTCCTCCATCAAGCACCCCTTCCCTATTTACTGCCACCCTGTTTACTTTTGTTTCATGCTTTGAGCTTTTCTAGAGAAAGTGTCTTATTAGACATGCTTTGGCTCAGGAAGGATCAGGCTTAGGAAGAAGTGCTTGTAGGTGATGGAGTGAGAGTGTTGTGTGTGTGTGTGTGTGTGTGTGTGTGTGTGTGTGTGTGTGTATGTGTGTTGAGTTGAGGAAGGTGATAAGTACTTCAGGGTTCAGAAAACCAAATGGGTTGAACCAAGTGCAGAGGCTGGGCCAGGAGCTCCCACGCCTCTGCTTTCTTCTTGGGAAACTCCATCTCTTTCTGCCTTGCTTATCATATTTGGGATGCTTATCTCACTGAGTCCTCTCTCCAGCTGCTTGTCCCTGGTTGAAAGGGTCCTTGTGCAGAGATGAGGGATGGGGCTGACTGGCTTGGGGGTGGGCCTTGGGTTGGGTGCTCAGTCCTGAGCCCAGGGGCTGGCTGGGGGTGGAAGTGGAAACCTGGAGCCAGCCCCAGTGCTGGGGGAGGTGTGAATGAGGCAGCACTGAGCAGGAGGCACTGTGGGAACCCATTTTGGAGCCAACCTACCTCCTGGCATTGCTCTCCAGAGCCCTCAACCCCAGTAGCCATGGTGCTACAGAGCCGAGCTTCACTGCTAAAAGTGGGCAACCACCTGCTCAGCAGAGCTGGTCATTTTCTTTGCCCCTCTGCCTCTTGCCTTAGGCTCTAGGGGCCAAAGCCCTGGGAAGGGGCCCCCTTCTGTGGACAGCCTCTGTCCTGCACACCAGGTAACTAGGCCCTGGAATACCTCCTTCCTCTTCTCCCAGGCTCCTGTATTTCCTCCTTTAACCTCCTGGAAAGTCTGTGCTATACACACACAGTCACAAACGTATACACACTCACACATGCAGCATCCCCCCCCCCCACTCATCCTTGTCCGTTTGCTAAGAGCTAGTCACATACACACAGGCATGTATCCACACATACATCCTTTTGCCAAGAGCAGCCTCATATACACACATTCACATATGCACACACACATTGCTCCCCCTGTTCACACATGGTGCCTACTGTTTGCCCATTCTTTCTGGGTCCAGGATCAGCCTTTGTGCTCCTGGAGGCTAGGAGGCAGGCTCTGTCCTTATCCAGGTGCCTCTGAGGCTGTGGGGGAGGTGCCTGCTGCAGCTGGGCCTTCTTGGAGCTTTCCCTGAGGGGTTGGAATTCAAACCTAGCCTGAAACAAGGTTGGGGGTGGGGGTATTGGGAAACCTGCTGGGGCCTCTGGCAGGTGAGTGCAACACTCCGCTCTGCTCCAAAAATACTCTGTGATCTTAGCTCTTTCTCTAGAAAACAGTGATGTCACCAGTAGCCAATCAGCTTCTAGAAGGGCTTGCCTCCTCCTCCTTCCGCAACTTAGGGAGGAGAGGGAGAGGGGGATGGGGAGGGAGAGAAGGAGAGACACAGATGAACAGCGAACATGCAGACAGACACAGAAAGACGCAAACACAGAAACATAAGCACATAGAGGTACCTCCACACAGAAAAGCAGGCAGAATCCCTTCTCAGTGCATAGGTGAAAAGAAATCCACATATTTTCCCCAATACACACACACACACAGACAAACCAAGAAAGACAAGTAGAAGCATCCTCATAGAGGGAGAGCTAAAGAGGAAGAGGCAGAGACAGAGAGACTTGAAGATTTGAGATGGAACAGCACAGAGACACATGAAGAAGGAGTAGGAGAGAGACTTCTGTCTCAGAACCAGAAGACAGAATCAGAGAGACAGACACATAGAAAGAGCCAAAGACACAGAGACATGAAGCAGAGAGATGAGATAAGGAGACAGGCAGTAGCACACAGGGGTCAGAGATGCAGTAAGAGTCAGATACAGAAGCACCATGACAGGCAGACAGACAGACAAACAGACACGCTGTTCTTTTGGGCATCCTTTCTGTGTTGGGAGGGTCCATCAGCTCTTGGCTTTGCACTGCTAGTAGAGCAGCTGCTGTCCTTGGTGCTGCCTGGAGCGGCCCAGCAGGGACTGGGAGGGGAGATGAGTTTGGATGGGGAGAGCCAGGGAGGTCTCCTCTGTAATTGTGTTGGGTAGTGTGAGGGAAGCCAGGAAGAAGAGGCTTCTCCAGGCTGTCCCCTTCACTGGGAAGCAAGCTCGACAAGGTGACTTTGTGGGCACGGAGGCTTCATGCGGGAGGGAGCAGTTTTAGGCTGGAGGTGGGGGTGGCATGCCTCCTGTAGGGGCTCATGAACAGGCTGACCAGTGAGAGAAGCAGTGCCTGAGTTAGCCTGTCCTCTGTGTCCTCCAGCTTGTGGGTGGGGATGGGTCTCTCTCCACTTTGCCCTCCTGCTGCCAAGAGGATAGGCGCACCCTATCCAGCCATATGTTTTATCATCTACTAAAGGTGGGGTGATTTCTCCTTAGCTGGCTGAACTTAGCGGCCCCAGGATCCCTGCTCTGCCCCCAGCATACTGCTATCCTAATGGTGATGTCTTGGGCTTGGAATTTGGAGGGCTGGAGGACCCTTCTGTTCCCCTCTTTGTAGCAGGTGCGGTGGGGCGTGGGAGGGAGGAGCCTGGAGAGGCTAGTCAGGCCTGTGGGGTTTTCCCTCTGGTGTTGCCATGAGCAGCCTCTGCTCAGCTTGTTAGGGATTCCCCTGCTCCTGTATGGAGTACTCTTGTTTTGTGCTGTGAACATCAGGCTGAGCTGGGGGTGGGGCGTAGGAGGAGGCTGGCTCTGCAGCTCCTACCAGGCTCTGGTGGGAAGCATCCTGCACAGGAAGAGATTCCATGTTTACCCTCTGCTACAGCAGGCTTCTGTAATCCAGGCTGCAGGTCTCCACAGAGAGGCTGAGGCCCCTTTACTTTCTCAGTAGCCAGACTCCTTAGGACTGTTGGGAGTTCAAAGGAGGAGGATATGGTCATGGATCTGCTCTTTGGGATTGGGGAGGGAAGGTTTGGCATGCAGGACTGGAAAGAACTGCTTCTCTCTCCTCTTCTGCTCCCCTTCCTACCTGTCTCAGGTTCATGGATAGCTGGGGCCCCCAGAGCTGTGGGAGGTATGAGCAGAGAGGGGATTAAGGGGGTTAAAAATGTATTGGGGACCTTCTGGGAAGTGACTGGACTACTTTTCAGGAGGAGGGCTGGGGTGGGCCGCTTGCCTTGGGGAGGAAGTGGGAATGCAGAGGTCCCTAGACATGGGCAAGGGGCTGCCTCTTGGGCTGCTGGGGCAGGATCTCCTTGTCATTTCCCTTTGTGCATCCCAACTTTGCTGACCCATTAGCTGCCCACGGCCTTCGAGAGGAGCCTGAGTTTGTTACTGCGAGAGCCGGTGAGGGCGTGGTCCTGCGATGCGATGTGATTCACCCAGTGACGGGACAACCCCCACCCTATGTCGTGGAGTGGTTCAAGTTTGGGGTGCCCATCCCTATCTTCATCAAGTTTGGCTACTATCCCCCTCATGTGGACCCTGAGTATGCAGGTAAGTTCTGGGCTGCACGGGGCTGCTTGTTTCCTCTCCTGGGTTTTGCTCTCAGTGGTTATGGTCAAGGCACTCTTCCTCCTGCCTTTCTATTGCTTCTTATCTTTCTGACTGGTCTGTTATCTTTTCTCCATAGTCTCTGCCTCTTTCCTCCCATCGTTTGCACTTTGGTAGGTTTTAATTAAGTGGTGGGGAGGAGAGAGAAGAGGAGGTGGTGCAGACACAAAGCATCACTGCACAGCTATGGATGTGTAGGGGCAGAGGCAGGAGTAAGGACAGGGAAGCCTAGAGAGCCCACCATGCAGGGGAGGAGAGCTGGGCAGAAGGGGAGCTCTGTGCAGAAAGAAGCTGAGTCAGAGCCCTGCTGCCCTTGGCCAGGTATGCTGGTGGCACTGTAGACTTTGTTCTGTCTGCCTGTGCCCACTCCCTCCCTCTAGCTCTGAAGTTGGGGCCTCATCCCATCCATGAGCAGTGGAAGTAAATGTCTGAGGCTGGTCCGGGCAGTGCTGTGGCTGTGGCTTGCACCTGCTGTCTGCCTCCTCTGCTGCTCCAGCCTCTCTCCTACTGGTCCCCTCGGTGTCTTGCTCTGTGGTTCCACCTGCCAGAAGGGGCCTCACTGTGAGTCACTGCCAGTGCCTGTCTGCCAGCCTGCCAGGGAGGAGAGCATGGGACATGCATGCGTGTAGGAGTGTGTGCACGCGCGTGTGCATATGTGTGCTGGAATTTTAATGGAAGACAGGAAGCTGGCAGGACTTTGAGGTCAGACTTCTGAGGTCTGATTTGCATCTCTCAGAAAGCTTCCATTTATCTCTCTCTCTCACTCTGTTTTTGGCCATTTGATGCTCTGGTTTTTAGGCAGATTGCCAGTGTTGAGACAGGATGAAAACTGAGAAGGTGGTGACATGGCATTGAGGGCTGGGCTGAGGTGGTGGGTGAGGGGAAGGTGGACCCTGAGGGGTGCTTTGTATCCTCATTTTAGACTCCCATTCTGCTTGCTCCTGCCGCAGTTCTTACCATCTCATCACCATGAGTGAGACAAAGATGGCCTCCTAATGGGGAGGAGGATGGAGTTAAGGAGGGTAGCTGGGGGGCCTTTGCTCTGCTTGCCAGCCCTGTCCTCATTCTTGGGCTTATGGGCTCTGGCGTCTTAGCTCTTGGGGACACTGGGTTCTGGCTAGATGTGCAGTGTCTCAGGCATGGGCAGCAGCACCTGGAGGGGACCTCTCCACCCTGGTCCCTGGCCTGCCTTTCCTCTGCTTCACCATAGGGAAGGCAGGCAGAGAGATGCTGGTGGTGGGGACCCAGGTAGGAGAAGGATGTCACTCAGCCTGAATTGAGGTTTAGGGCCTGCCCTAGAGTCCCATACCTCACCTTCTTCTATTTGCACCTTTGCTTCCCTCCCTCGCTCCCTCCCACTCTCTTTCTTCAGCTCTGCATCCCCCATGCCTTTCCTTTATCCCAAGAGATCGCCAAAAGAATAGGAGTATTCTGAGGGACTGAGGTTCTTCCCAGGGCCAAACCCAGAGTTACAGTTGCAGCGGGGCTGGGCCAGCCGAGACCAGGAGAGTGGCTCCATGGCAAGGCTGCGTGCCTTTTCCTTTCAGCCTACTGCCTGGGATTGGTGCAAGGTGTTATTTTGGGGTCCTATCATGGGAAATGGTTTGAAGGTTACAATGGGTCCTCTGCCTTTGGCAGGTGTCACACCGCTAGCCTCACCCTGATGGCCTCCTGGGCTTTTGTCCACTTTCTTCCTGCAGGCCGGGCAAGTCTTCATGATAAAGCATCCCTGCGACTGGAGCAGGTTCGCTCTGAGGACCAGGGCTGGTACGAGTGCAAAGTGCTCATGCTGGACCAACAATATGACACCTTTCACAATGGTAGCTGGGTCCACCTTACCATCAACGGTGTGTATGGGCCTCATTCCTGGGGCTGGGCGGGTGGGGGATGACCCAGAAGACTGCTCTCTGAGGACCTGCTTTAGGCAAAGCCACTATTCCTGCCCCAAATCTCTGCCACAAAGAGGAGCCTCATCAGGGCCGGGCCCCATTGCATTAGTAGCTCTCACCTCCTATGCCCCTTCAGTTGTCTTCCTAGAGCCTTGGGTTAACAGAGGTGCATAGGAGGAGCAGCTCCCTGAGCACGAAGTGGGGTTTGCTGTGGGTGGTGGAGTCAGAGTTCCTCAGAGGGAGGTAGGTAGCTGGTTTTTGGAACCAGGAGGTTTAAGGCTTTGTCGAAGCCCAGTTTATAGCCTCTGGCACCATTTCACAGCCTTGGGAAGACCCTGCTAGTCTAAATAATGCCTTCTTGCTCTAGTGGGATTTCTGGAGCCCCACCATAACCATTTTCCTTTTTAGGTTAATATCTTGGTTCCTTGTTAAATATGTTCATTTGAGTGATATGTAATGAGTGTCTGTTGTGTGCCTAGCCTTGCACTAGGGGAAGAGAAATGATGGTGAGCCAACCCAGACATGATCCCTTCTTGTGCTGGGTTTACTGTCTAAGAAAATGTAAGAATCCTGTGAAGAGTAACCGTTTTAATGGCTATCAGTTATTATAGTTCAGTTAAGTTAACTGCTATGTGTTGATGCTTTTCAAGTGTTTGGGAAAAGGCAACAAAGCCCTTTGCAGAGGCCCAAGTGACTTAGTTGAGTTCCCAGTGCTGGTGCAGGCTGGGGGCCTGATTCTAAGGCTGTGACCACACCAGGGGTTGGGCCCTCTGCGTGCATTCCACAAGAGAGTCTCTCTTATGTCCCTGGGAGTCCTTACTTGGGAGGAGATACTCTAGAGGAGCCAGGAGAAGCTGGAACTGTGGAGAAAAATCTGGAGAAGTGGCATATATGCTTTGGATGTGCCACACAGAGCTTGGGTCCTTGCGGTTTTGATATCTGTGACTATAGATGCTGTGTTTGGGAGAGAGAAATTGATGTTGTTCCTGGCTTGGAAGTTTCTCATAGTATTGATCTGCTCTGAAGGATGGCTCTCTCTGCCCTACCTTGTGGGGTTGGGTCATTCCTCCCAAGGGGGGCAGGCCATGTTCCTTGGCTTGAGAACCTCTCCAGGGTCCTGAAAGAACAGAGTATTTTAGCCAGGGCACTGTTATCTGAGAAGAGCAGACTTAGCGATGGTGGTCCTAGAACAGTGTTGGTCTAGGCTGCTCAACCCATTAGATATAGTTGGCTCCTGTCAGTCAGTCCCAAGAGACTGATTGGAGGCTTACTTTAAGTCTTGGGTGGGCTGTCCCCACCACATAGCAAGCTTTTGAGTCACCTCCTTTTGATGCCAGCTGTTGTGTGTGCCGAGAATGAAAACTCATCTTAATATTAGCCCAAGCAAAACATAATTAGGAAGGTAAATCTGCCGCGAAAAGCTTCGCTGATTGAACACTGAGCCAAGAGTCCCCATGTTGCTTTCTTTCTCTCTTATGCCCTTTCTAAACTGGGCTGTAATCTCCAAGAACCACCTTGTTTTCCCTTCATGTCCTCCTGGCAGCGCCCACTTCAGTGACCTGAGATGTCAGGTGTTCAGTAGGCACTCACGTGACAGGAAGGTAGAATTTAATTGGAGATTGTGTGTTGTATTACGTCTCTATATTAGTTTGCATGAGTGGGAATTGGTTCTGTGAGAATTCACAATGACTTAGAGTGGAATAAGCATGGGAGAAGGCCTTGAAAAGGTTTGGTTTATTTCATGCATTCAGTAGCTGTAAGATCCCAGGCAACTCTCTGGGCATCAACTCCCTCAGTTACCAAAACCAATGCCTGTTTGCAGAGCTGTTGTGAAGATCAGATGAAATGCTGTGTAAGAAAGTGTCCTTCACAGTGTCTGTGACATTAATTACATGTGGGTCAGATGCTGGCCATTCTCTTTCTCAAGAGAGAAAAAAAGATGAAATCAAATGAAATAGTAGTGGCAGGGAGGTGGTATATAGGAAGGTCCTCAGACTGGAAGATGCAGAGGACTGTAGTAGTTTGAAAGTTCTTGTAAACTCACCAATAATTATCCATTCATAACACATCTTGAGTCTTGGCTTTTAGTATTTACATGAGTAACCTGTATATCTTGGGCCTGGAGATCAGGCTGGAGTGCTTTTTGTAGATTTTGTAAATAAAGGGAAGTAACACACACACACACACACACACACACACACACACACACACACATCTTGGATGTTTGCTCTGTGGCAGGCTCTGGGGACACAGCAATGGGCCCAATCCAGACTCAGCTTTAAGGAAACTTCCAGAGGCAGTAAGTCCAGAGAAAATTGCAATATGGGCTTTGGGAGAACAAAGGAGGGAGAACTTCTTTGAGGGAAGGACTCCTGTGCAGAGACCCAACTAGGGAGGAGGAGTTAGCCGGGTGCAGGGGTATTCCATGCAGAGGGAACAGCATGCCCACATGCCCAGATGGAGAGTCAGTGCATTCATAGAGGTTGTTTATAGAAAGTGTTGGCCAGAAAAGCTAAGAATGTTCCCTCATCTGCTCCAGGGTTTAAACCGGGGCTTTGCCCTTACCAAGGAGCCTGCCTCCCAAGTGGGTAGATTAGAGCAGACACACTTGAAGGTGAGAGAGCTGTCTCCCTTTATTCCCTCCTCCTTTCACCCCCAGTTCTGAGGTTCCTTCCAGCATAAATATTTCCATTATGGAAGGAAAGAGTCTGGAGTGCCAGCATTCCATTGCTTCCAAACTAGAATGTTTAGTGTCAGGCATTTTCTGACAGAGATCACCTTTGGAAAATGAAAGGCCAGTGAAAAATTAGAATTATAAATGGTCTCAGTCTCCTTCTGTGTTTTCTTAAAGACCAGTTGGGTGGAAACAAACCCAATTATTCCTTTATCACATAAAATACCCAAAAAGCCCAAGCCAAGTCTTGCTTTACATTGGTGAATTACTTGGAGGAGAGGCCAGTCTATTTCTAACCTGCACTATTAATTATAGAGCACTTGTAAAAAAGAATTAAGCCTAGAAATGCAGCTGGCAAGCTAACACCTAATTCTGTAAATAATTGAGAGTCAAACCATTGTTTTCCTGAAAACTCGAGATTGTTCAAAGTACTTTCCTGATTAGCACCTAAATAATAAAGTAATTATGTAATTAGTAATTAATTTGTCACTTCAGGACGTAATTTAATTTATTATCTTTTCTTTTAAGCTTGACACCAGAGGTAATGAGGCTGTGGCTATATTTCCAGGGACAGACTTGGCAAGAGGGGCTCTGTTGGAGATGAGCACACATTCCAGGGCAGCACGAGAGGCCTAGAAGCTAGGATTCCAGAATCCCTTTATAAGGATTTGGGATGGTTTTTGCCATCATTTTTATTATATTAGATGCTGGATGAGTATTGATGTGCTTGAAGTTGTCCATTGTGTGTGTTTTGTGTGTGATGAACTATGCTTCTTAATTCACTCAGTATTCATTCTCCAAGTGCCCTCAGTGTGCCCACACTGAGTTAAGGGCTTTGGAAATGATTGAAGAAAGTGGTATTGCCATGGTCTTGTTCCTAGGAAGTTTTATGTGTTTGAATTTGTGTTGGTCTGTAGGTGTGTGTATGTATGTACATTTAATTTATTCATCCATTCAGCAGACATTCGTTGAGTGCTCTGTTACAAGCTAGGAACTGTGCTAAAAGCCAGGCATGCAGTGTGATTTACTGAAAAGATCTTTGTTCTCAGGGAGAGTCAGTGATCAGTACTTTAAAGAAAATAAAATAGTCTAAGGGGGTAGAGAATGTTAGAAGTGCTATCTTAGATGGGCTGACCACTTAAGGCAGAGATAGCATTTTAGTGAAGATTTGCATGAACCAAAGGAGTGAGGTCTGGGTACAGAGAGGGCAGCAAATGCAAAGGCCCTGAGATCGGACATTTTTAGCACATTTGAGAAAGACAAAGATGGCCAGGGTGGCTAGAGCACAGTGAAGGGGTATATGGTAGCAGACGAGGTTGGCAGAGGAGGGGGCAGACAGTACCAAACCTCAAAGCACTCTGACTGGTTCTCGGGGCAACGCTGTCTGGAGAGGTGACACCTATCTCAAAGCTTCTCTCTCTCTTTTTAAAATGTTTATTTTAGTTTTGAGAGAGGGTGTGAACCAGGGAGGGGCAGGGAGAGAGGGGGACAGAGGATCTGAAGCAGACTCCAGGCTGACAGCAGTGAGCCCAACGTAGGGCTTGAACTCATAAACTGTGAGATCATGACCTGAGCTGAAGTTGGAAACTCAACTGTGTGAGCCACCCAGGCGCCCCTCAAAGCTTCTCATTGATGCCTCAGATGTTTCTGGGGAGATGACAATGATGATAGTCATGGCAAAATAACCAACATTTCACACGTATCTACATTCACAAGATCCCTTTCACGAACTGTATCTCACTTATTCCTCACCTCAATACTGGAGGGGGCCAGATTTGGGTAAAGCCCAGAGAGGCTGAGTAACTTGTCCAGGGTTACCCAACTAGTGGCAGGCTGCACTGTAACTTGGTCTTTGGGTACCTTGAGATGAGCTAAAAATGTCCTGCCTCAGCCAGGCATTGTGAACCCTAGGACTCAAGGTTAAAAGTGGGGCCCCTCCTTGTCACTTCAAAAACAATGAAAGTCCAAGAGGTTAAGAGTGATCTGATTGCCTCTACAAGCAGCTCAGACTGATGAGACTGAGTCTCTGAACAGTTGATTATCCAAACAGGATGGATATTGGTCAAAACTACAATCAATGCAGGTGGTAGTGTGGGGATAACCTGGCATAATCAGAAGAAAATTAAAAAAGGAGTAGCCTGCAGAGTGGGCTGTCTTTCTGTCTGGATGCCAGAAAAGGAAGAAGGTGGAAAATTTTCTCTGCCTAATCTGGAAGAGTAAGATTCCTTGTCACCATGGCCTGTGGTCTGTAGTAGGCCTAGATGGAGCTCAGGTGGGAGACATCCTGGAAATATGGGGCCTGACTGGGCTGGGGTTAAGGAAGTTGGAGTATCAGGGATGATCTTTAGGTGAAAGACCGGAGTGGGGGGTGATGGAACAGTCTGGAGCTAGTAGCAAGTGTGTGCTCTGCAAGTCATGGGAGCTGTGCTGTTTATCGCTTTGTCTTTAGTGCTGAGCATGGTGGCCTCCTTGTAGGTGCTCAGCAAATATTTGTTTATTGGGAATTAGCGAAGCACAATGGGAGAATATTAGAATTTGCACCCAGCCAGACTGACTTTGAATTTCAGGTCTCCTCTTCTCCTGTAAGACTCAGGCGCAGAGGATTTTACTTTTGTCCCCCTTCCTTCCTTTATCCTAGCACCTCGCGGAAGGTTAAGTATGAACACAATGGCCATGGTGCCTGGTGTGGGTGGGCACTGCATGCAGGGCGGCAGCCTGGCTAATCCCACCCTGCATCTCTCTGCAGCTCCTCCCACCTTTACGGAAACACCCCCCCAGTACATCGAGGCCAAGGAGGGCGGCAGTGTTACCATGACCTGCACAGCTTTTGGGAACCCCAAGCCCATTGTCACCTGGCTGAAGGAGGGGACACTCCTAGGTGCTAGTGGGAAATACCAGGTAAGTGTGGTTCTCCATTGGGGCTGCTGCACTTCTCCTTGCTTGCCCTTCCTTTGCCTCCTCCCTCTCCACGGTGGTCTCCTGCTTCATGTGACCAGTAACATTGCACAGCAGGCAGCCTTGTTGGTGTCTGTGGTTGAAGGGAGATGAACGGAGTGCCTGGCTCCATATCTCCGTAGTGCATGAGCCCTGAGGCTATCTCTGCCTGAGGAGATAGCCCCTGGTGGGGCCCCAGTGTGGGTGCTGAGCTCCATCTCTCTTTGGCCCCAGGTGAGTGATGGCAGCCTGACGGTGACATCGGTCAGTAGGGAGGACAGAGGTGCCTACACCTGTCGCGCATACAGCATCCAGGGGGAGGCTGTTCATACCACCCACCTGCTTGTCCAAGGTAAGAGAGATTTCTCTGGCTTCTTCATGCCTCAGACCTTTTACAGGGACTTCCATCCCATCTGAGCTGCAGAGAGGTTTGCCCAGGGCACGACTGGCACAGCTGAGGTAGGTAGAGAGATGGGCAGTTCATGAGGAGTGGGGTTGGGCTCCCCCTGAGCATTGTGTAGTTCATAGCCCGAGTGCCCATGGTGGCCTGTTGTGGCCATCACACAGGATGACAGGAGGCACCATGTTGATGGTTACTCTGTCTGAGTAGTGTCCTGCTGTACCTCCATCTTCCCCAGGGGAGAAGACCTCCCTTAGGTTTCCACCCCGTTAGTGACGGCTTCAATAAATAAAGATAGGAATTCAATCCAAGCCTCAGACATTTAAAATAACACTGAAGGGCATCTGGCAAAGCTGGGGTCTGCATGGTCAGCACTGGGAAATGCCAGTTTTCCCTGCCTGGGGCCCCAGTGTGTCCCAGAAGGACTAGCGTCAGGATGGCAGAATCTCTTTGTACTGAGCCCATCCACCCTCTTTGCCTCCCACCTGCTGCCTGCTGAAGGAGCGGGTGAGAGCTAGTGGTGGCTGTCTGGGCTGCCAGGGCTGCTGAGACACATGTTCCTTCTGCCTTCTTCTGACTTGGAGTGTTGCAGCATGGGCCAGAGGTCCCTCTGTAGATTGGAGAAGAGCTGCCCACTCTCAGGAGAGAGCAAAGTGGCAGCTGTGGCCTATCTGGAAAGCTAGCACCAGGGAGTTCTGGGATTTCACTCTCTGTTTACTCTGCTATCCCCCTGCCTCCTCTCCCCAAATCTGCCCTCTTGACCTCTGGCTGATAAGCAGCACAAGCCTTTTAACTCCTTTAGAAGCAAGATTATTCCTTGCTCTGGATTGAAAAGAGTGGCCTTTGTCCCTCATGCATGTCCCCTGCTCAGGTTCTGCTGGAGAGAAGGATGAGCAGGAAGGGGTATGTATGTCTATGTGTCTAGGGGTGAGATGGCTGGTTTGGGGAGCTTGTGCATGGAGGCAGGGTGCAGGTATACACCAACAAGGGTGTCTTGCAGCTGGCTCAGGGGGTTGGGGCTCACTGTGGTCACACCCCAGGACTTTTTGCATCTCTGGGACCTGTAAGGAGAGTAAGAATGTGAGTGCTAGCAGTAGCTGGAAGCATCTCTGTGGCGACTGCCCAGGGTTGTGCTGTTGCCTCTTGAACCAGTGCTACCCTCCAGCTCCCTCCTGGAGTTTAGGCACTGCTTGCTGAGACCTCTCAGAGCTTCCTGGGAGGTCCCAGCACTGCTGTGCTCCCCTCCCATACCAGGTAAGGTTATGTTTATTTCCTATTCCCTAGGGCCTCCCTTCATCGTTTCCCCTCCTGAGAACATCACTGTCAACATATCCCAGGATGCTCTGCTCACCTGCCGGGCAGAGGCGTATCCCGGCAACCTTACCTACACCTGGTATTGGCAGGACGAGAACGTCTACTTCCAGAAGTGAGCATGCTGCCCTGCCCTCTCAGTGGGGTCCCCAGACACCAGGCCTCCCAGGGGCAAGGCCTCTGAGCAGGGGCTGCTGCAGGCTGCTCTTGGGCTCTAGGAGCTTGCAGAGGGGAGGTCTAATCTGTCCCTCATGCAAGGCCAGTGTCTGCACAGAGTGGCCTTGAGATGGGCCAGGAATATGAGGAGGCTCTGGCTCTCCTTGCCTCGTTCACAGAGAGGGGACTCCTTGCTGCCTTGCTCCACTGTCTCATGGAAGACCCTCTTCCCCCACCCCTCCTTGTCTCTTTGTGTGTTTGTAGTGACCTGAAGTTGAGAGTGCGGATCCTGATCGATGGGACCCTGATCATCTTCCGGGTGAAACCTGAGGATGCAGGGAAATACACCTGTGTTCCTAGCAACAGCCTGGGGCGCTCCCCTTCTGCCTCAGCATACTTAACTGTGCAGTGTGAGTAGGGATAGGGAGAGCAACACGTGGTGGGCGTTCCAGAAGATCCAAGCCACATTAGCCAGACTGGAGGCTGGAGGATAGTAAGAGACCGAGTGTCACTTGAGGGAATGTGGGCAGAGGAATGACAGGAAGCAGGGATAGCCCAACATGAGGCCAAGACTTGGGCTGGTCAATTGAGGTGAAACAGTGCTTGCTGGGTGTCCTCTATGGGCCAGGCATCACTACAAGTGTTAATTCCATCAGTCAACAAGCTTAGGTTGGATTTAAGGATCGGTAGACCTTTTGAGCAGTTGTCTTTGTATTGAATGCTAGCCAGCTCCTCTCTCTGGATGTTGAATGAGATGGTCTCTGGTCCTTTTTTTCTCAGGTATATGAGGGAGTGTAGGTGAAGCTGAAGTAGAGTTAGATTTCCTGCCAGCTCTATGCCTTCCCCCACTGTGGACAGCTGTTTGGAGTGAAGGGGACAGAACCCTCTTCTGGGGTGACTTGATCTAGTTCTGCCAGCATCTGGCTCCCTCTTGGCTTTCTTCTAGCTCTTCTCTAGGGCGGCCAGAGATCCAAATGGATGAGCTGCTTCTCATGCTAGAACAATTGAGGGCTTTTGTGCAAGTGCAATAATTCAGTTTGCTAATCTTGAATCCGGCAGTGTAGTCGATGCTTTCCCACCCCCTGGCAAGCTGATCATTGTGAGAAAGAGACAGAAGGATGAGTAATGAGGATTAATTTCTTTCTTTTGATTTGTGGATGGCCCTGTCACTCAGACAACAAAGGCCCTGCCTGGTTACCGTAGGTGACCGGCTTTTTATCACTTGAGTGTTAGTGTGGGAAGACTGCTCACCCGCAAGGGCATGCCGTGGCTGGGTGAGAAGTTCAATAGCCTAGAGATGCCCTGGTCAGCATGTGAGCTGAGAACAAGCAGAAGGACAGTTGATGACCCCAGGAAGTGGGGCTGGTCTCCAAAGCCACTCCAAACAGCTGGGTGTTTGCAATTGTCTACTGCTGAGTGGGCGCTATGGTGGTGGAGCCAAGCTGGACCTTTGAGCCCTGTCTAGCTTCTCACCTCAGATGCTTATTGTTTCCTTCTCCATGCAGTGATTTTGCTTGTGGGGACAAAGGCATCATTTTTCCATTTCCATTGTCATCAACTTAAAAAGGGCTTTTAGCATGCTGTATGATGAGTCTAAGTTTTTAAGGGCTATGAGGCCCTAGGAAAGCTATGTGGTGTGACCCAGGACATCAAGCACTTCCCACCCTGACCTGCAGTAGGAAAAAGCAAGTCAAGAAGCTATTTAAACATGACTTACCATGTGCCCCAAGCTGTGCTAGATGTGGAGGAGCTAAGGGCAGGGAAGAGTCCACTTGGAGTAGCATCTTGTCTAGCTATGTCACTTGGGCTAGAAGGTGGCGGGGGCAGAGAGAGAGAGAGAACCAGCAGGGGTAGTCTTCAGAAGGATGAGGAATGTAACCAAAAGTAAGGCCCCCATCCATGAAGCCATGGGCCATTCTGTGCCGAGAGGGGTATGCGGTTTCTGCGTCTTTCCCCAGTGCCATCACCCACTGCAGCTTGTCCCTTTTTACCTCCTTTTTGCCTTCAGAAGGAATCCGGGGGGTGAGATTTTCAGGTGGGTGAGACAAGGATCTTTATTTCTGCTAAAAAGCAGCGTTCAGAGTATTTCCCATTCATAAACCCTTTGAAAAATCTTGGAGGCAAAAAAAAAAAAAAAAAAAAAAAACAAACCTCTACATACAAAAGAAGGAAGCTATGTCTAAATATATAACTCGGCCTGATATTTATGTAATGCTGTTCTCTGAAGAGCTCCAAATGCTTAAAACATACCAGCTCATTCATCCTCACTGCCTCACTGGAAGTTCTGGATCTTTCTCCTGGTCGCCCTCAGGGGAAATTGGGGAGAATGGAAAGGTGATGAGTCACCCACATCACAGGATGTGCTCCTCTTGCTGCTCTCGTGGGAAACTTTCATCCATTCTGTGGCCAAAGCTGATTCCGTATTCCAGATGCACAGAGGGGAAACTGAGGCCAAGAGGGGCTGGACAGCTAGCAGAATGGAGAGGAGAGGAAAGAACCACTGGTGGTCATGTCTCTGAACACAGAATGTAGAACTGACATTCCACTTTTGGTTTAGGATGTGGAGCGAGAGAGAGCTGCTTGGTGTCCAAGACACACTTGGGATGAGGAATGGTCGGTGGAGGATAGGGTCAAATGTTGACTTTGAGTTTGGAGTCTAGGGGCTGGGGAAATGGACATCCAGGGTCCTTAGTCTGCAGTTCAGTCCATGTGTAGGAGCATTTGAGGGGTGTTAGGGATTTAGGCAGGTGAAAACATGCCTTTGGGTGCCTCCAGACATTTGAAACAGAAGTTCTTAAGAATACAGTAGGCTGGGCAGATGAAAAGCCGCTGGCAGCCCACACTGCACTGGGGCAGCCTGATGTGGCCTCTGTGCTTTGTCCGTCTTGTTCCTCATGGTGGTCCAGGTACCTGGCACTGTTGTGAGCACTGAGGACATAGGCAGTGTTTACTGAATGGGTGGATGGGTATGAATGGCAGTTCCTTGGAGTAGGAGTGTCTGTATGAGACCCCAGGGGTTTATGTGGTGGTTTGGCCCCCTGCCCAGATCTCTCACTCCTTGACTGCCCTCCTGCCTTTCTTCTCTCCCACCCCATGCTACCCCTCTACAGATCCAGCCCGTGTCCTCAACATGCCCCCTGTCATCTACGTGCCCGTGGGAATTCACGGCTATATCCGATGCCCTGTGGATGCAGAGCCACCAGCCACCGTGGTCAAGTGGAACAAAGATGGCCGCCCCCTGCAGGTTGAGAAGGTGCTGAAAAGATGCATGTGGGGTCACAGTGAGACTCTCCTGATGCTGAGCTGCTCCCTCTGAGGGTCTGGTTCCCTGCAGGACTCCTCTAGTCCCTACCAAAAAACTCTGAGAAAGCAACGAGCTGCTTCCTGTGGCGGGTCTACACTCTGGTAGAGCTTTTGCCATTCTCCCAGGGCACTTAGACAACCCCTTACCCCACACTAGCTGGTGCTGTGTCCAGGTCTGCGAAGTTAGGTCTGGCCTAGTGGGGGCTGGGACCGAGCTTCTGTCCCCTGACCATTGCTCCCTGTTCTGCTGTCTGTGCTCTGACAGAACCTGGGTTGGACCTTGATGGAGGATGGCTCTATTCGGATTGAGGAGGCCACAGAGGAGGCTCTTGGCACTTACACCTGTGTGCCTTACAACACCTTGGGGACCATGGGCCAGTCTGCTCCTGCACGGCTTGTCCTGAAGGTGAGGCCCAGGGCTGAGAGTGGCCTCCATGGGAGTGGGCAAGCTGAAATGATTGACTTCATGGCCTTGCTGTGCTCTCCCTAGGACCCCCCGTATTTTACGGTGCTACCAGGCTGGGAGTATAGGCAGGAGGCTGGCCGGGAGCTGCTTATCCCCTGTGCTGCTGCAGGGGACCCTTTCCCTGTCATCACTTGGAGAAAGGTACCTTCAGGTTCTGGAGCTCTTGGGAAGTGTGCTGGAGGGGCAAGATCTGGTAGTGCTCTGTTGTGACCGGGCCAGGTGCTGAGCAGTGGGGCTGACTTTTAGAGTGATGGGTGCTCTGGAGGAGGGGCAGTGGGGGTGTGGGCTGAATGTTCGGGTACCACTTGCTCCTCCTGTTCTTGGGCCTCTGATGTGTTGGTGGCTTCTCTTCTTCCCTGCTGACCCGGCTCCTCCCCTGCCAACCCGCTCCTGCCTTCCTCTTTGCCCCCTTGTTTGGCCAAGGTAGGGAAGCCCAGCAGAAGCAAGCACAATGCCCTGCCCAGCGGGAGTCTCCAGTTTCGAGCCCTGAGTAAGGAGGACCACGGGGAGTGGGAGTGCATCGCCACCAACGTGGTCACCAGCATCACTGCCAGTACCCACCTGACCGTCATCGGTACGGGGGCTGTGGGCAGGAGGGCTGTGGTCTGGGCACCGGACACTGTCTACCCTTTCTGGGCATCTTTCTTGAGTCGGCCCACCCCTGAATCAGGAGCCTGCCACGTGTAACCCTAGCCCTCTGTGGACTCTATACAAGGGAAAGTGACATGGGCCTGTCCTGGGGAGATCTTTTTCTGGCAAAATGTACCCAGCAACACCCCCCATAGAAATGAGGCATGTGTGTGGGCAGTAGCGACTGTGTCTAGGCCTAGAAGGGGAGCTGGAAGAATGGAATGAGGGGGATCTGGGAGGGGACCAGTGTGCTGAGCTCCAGCAGCTGGGCCTGGCCTGGAGGTTACTGGCATTCCCATTTCCGGGGTGCCAGGGGTTATGTTCCCACTTCTTTTGCCTGAGGTGTGTGTCCCTAAGACCTCAGCTTGTAGCCTGCCCCTCTGGGGACTGATAGCTAGTTGTAACAGTGGCCAACACTTCGAGCATTTACCACCAGTTTTAGGCTCTGTCCCAGTTGGTGCCCTATCATTTTTAACCTATGAGGTGAGAGCTGATATTTCCCCAGTGTACATACATTGAAACCAAGGCTGGCATGGATCACACACCTTGCCGAACATCACATCACTAATAACTGCTGGGTCCCGGACTCAAACACAAGTAGAAGTTCTTAATAGTTGTGTTGTGCTGCCTCTCACTTTGATGTTCAGGTGGAATATGGCTATCTCTCATGAGGCCAGAGAACTTTATAGGAGAGGGACTTTTTAGCTTGGACTGTGACCTTGAGGGAGAGTGTTTCTGTATTTGCCAGGTGAGCACAGGATTTTGGCCTGGGATGACGAAGGTTCTGGTTTCCCTTTGGCCATGTTCCTGATGTTCATGCCATATCTTGCTAGAAGGACTCTATGGCACAGTGGGATGGCTTTTCTTCTGCAGTCCTACTGCTCAGGGCATCAGCTCCTCAGCATCCCTCGCCATTCCGCGCTCCACTTGAGGCACTGCATTTTGCTACTACGTAGTGCCACTGTGGGTGCCCAGCTCACTGGGCCCAGTTCATTTCAGTCTGAGAGCACTCCACTTGGTCTCCAGGCACCAGCCCCCATGCCCCGGGCAGTGTCCGGGTCCAGGTCTCCATGACAACTGCCAACGTGTCCTGGGAGCCAGGCTATGATGGAGGATTCGAGCAGACATTCTCAGTTTGGTACGGACCTCTGTGAGTCACCCCCGCATGCTTTGCTCTCTGCTTTTCCCTCCCCCAACCCCTGACTTCAGTCAGTCCCTGGGGCGGGTGGACGTTATGAGAAGGATACAGTTCTTTGCCTGCTAGACCTCCAGTCAGTGAGGTGTGTTGACATAGTGACTAGGTCTTGTGGGGAATGGGCACGTCTGTGAGGGATTCGGGGCATTCTGCATTCCCAGCCTGAAAGGTTTGGATGCCAATTTAGGCTGTTGCCTGAATTGACCATCACCCTCTGCTGCTCTCTCTTCAGCTTATCTCACTACCCCTTTTTGTGTCCTTGGTTCATGCTTCTTTTAGGTTCCTCTGTCCTCCGGAGTCTGGAAGAGACTCCCAATCTTCAGTGGCATTGAGAAACAGCCCAGCTGGAAGCGTAGAATCTAATTTTTATTCTCTCGCTTTCCCAGTGGTTCCAGAAACTGATGTGAAGTGGTGCTTGCCTTCTGGCCTTGTTTTCAGCATCTTCATTTTCTCTAGGACCCTGTGTTTCTATTGTGTTTATATCTCTGCTATTAATTTGGCCAGATGTAGTGATTTGAGATCTTTGCTTAAACCTTGGGGTAGGTAAGGGATCTTAAAGATGCATACATAAATCAGGCTGAGGTCAAGAGGCACAGAAAAGGTGGAGAGAGGGGACGTAGTGGACCTCCTTCCCATCACGCAAAGGTTTTTCTCCCCCACATTCCTATCCTGAGCCAAGAACTGGCCACCTGCAATATGGGACATCCTTGAGTGGGAAGGATGAGCCCTCTCACTTCCTCCTTTTCAGACCTGCCTCATCTGGCTATGTATTCCCAGCCAGGCTCGATCAGGGCCTAGGAAGGAGGAAATATTCCTGCAGAGGGCAACTCATGGAGATTCAGGGAGAGCCCTTGATACACTAGTCAACATCAAGGGGGGTTAAGAGGAAGCTGCCCTCTTTCCCATCATGATGTTTTGGTGGGTACATCCTGAATATTCTGGATGTTTTGAGTTCTGACTAGGCAAACAACCTAGATGATGAGTGTGGGGAACTCTCTGAGTTGCAACCAGAACATCCTCCACCCCTTAATCTCTGTTCCTCCCAAGGCAAGGTGGGGGGCTGGGCGGGGGAGGGCTCCTGACAACCCTGCCAGGTGACTGCTGCAAGAATCATGGTGTTGCTGGGCAGCTGTGTGTCCAGGGAAGGGCCTTTGGCAAGGCCAGGCCATCTTTGGGGATGTCCAAGTGGCAGGTCTGGGTGTAGATTGGGGTTTCCCTCACTGCTTGCGGTCCTGCTCCATGCTGCTGCTCATCTGCACCGCTTTATCACACTTTGCTCACTTGCTTTGGTGCCCGGGGCGGTGGGGTGGGGGTGGGTGGGAAGGGTAGTTGCAAAGTTTGGGGAGGTCTTCTTCCCTCCTGTTGTTCTGATTGCCTCTGACTCTCCACGTATTGACTCAGACATTTGGCACTGGCTTCTTTTTGCTGTGCTTTTTGCTGCCTCAGCTCAAACTCCTAAGCATTCATGGTAGTGAGCATTTAAACCTAGAGGGAACCCTGTGAGCGGGCATCCACTAAGTTGTAGCTCAGGGCTGCAGGAAGAAAGCTGCCCAGGGTCTCAGTCCCATAGGATGATGTCTCCTCCCCGTGGTGATCCCAGGGCACTGCACCTGGAAATAGCAGGGATGGAGAGTTAGGTGGGCGGTGTAGAACAAACGCTAACCTTCACCCCTAGTTCCAGGGTCCTCCACACACAGTGTGACCTTGCCCTTGATTATGAGTTCTAACTGTTAAGGCCTTAAGGATCCTGGTCCTCACTGTGGGGAAATCCCTGCTCATTTTTGTCTTATACCCTAGGCTTCTTCAGGTGACTCAAACCTTGTTGGACTGAGTGAGCCCTCTGGGTTACTTTACTCCCTACTTTTCACTGTCCCTGGGAGGGTGGGCAGCTGAGGTCACCTGGATTTCTTCCCTAGTCCTGCCATTGCTGAATTGCTCATCCTCACTTCCCCACGATGGTACCTGCCTTGTTCCTACTGTCCTTACTCTCCCAAGGCAGATGTACTCTTAGGGCTGTGACCAGGGTAAAGATCCCCCGCCCCCCAGTGCAATTGGTAGTTTGACCAGTATTGTAAGCATCACTTATATCTAAGGGTTCCTTTTAGTAGAGGTGGTGCCAGTGGTGGCTGGCGACCGGCGTTAAAGACTGGCACAGCCAGAGTTGGGAAGGTCATCCCACCTTGGTCATTTCCTCTTTCTATCCTAAAGCCAGGGAAGGCCAGGTCTGCCCAGTGCCACCTCCTTGAGGACCTTGCATGCATTCTTGTGTCTCCAGTGTAACCCACCCCACCTCCTTGTCCCCGATCCTCTCTCTTTCTTTTGGCCAGGATGAAGCGGGCACAGTTTGGGCCCCATGACTGGCTATCTTTGCCAGTGCCACCGGGACCCAGCTGGTTGCTAGTGGATGCCCTGGAGCCTGAGACAGCATACCAGTTCAGCGTCCTGGCCCAGAACAAGCTGGGAACGAGCGCCTTCAGTGAGGTGGTCACTGTGAACACTTTAGGTGAGGACCCCGGGCTGGGATGTCTTGAGGATATTTCCTGGAGGATCTGGGTAAAGACGGTAATGGTGGTGATGATCCTAGCAGATAACATTTACTTCTTACTATGTGCCAGGCACCTTGCTACATGCTTCAGGTAATCATGTCATTTGATCTCCCAAGAAGGACTTCTCATCCCATTCTTTGAGTTTTGCCTGGACCATAGTGCCTTGACCCACATCAGAGCACTTTGGGCCAGGTTCCTTTCAACATTTATCCTTCCTTGGTAAGCCACATGTTTGCATCTTCCTGTGGCTTCACAGGGCAGGCTAGGAATCCTTCTTCCTCCTTCTGCACCCTTGCCTATTCTTTCCTCTGGCCCTTGGCCTCATTTGGTGGCTGGTGTGTGGCCAGTTCTCCCTGTCAAATCTTAGTCATGCTGACTCTTCCTTCCTGGACCCAGTGGCTCACTCCATTCCACCTGGAGAGCGCCGTGAACAGGTGGCACCCCTCCAGCCTGTTCCTGGATCCTTTACTGCCACTAGGGGGTGCAGCAGTGATGGGATGCTTACCCCTGCTCTGGAGCTTTCCTCCTTGGCCTTTTTATTCTCCACCTGTGCCAAGAAGGCAATTGAGAGCAGACAATGTGCTATGAGAAGACAATTCTAGCTCCTTGGAAGAGAACATAAAATACATTTTGTAGTATCTTTTTAAAGATATTATTTAAAAGATTACATTTAATTCTTCCATCTCCTAACTCTCTACACGACAACCACTCCCCCCCCCCGCCCCGCCCCGGTGATTTCTGTTTTTTTTTTTTTTTTTCCATTTGAGACACTCCATTCCCTCATCTATGTTTTTAGAAATGCTGAGAAAATAGGTTCTTGTGGCTGTGGGCCACTTCCCTTGGGTGAGGAGGGCTCTTTTGTGTGACACTCTTGTCTCTGAAATGACTCCTGCATGGCAAAGTGACCATTGCCTTGGGGCCACAGTGCCCTAGAGACACATGCTGAGCCAGAAGGCACTTTAGAGAGGTGAGGGTACAATGATCTCGGCATCGCCACATACTTTCCCTCTCTCCCCTCTGTGCCACAGCATTCCCTATCACAACTCCAGAACCCCTGGTGCTGGTTACCCCACCAAGGTGCCTCACAGCCAATCGGACCCAGCAGGGTGTGCTCCTGTCTTGGTTACCCCCTGCCAATCACAGCTTTCCCATTGACCGCTACATCATGGAATTTCGTGTCGGGGAACACTGGGAGACGTTAGATGGTGCCATCCCGGGCACTGATGGAGACTTCTTTGCCAAGGATCTGTCACAGGTGAGGTGTCCAGCCTTTCCTTGCTGCTGTTCCCAAATTCTGGAAGTGTCATGACTCTCTGGAGTCACTGAACGCTTTGAGTGAGGTGTACAAGTCAGGTGTACAAGGTGTACAAGGCTGAGCCATGTGCTGCCCCACACCATGATTCCTTTATTCTCAGATCTGCTACCAAGGTCTGGGATCCGTAGATCATGGCAACTGGGGTCCTACAGACTCAGGACCAGTGTTTGGCAGTGGTGACTTTTATTGCCTTGAGGGCTTTTTCCACATACAGACATAAGCTGGAGCCAGGCAGAGCAGGTTAGGAGCCCAGATTGTGTAAATAGACAGTGACCTCAGCTCCCTGCTAGGGGTCTAACTTGGGCTGGGTGAAGGATTTCCCAGAAGGATTGTCTTCTAGCTTTGCCCAGGGAAGGACCCCTGCTTTAACAATTTAGAGTCCCTAGAGGAATATATGTACATATATATATGTATATATATGTATGTATGTATATATATGTATATATATGTATATGTATGTATGTATATATATATATTCCAGCTGACCCTCCGCTTTAAACTTTGATGTCTCTCTAGCTGGAGAGAGGAAATAGCTTATTATTACATGGATATAGATAGCCTCATCTATCTTTCTGTCTTCCTTCCCTGGACACTCATTTAATGATAGCATTGGGGCTCCTGAGAGCCTGTGTGAGCATCTCTTTCCAACTCTGCTTTCAGTGCCCTCACTTTTGTAGATTGAAATCTGCCATGGTAGGAGTATTTTTATCATGGAAATTGACAAGTGTGTTTTTCAAATCAGGACTTTTTTCTTTTAACCTGAGAGCTGGTTGTTCAACACTTGCAGTATGCCACTGCTTTGGGTACCCCATTCCATGAAAGGTCATTGCAGGGTGGGTGTAGTGGTGGGTCAGTGGCTGTCTCAGATTTCTGGGCTGACAGGCTATTATCCCTGGGACTGTAGGACACCTGGTACGAGTTCCGGGTTCTGGCCGTCATGCAGGATCTGATCAGTGAGCCCAGCAACATTGCCGGTGTCTCCAGCACAGGTACTTGGGCTGGGGGGTTCTCTTACAACTGTGGGGGGTAAAAGCCACGTGGGAATCCCCCAGTGAGATAGCTAAAATGAGGAAAGAAGACTGAATTGGAAACAATGGAGAGCTCTGGTTGAAGCTGTGAGTTGTAGTGTTTCTTAAGGCCCTCCAACCCATTCTTCTGCATCCATGATGGACAGGATTTCTCCAACTAAAGAGCTGTGTTTATGACACTTTCTAAAAGATAGCTGCAGAAAGAAATGTCGCTAATCTCATTATAGTTGTCAAAAATAACTTGACTTAAGTTCTTTTGCTATAAAATCCCTGTTTCCTCCAGTGTTGTCCTCTGTAATGGGCTGGGGCAGTGAACTGGAGAGACAACAGGTCAGCACGTATTTATTGAGTGCCTATTATAAGACTGCTTTATAATTATGGTGGTTTTATTTGGAAAATTACTGTTTGGTGTTGTTTCCCTCTACCCCTTCGTCTCCCTAGATTTTTTTCAGGCTAAATACAGCCAACTCCCTAGCATTTTCCCCATTTATCTTTCTTTCTCTTGGCCCTGGTCCCATTTATACACATCTTTCTCCACTACAGTTCCTGCCTGAACACAGAAGAACCCCTCCCTTGCCCAGTGAAGTGGCTCCCTAGGTCTGGGAAGAGGCTTTTGCTTAGTGATCAAGCAATGGCACCATTTCCATGGGCACTGCTCACACAAAGACCTCTGGGACCAGTTGGCTCAGAGCTTGGCCAAGAAGCTCATGCAGTAGTACTCACAGAGCTATAGAAGCACCAGAGTAGGCAGACTTGGGGGAGGAGAAGGAAAGACTGAAGTGGCACCAGAGCCCTGGGGCAGTGGGGTGTGACTTCTGCATCATGCTAGGCACCATGGACCTTTCTTTCTTTCTTCCTTTCCTTTCCTTTCCTTTCCTTTCCTTTCCTTTCCTTTCCTTTCCTTTCCTTTCCTTTCCTTTCCCTCTTTCTCTTTCTTTCTTTCTTTCTTTCTTTCTTTCTTTCTTTCTTTCTTTCTTTCTTTCTTTCTTTCTTTCTTTCTTTCTTTCTCTTGCTTTCTTTCTTACAAAAGTCCTGCTATAGACACATACCTCTGTTGTGGCTTCCCTCTAGAGAAGAGACCCAGAGGAACAGGGAACAGAGTTTGCAGGATAGAAGATGTGAAGGTTTTCATCAGTGAACTATTCTGTGTACAGGGAAGATTCCCCATGAGTGAATGAAGGTGCAGCAACCTCAGCTCCCCTCCCCCCATCTTTAAGCCCCCCATTCCCAAAAGCTGTAGCATTCATTTGCCAACTCAACTCATCAGTGTGATTTGGATTATTTTCATCCATCGTTATATCACCATAACAATGGGTTCCAGCCAAATATATCAGACTGCACAGAACCTAAAAAGTGGCACTTACTGTTATAACTGACTTTGAAGTAGGGTACAATAGATGGGGTCTAGTCCTGGCTCCACTAACAAACAAGCTGTGTGGATTTGGGCACAAAGTGAAACTCACTTCTTTACCTGTAAAATGAAGTGGGACCTGTGTTGAATGTCTGTGCTAGCTCCAGTATTCTGAACTTGAGATGACCAGGACGTGCTAACCTTCCCTGTAGAAGTTGCTTAGTTGTGCTATAATGACTTAGAAATAGACAGATCTAAATTCTGTGGTCACAACCTCTTCTCCCTGCTATAGCATTTTTCCCTCAAGGTACCTTCACATCTACACTCTCATTTTGTTAAGATGACATAACAGAAGGCAGAAAATACCAACAGGAGGTCAGAGTAGCAGTGTTGTGGTTTGGGCACTGATCTGTAGTATCTATGTAAGCAAGTTGCTCAAACTCTGCCATGACAGTTTCTTTACCTTAGAAAATGAGAGCAATAGCATGTGCTCTGTCTCATTTGAGGGTATCAGGTAATATGCATGAGAGCCCTTTGCAAACAGCAGTAGCCAACTATAGATTATTATTGAAATTATTACCCTTATGGGGTAAGGGGTAAGGTATAGATGTGATTTCTTCTTTACAAGCTCTGTAGGTATCACTTGACTTCCATAAACTAGTCTTTTCTGTCTCTTCCCCATCTATACAAACCTCTTCAAGTGCTAGAGTTGAACATGGAGCCTGAGCTTTAACATTGCCTGTTCTATAGAGGTAGGGAAAAATACTTGGGAGCTACTTGTCAGTGTAGGTGGGGGCTGTTATGGGAGGGAGGTAGGGAGTCATGTGTGTTCCTCGCCCCTCCCTGCAGACATCTTCCCACAGCCGGACCTGACCGATGACGGGCTAGCTCGGCCTGTGTTGGCTGGAATCGTAGCTACCATCTGCTTCTTGGCAGCTGCCATCCTGTTCAGCACCCTGGCCGCCTGCTTTGTCAACAAGCAGCGCAAGCGTAAGCTCAAGCGCAAAAAAGGTGGGTGTTTGCCCCCACCACCCTGCTCTACCTGGCTCAGTTTCAAATGCTCCCCATTGGGAGAGAAGGTCCACTTTTAGCATGGTCTCCCTCGAAAAAAAGGGAAATTGGAATCTTATGGGTAGAACTACCAGCAGGACTTGATCTGGAAGAGGGAGTAAGGAAGAAGGATGCTGGGGAGGGTGTGCTGGGGCCAGAATGAGAGAGAAGGCAGGTGTAGTGGTGGCACAGGACTCTGGACTGGACCCAAAGATGCCTAACATTGGAAGGGCTTGCTGTCCTATGTGGCTTTGCTCCAGCCCCTGAGGACACCTGAGATAAATTTTGTATCCCTGGCCTCAGTAGGATCTCTTCCCCTTCTTTTTCCTTCCAGATCCTCCACTCTCCATCACTCACTGCAGAAAGAGCTTGGAGTCTCCGTAAGTGCCCCTGCTGTTGTGGTGTATGGGCAGAGGGTTGAGGGTGGAGACAGGCAGGTGGTTTGTCTCACTCAGCCCCAAGACAAGTGTTTCCAAATTGTTTGCTGTTAACTGATCTGCACGGTAATTTTAAGTTGTCCACATTAACAGAGGGAGCAGTAGAGTGGACAGTCCAAATTAGCAGATAATCTCCTTAGCTTTGGAACGTGTTTGTTATTTTTTTTTCATCCTAATAGATTTGCGTTCATAGTGTGTTTTGCTTAAGTTAATATTAAGATGGGCTTGCATTGCTTGAACACCCTGGAAATGAAGGTGACTAGACAGAGTGTGGCAGACAGTAAGGGCAGGGCAGAATGAAAGTAGAAATGTGGGTGTTCATTCAAAAAATGGCCAGCACACATTTAGACAGTGGAGAGTTGGCCAAGGTATTTCATGCCAAAATATGCAGCCCATCTGCACCCCTTTTCCTTAGCATTATCTTAGGTGTTTGTGGTTGTTTGTTAAGAGAAGAAAAAGAAGTACAGGAGCAGGTGTGCCCTGCCTCACACTCCGGCTCCTTCACTCACCCCCACAGCCTGTCATCTGGCAAGGTGAGCCCTGAGAGCATCCGCACTCTCCGGGCCCCATCGGAGTCCTCTGATGACCAAGGCCAGCCAGCAGCCAAGAGGATGCTGAGTCCCACCCGGGAGAAAGAGCTGTCATTGTACAAGAAGACCAAGAGGGCCATCAGCAGCAAGAAGTACAGCGTGGCCAAGGCTGAGGCTGAGGCTGAGGCCACGACACCCATTGAGCTCATCAGCAGAGGCCCTGATGGCCGCTTTGTGATGGATCCCTCTGAGATGGAGCCCTCAATGAAGAGCAGGCGCATTGAGGGCTTTCCCTTTGCCGAGGAGACAGACATGTACCCTGAGTTCCGCCAGTCAGATGAGGAGAACGAGGACCCGCTGGTGCCCACATCTGTGGCTGCCTTGAAGTCCCAGCTGACCCCTCTGTCATCCAGCCAGGAGTCCTACCTGCCACCACCAGCATACAGCCCTCGGTTCCAGCCCCGTGGGCTGGAGGGCCCCGGCGGCCTGGAAGGTCGGCTCCAGGCCACAGGCCAAGCCAGACCTCCCGCCCCCCGGCCCTTCCACCATGGCCAGTATTATGGGTACCTCAGCAGCAGCAGCCCTGGGGAGGTGGAGCCACCGCCCTTCTACATGCCAGAAGTGGGCAGCCCCTTGAGCTCTGTCATGTCCTCCCCACCCCTGCATACTGAGGGGCCTTTTGGCCACCCCACCATTCCTGAGGAAAACGGAGAGAACGCTTCCAACAGCACGCTGCCCTTGACTCAGACACCCACGGGAGGGCGCTCCCCTGAGCCCTGGGGTCGGCCAGAATTCCCCTTTGGGGGACTGGAAACCCCGGCCATGATGTTTCCCCACCAGCTGCACCCCTGTGACGTAGCCGAGAGTCTGCAGCCCAAGGCTTGCCTCCCTCGAGGACTGCCCCCCACCTCCCTGCAGGTGCCCGCGGCCTACCCGGGCATCCTGTCTCTGGAGGCGCCCAAGGGCTGGGCAGGCAAGTCGCCGGGCAGAGGCCCCGTCCCAGCACCGGCCTCCGCTAAGTGGCAGGACAGACCTATGCAACCTCTGGTGAGCCAAGGGCAGCTAAGACATACCAGCCAAGGTATGGGCATACCCGTGTTGCCTTACCCCGAGCCGGCTGAGCCGGGGGGGCACAGCGGCCCCAGCACATTTGGCCTGGACACCCGGTGGTATGAGCCCCAGCCCCGGCCCCGGCCCAGCCCCCGGCAGGCCAGGCGCGCCGAGCCCAGTTTACATCAAGTGGTGCTACAGCCCTCCCGGCTCTCGCCTCTGACCCAAAGTCCCCTGAGCTCCCGCACCGGCTCCCCTGAGCTTGCCGCCCGGGCCCGGCCCCGCCCGGGCCTCCTGCAGCAGGCAGAAATGTCGGAGATCACCCTGCAGCCACCGGCCGCTGTCAGCTTCTCTTGCAAGTCCACGCCATCCACCGGCTCCCCTTCCCAGAGCAGCCGCAGCGGGAGCCCCAGCTACCGGCCCACCATGGGCTTCACCACTCTGGCCACAGGCTACCCCTCCCCTCCGCCAGGCCCTGCAGGGCCTGCGGACAACCTGGATGTGTTTGGACAGACGCCTTCCCCTCGAAGGATGGGGGAGGAGCTGCTCAGACCAGAGCCCCCCCCACCGCCATTACCTACTTCAGGGTGAGTGTGAGCTGGTTTCTCCTGCCCACCTCCACCTGGTCATCTTCCACCCCCCATTCCTTACCTGCCCTCCACCCCTTCCATCAACCCAAATGACAGGGCTTGTCTGGACATGGTGCAGCATCCCTTTGGGAGAGTTCTGGTCTTGGCATCGACAGGGTGTGGTTATGGGGTTGAAGGTGGGGCTTACCTGCCCAGGTACCCTGCCAGGAGCATGAGGGATCTCCTCTACCCAGCCCAGAGATCTCAGGAGGCCCCCAGGGTGATGCGGAATGGACACATGTGGGCAAGGAGAGGAGGGTGTGGTGTGTCCGAGTGAGGGGTCACCTCAGTTACTCTTAGAGTGGAGAGCTCTCCATATCCCTGTGATCCTGGCTTTGGGGGTGGTTCCAGGGTTTACCCAGAGACCTTGTATCCAGCCTCCTTCCCTTCCCTGGGCTGTCCTCCCTGCTAAGCAGGACCCTGAAGCCTCATTTCCCTGGACCACCAGGCCTGGGGCTCCTCTTCCCAATCTCCTGCCCATAGCAACCTAGAGAGCGCCGGGCCCCTCCCACAGACTCTCCAGGGGGCGCATCCTGGAGGCTGGGAGCAAAATCTCAGGCCTGTGAACTGTGTGCCTGGAACCACATACCCTACCCCAACCTGTGTGCCTCGCAGGAAGCCGCAGACAGACAGACAAACAGACAAGCTCCTGCGACCAGCCTGCCTGAGAGGGCACACACTAAACTGTAGCAGCTGGTATTCCAGGTACCAGAGTCAGCCTGGATGCCTGTCTGTGCCTCTCTTTCTCTCATCTTTCTTCCCTGGCCCTCCTCTTCCTCCTCCTCCTCCCCCTCCCCCTTCCTTCCTCCTCAAGTCTGGTTTTCTGTCTGTCTTTCTTCCTTCTCCATCTTCTTTGGGTTGGCCCAACTTGCTCCAAAGGGCTTACCACATCTCTGTAGTGCCCCCGGTCCCTCCTGCCCTCCCTCCCACTCTCTCTTTCTCTCTGGTTCCGTCCTTTGGTCTCTTTTCTTGATGTGGCCGCCTGTGCAGGGGAGCAGAGTGTTCCAGAGGAGGCTGGTCTGGTGGTAGGCAGGATGGGAGGCAGTTGGAGAGGAGGGAGCCCAGCGCCCTTCCCCTGCCCCATGCACTCCCACCCTCTCTGGTACCTGGAAGTACAGCCTCCCCTCCCACTCCCCCCTGCTCCTGGCAGGTGGAGAAGGTGGAGGAGAGCTCTAGCTAGGACGCCAGGCGTGGCGCGCCCACGGGACCCGTGCCTCTGTCTGTGCAGGAGATGCTGTGCGCCGCAGCCCTGTCTGTGCTTTGTGCAGCGCCCATCTGCCTCGTCCATCGTGCCGTCTGGTTCTCTGTCTCTCTCCTCTCCTTCCCCTCACCCCATTCTCTGGCCTCGCTTGTGGTTCTCTGGCCCCTGTGCTCCTCCCCTCCTCCCCTCTGGGTGTGCGTGGGTGGTTCCCCCACCGCCCGTGTTGATAACTGCTTTGTTTCTGATTGATCTCAGCTATCTGGGCAGTGTTGTCGAGACAAGCCTCTCCTCAGCTCAATAGGTAAGGGAGCTCCGCGGCTGGGGTGGGGTGGGGGGGGTGGACAGGCGGACGGGGCTTCGGCAGGGCCATCGCTTCCTTTACAGGGGAATCCAAACCATGTCCCCTCACCCCCTCTGTGGGCGGCAGCCTCTGCTGCTCTGTTCCCACGGCTTCTGGGTTCCCCACATCATGCTGCTCCAACAGCCTCACCAGGCCACGCTCGGGCACCGCCTAGCTGCAGCTTCTGATTCCCACCCCACATGCCAAGCCTGTCCCAGAGCCTCTCTGCAGTTTTCCTCACTCAGATCCCTGCTGCCAACACACCCAGGGCCTCCCACAGAAGCCCCCTGAGACCCTGCATGTACCCCAAGGGGCCTAGAATGCCTAAATCTGCTTTGCATCACTGCACCTCTGGAAACGTCAGGGCCACACTCATATCCAGAAACAGACCCCCTTCTGCCCTCAGGCATAGCACCACCCCTTTCCTTCCTAGACCCCTGCAGAGACTCAGATCTTCCCCTCGGGTTGCTGGTCCCTCACAGTCTTCTTGGGATCTTACTAATATTCTCAAGGAGCACAGGGTTGGGGTGTGGCCCAGTTCCTTCCCTCAATAGCTGGGTCTTCCTTAGGACCAGGTCACCTGTAGTCCTGTGAGGGCAAGGGCAGGGAAATGTCACCACTTCCCATGTTCCTTGTCCTCTATAGCTCATTCTTGGTTGTTACAGGACTGAGATGTGGACCTCGACCTCAGGCTTACATAGCTTCCAAGGTCCCTGTAGTAGTCACTCCTGATCTTCGGTCACAGCTCTAGGGTCTTGGGAGGATCTTCCCAGGGAGAGAGGACAGGCTTCCCCTGGGCAGGAAGAAATTGAGCAGTAAAGCACTGCACTCTGCTCTCCACTGAGGTTGGTCCTCTTCTGGCATTCTCCCAGGTGGAAATCTAGGAACTTGGGCATTTTAGAGGGGTATTGAGTCCCTTACAGAGGCTTAGGGTCACCTGAGACTCACTGTCTCTCATGGTGACTAAGATACTTCTTTTTTACATGGACGCCATTGGCTGTACTTCTGGGAATAAGCAGTGTGGAGTCAGGAGAGCCTCCTGGTTTCTCTAGGTGAGAAGCATCTGTATCCCTTGCCCACCTAGTGATGTCAAGGGAGGCTGATTATCCAAACTCAGAACTATAAATCTTCAGTCATAAGAGTGGCCTCCCATAAGGAGGACTGGGATGCTGTGCCATTTCTTTATGATCTGTAGCTATAAAATTGTAGCAGCCAAGAGGCCCTGGGATCGTGTCTGCTGCTGGTTGGGTGCCACAGTGCAGCCATTAGTACTGGAGAGAGCAGGGAGGGTGTCAGGAAGTAGTTATGAGCCTTCCTTCATGAGGAGCCTCCTGTGGCCTACTGGGTGGGTGCTCCAGGGGATGGTGACTGGACCATCCTCCACCTTCATTACTCTCTCTCCCTGAACCTTAGTTATGACCCCTCTGTCACGCCCAGAGAGGTGATAGCACCAAGACCAGTTCTCACTCCACTCTTGGAAAATGCCTGGACCTCATTCCCCATTGTTACTGCCACTCCCCTCACCCAGCTGTTGATCCCTGTCTCCACAATGTCCCCACTGCACCAGGTCTGAGAGTTGAGCTATCATACTCTCACTGCTGTGGCAAACCCAGAAACCAAGGGCAGCGACGAGGGAGATTTGGTTCCTTGGGCCCTGGCCAGTATCCCCAGCCTAGGAGAATAAAGTGCTTCCTGCAGCCTCGGAGTTAGACCTTGATGGTGCTGGGCAGCAAGAGCCACCGCTCACTCCTGCTTGCTGAGAGCTCCCTGGGCGCGGTAGCTGCTGGGGCCATTGGGAAGCGTCAGGCTCCTCTTCAGACGCTGTCTTCATGCTGCGCCTTTGCATGTGTCTCCACTCGGTCTTGCTTGGAGAAGATGTGACACGTCTTGTCTACGTTCGTTCTCGCTCTGTTCCTGTTTCCTTCAGTCTCTCTCCTGTTCCTTTTCCCCAAACCTGCAGTTGTCTTCCCGCCTCTCCTCCTCCTCTCTCTCTCCCCTTTTTCTCCTCTTCCCAACTCCCACCTCAGAGCGGGGAGTTGTATTGAGTGGACCTGCCCCTTCTGTGGCCGTCTGGGAGGCTGGTGCTTCTCTCGGCTCCCTCTCTCATACCAGTAGCAACCCTCTTCTCACACCACCCTTGAATCCCCTGTCCTGTTAGTGCTGACTTTGGCCTCTAATCAGGTGGGTCTGGGAGGATGGATGGGCCCCCTTTTCCTGGGTGAACTGCAGGAAGGAGCTCCCATTTGGAAACAAATCTCTCCTGAGTTCTGAGGCCAAACACTGAGTTCTGACCCCACTAGAAAGTGGGGTGGATGCTGGGTGGACGCTGACCTCCACAATCCTGGCTTTCTGCTTTGTATATGGAGAATGAAGTGACCTTTTTCCTAGCTATGCCTCATATGTGAGTGGATTTCCTCAGCCTCTGCTCTAGTCTAAGGTCAGACAAGCAGAGTCTGCTGTCAGGCAATCATGAAGAGGATGAAAACGCTCCTTAAATCACTGCCTCTGCTGACTGGGATGGGCAGCTGCAAACTGTGTTGGAATGGTCAGCCCTCAGGGCAGTAAGAGTGGGAAATGTCCCATGGATTTTAACTTTTCTGTCCTGTGGCTCTGCCTGCTTTTTGAACCTTTTTGGCTGTGTCTTTTCTTCACTATTCTGGGTAAGCACAGAGCTAAGCAACCAAGGCCCCTGGGCTAAATGATTGTGATTTGGGTTTCATATGGATTTTATGAAAAGAGAGAGAGAGAGAAAGTGAGAAAGTAAATTCCAGGCATTCTTTGGTGGTTCTGAACTGCAGAGAGACATCACTGGGACAGAGCACTGGAGATTAGGGGAAACCCCATATGACAAGGAAGATCCAGAAAATCCCTTAGGCTTTTAGACCTCACATTCTTACTTCCTGGGAGAAGGAGAGCCCCAGAATTTGCTGGATTTTAGAAGAATTGAGTTTGGGAAGAGAACTGTGACCTCCATTTCTTGGAGAGCCCAGGGTTGGATGCTGTTCTAACAGGGTAACCTACTGGTCAACCTCAAATTCACGTACCAACTTTATTCCAGGGATAGGATGAAGTTGCTTAACCCAAGCTTCCCACTGTCTTGAGAGACACCATCACCCAAATGTCATTATCTGATAGTTCCTGCTGTGAGCTTGACTGGGGATAAGGTCACCCTTCCTAGAAAAGAGAGGCAGTTTGATTCCAAAAGGCTTTACATGATGCAGGTAAAGTTTGTTGGACCACATTCCATGTGTCTTTTCTGTATAATTTGCTTAAAATAAAGATCCATTTTACACCCCACCCCTTCCAGACACACTTGCTTTTATTTTATTTTTTTCTCCTGCATCCATAGAGTGTCTTGGTACCTCGAGGAGCCTTCTGTCATGTTTCTGTGTTTGAGCCCTGAGCCCAAAGCAAAAACAGGTGGACAGCAGGTGTCCTGGAAGGGCTGGAGCTTGGCTGTTTCACAAGGGAAATTTGGCTTATCCTTCTCAATGGATCATTACCGTTTGGGAATTTTTGCTTGAAGATATAACATCAGTCAGCTTTTTCCAATCCCTGGTCTGTCTTACCCTGACTGTGCCACTGAAACAGAGATTGTCAATGACTATAACAGCAGGGCACACTGATTTCTCAGGTGAGGTATGGAAGCACTGTTTTTCTTCTAGATAGATTCTGTACCTGTTTTCTTTAGGAAGAAGTTAGAAGAGCAGTTTAGCCTAATGTTGAGAATCTTGGCTCTATCACATAATAACTGGATTATCAGACAAGCTGCTTAACTCTCCACATTCAGTTTCTCCCTATGAAAAAAAATAGGATCAGTATAGAATATACCTTTTAAGGTTGTTGCAAGGATTAAAGAGAACTATTGTAAAAAACATAGATCAGTACTTGACATGGTAAGTGGTAAATAAATGCTATATAAGGGAAATGATAAAAGTAATGATATGTTAATTTTCATATATCTCTGGATGTTTTACCTGGCTTGGAGAATCCCTAGGAATTTTTGGGGCACCCTGAACCAGTTTCTCTTATGCCCTCATAGGTCACCCTGGATTATGTCATTTAAACACTGCTCTCTGGGTCCACTTGCTTGTCATATGCCTCTTCAGACCATGCATCATTCACCTTGTGTGGTCTTTCTGAAAAGGCTGGCCAAGACCAGGGGAGAGGTAAACTGAATGGGCAGATTCATACCTTTGATTTTCCTTTTAGGCAGCTGAAGAAGTTCTAGTCAAGGATGAGAAGGGGGTGAGGACATTCTACCAGCAGTGCAAAGTCATGCTCCCTCATACCCTGGCCATCTCTACCCTTTGCCTGCCTTCCAGATTCCCTGGCAGCAGCACCTGCTATATAGGATCTCTGTGGGTAGAGTTTAAAAGAGGAGGGGATGGGGAATTGGTGGGTTGGGGCTTTGGGGATGGAAGACTGACTTCTATTGGTGAGTTGGACTTCTCTACAAGATGAGACCATGTGTTGCCTGTGTGTGCATGTAGGTGGGGCCCCCTAGCCCTGTGCTATCAGGGGGAAATCTACAAGTTGTTTCTGACCTGAAATTTGGAGGAGAGTCTTGATACTTTATTTACTAAAAGACTGTGGACTGATGATATCCATCAAAGAAGATGGAGGTTGCTTCATTTCCAGTTAATTCAGGAAACCCCAGAGACCAGAGTCTTATCAACAATTAGTCTGTAAGTTTTTTCTTCCTTCATCCCCACAAATGTGGCCAATACTGGGGAGATGGGGCTGCAGACCTCCCATCCTGCTGTCATTTGTTGTTCGATCTCAAATTGCTTGTTGCTCACCACTGGGGACTTCTTTTCCCCTCACAGGGTTGGCTGTCCTACTCCCTTTAATCAGAATTTACCCAAAACCAGTTGTGACGGAGATGGAAAAAGGAGATGTGGGGATTGAGGAAGAGTGTGATTCACCTCAGTCCACCATGGTCCTAGAATGTCCCTACTTCCCTGATGGTGTGCTAAAGCCAGCACCGGCGGGAAAGAAAGAGCGACTCCTCTCTCTCTCCCTTTATTCCTCAGGCTCTGAGTTTGGCTTACTTTGAGAAGAAATGACATTTATAACATACAAGTCTTCTAGATTTGCTTTTATGACTTTTGAAAAATTCTCTCCAGTATGCACAGATTGTCACAGACAGTCCATCCTCCCAGCTACCTTTGGTTCCCTTTGTCACATGGGCTGCACAGGCTCCAGTCAAATTGTGGACTTTGTTCTAACCTCGTAGTTGATCCATCAGGCAAATGACAGCATCCATTCTGCAGCTGGGGGAGAAGGAGAGACTGATATACATGGTGTCTCTCCCAGCCCTGGTTTCTCTACTGAATCTTAAAATGTAGAGATTCACTAGACACTTGCTACTGATGGCAAGGAATTTGGACACTAACCATCATAATCTATTTTTACCTTTTATTTGCTTACATGGCTGATGGCATCTGAGCCTAGATTGCAGAAGGTCAGGGAGACACTCCTGCTGAAATGTTGGTAGATGGCAAGTATCTGTTACTTTTAGCTGCTGGGGCTCTGCCTGCCTTTTATAGATGGAGAGGAAGAAGCCCAAAGAAGCTGGGTTTTATGTACCTCCATCTCACTTGATACTGGGTTTCTCATTTAGACCTGGCCTTCTCTTTTTGGAGGAGGACAATTAATTGGGGTGGGATTACTCACCTACTGCTTTAATCTGCCTTTTTACTTTTCACTTAAAGGTCTTGCTTGTGAGGATTTCTGAGAGCTTTGGACATTGAAGCTGCTTTCTTCTCTGACCTTCCTCCTCCATGTTTGAGTGATATGGGTTGGGGCTCACTATTAAAGTTTCTCTCTCCCTCTCTTAGGTCTTCTGGTTTCCATCTGAGGTAGGCCTCCCACTGCTGGAGCTTTCTACTGGGTTTTCTCCCTTCCAGGAGCAATCAAGAGGCTGATGTCAAGGAAACATTGTGGATACCTGGGACTCCATAGAACTGTACTCTGTCCTCCTGTGGGTCGGCTATGTGGTTTTCTTCCAGCCCCTCTTCAAACGCTTCCTTTTCTGGGAGCTGACCTGTGCCTCTCTAATTGTCCCTTCCAGAACACATCCACCTGCACCTGGGCATGCTGCTGCGCCTGAGAGGCTGGAGGCTCTGAAATACCAACGGATAAAGAAGCCCAAAAAGTCATCCAAGGGCTCTTCGAAGTCAAAGAAACGATCCGGTAAACGGCGGATTCTCTCTTTCCAGTTCTCTCTGCCTTTATTATGGGATTGTTTGGCTCAGGATCCCAACCTTGGGTTTTCTCTAGAATTAAAAAAATTTTTTTTTAATGTTTATTTTTGAGAGAGAGAGAAAGAGAGAATGACACAGAGTGCAAGCAGGGGAGGGACAGAGGAGGGAGACACAGAATCCGAAGCAGGCTCCAGGCTCCAAGCTTTCAGCACAGAGCCCGATGTGGGGCTCAAACTCATGAACTATAGATCATGACCTAAATAGCATATTTTTTTTTAGCATAAATACCATAAATAGCATATTTTCTTTTCTTTTTTGTAATATGCCTTTTGGAAATATCCCTATCTCCTTATATATTTCTTCTCTATTATTTCAGACCTTTTAGTTGGACATGGGAATTATGGAGTCCTACTCAGTGCTTAAGGGACACTGTGGCATGGACCCAGCCTCTGCTGGATGACCAAACTTTTCTCAGTGAGATAGAATGAAATCTCCTTACCTCGTATAAAGGACGTTTCCATTGAAATATGTCTGTTTATCCACCAGTGATAGATGGCCTCTAAGATTGTGCAAAAATAATTCAGCCCTTTTTTACACTTAGAAAACTCTTTAATATTTATCATGTACTTTTTACCAATAGTTTTAGGAATCTTATGATAGGCTGTCAAAAAAAGACAGCTGCACAGTTTCCTTGCAGATCTTTAATAACCACTGGAGAGTAACTTTCTTTGGAGACTGGGAAAGTGTTCTGCAGAGGCCCCTGGACTCTGGAAGACAGTGAGCACTTGTCTCTCAGTTAGCCTTTGGGTGGTGCTATTATCCTATTAGTTTATAGATGGGAGTCCTGAGGCAGAGAAGAGGAAGAAGCTTTTTTTTAGGGTTTGGGTGAGAAATTGAGCCCAAAGCTGAATGTTCAACCTATTTAAGCTCATTGCAGTTGAAGACACATGTACCCACCTACGTACATATCTATTTTTTTTTTTTAACAAAAAGAGCCACATCAGTTTTTTTCTCTCTTGTTCTGTTACAGTGTCCTGTGCCCCATAATATGTTGATGGCTCCCAAATGTTTTTAGCCCCAGTCTCTTCCATAAGCACAAGTCTCAAATTTCCAGTTGTCTGTTGAACATGTGCTTAGATGTTTTATAAGCTTTGAAATGTCCAAAATAAAGTTATTGATTATCCTCTCCAAATCTGCATCTCTTCACTTCTCCCCCAACCTCACAAATGGCACTGCTGCCTACCTCACTGCTCGGGCTCCTTCAGCCTTGCTTTTCTTGCTCTCACGTGTCCTGTGCAATCTACTTGGTAAGGTCTGCGGGCCCAACTTTTACAGTATATCCTAAATCCACCTCAACTGCTAAAACTAAATTCTGAGTTACTCTCATCCCCACCCTGATTATTGCAGTGACTGCCTCACTGGTTATCCTGCTCCATCCTCGCTCCTTCTATAATATATTCTACACCCAGAAACTGAAGTGATCTTTAGAAAATGTAATAGCATCCTCTTTCAGCCATGGCAGTGTGCACACACACATGCACACATGAACACACACCTGATTAAAACCTTCCAGAAATTTCCTGCTGCAACCAGAGCAGATTTCAAACTGCTTACGATACTCTTCTCTGTCTTTCCTGTCTCTGTCCTCTGTTCATTCTGCTTCATCTGCAATAGCCTTCTGTCTTTGAAATGTGGCACATTGGCTCAACCCAGGGGTTTCACATTTGCCCTTCTTTCTGTTGGTAACACTTCTCCCTCGGAGTTTCAGAAGGCTCCATTTAAGACTCAGGCATGACTCCTTCCAAGAGTAGAAGTGTGCATCAGTCATTGGCTCTAACATGGCCCTGTTTTCAGCTTTCTTTGTGCTGCTATTAGTATCTGAACATTTCATTTCTGTATTTTTTAAGTCTGTAATGTTTGTTTCTTCCTCCTCACCCCACATTTAAGTATAATCTAGAAACCCAGCGCTTTACTGCCCTTTCTGCAGAAGGCCCATGAGGCACAGGAGTGGCCCTAGAAGTCTTGGAAGCACCAGGCCTGGTTCTATTGCAGGGATTGAAATCTTGGGCAAAGTCCACCATTTCTGGGGGGGGGGGGCCAGGGGAGGGGTGAAAAAATGAGTCCCAACCCATTCTTAGATACCTTGATCCCCAACACCTAGAATGATGCTTGGTACCCAAGTGGCACTAAAAAAGAAATACTGATATTACTGTAATAAAAATAAAAGTATTTCTAGTAACTACTAGATAACAGATTTAAACAAATATACTAAATATTAAATAAAAGATTAAAAAATGCCAATTGACTAGACCTATCCTACTATCCTACTTTCTCAGCTCAGTACAAGCAGGGAGCAAGTGTATGTGGTTGGTTACCCATATAACCAACATGGGGATCTCTGCTGTAGTGGCCTCCAGGCCCTGCTACACTCAGCGATTCTCGCTGTCATACTAGAAAGATAGATGTCCCAGCAGATGAAAAAGGTGAGTGTGTGAGGTGACAATCTTCCTTTTCACCCACTTTATTTTCTTCCCATTTGTTTGGTGCACCTGTTCCCTTCTCTCTAGACGGTTCTGCCTCCCAGGCTCAGCAGCTTCCAGACTCCCAGGTTCTGTGGCCCGATGAAGCCGTCTGCCTCCGAAAGAAGAAGAGACACTCTCGGCCTGACCCTTTTGCCCGCCTCTCAGACCTGTGCCACCGCCAGCTTCCAGAAGACCAGACGGCGATTCTCAACAGCGTGGATCATGATGACCCTGGCCATGCCACCCTGCTGTGACACGACACAACTCTAAGTGTTCCCTGAGTGGCAGTGCTGGGCTGAGGGGCAAGGGAGGATGAGGGTGTGCCAGCAGGCGGGCAGTTTCTGGGGCTGCTCTGACCTTTGTTCTGTTCATTCTGCCTCTGGCCAGAGTGGAACCTCTGAATCCTGGCCATCCGGTCTCACTTTCGGGACAGAAGGCCAGGGGCAGACCTGTAGGTAGAGATCAGAAAGTGAACCAGGGACAGGGAGAGATCTGCCTCCTTCCCACCTCTCCCCTCTTCCCTGGCTTAATTTTTCTCACCTCTTCAAATATCTTTGGAAGTGAAGAAGGGGAAAGCAATGGCTTTTACTGCTCTCTGCTTGTGTTTCAGTTTCTCAAATCCTGGAAGAGGGCTGGACTTCCATCCCATCTTCCAAATCTACATATATATAGATATAGATACAAATGCATATGTATGTAGTTTGTGGGCTTCTCTATGTATATATATGTACATTGAAGCAAAGTGCTGTTTATTTCTGTGGTCAGTGAAGGAAGGAGGTAGAGGGCAGCAGACTGCTGGGGTTTGTGAGTAGGACTGGCTGAGAGCCAGCTGGGCATCTGATATCCGTCCTGGGTATTCTTCCTTCTGAAACAGGATTCATGGCTTCTCAGCTGAACTCTACCTTCTCCTGTCCAGAGCAGAAATGGGTCTTCCAATGCTTTCTAGCTGCCTGCTTTGGGGGTTCAGCAATGAGTTACCACAGAACTAAACACAAGACTTTATTTCTTGGTTCCTGGGTGAAGAAAGGGTAGCCAGCAAAGGGCCAGACTGGCATCTTTCTTCCTTCCACAGTTTGTCCCATGCTGCGGAAGTAGAAGCTGCTTAGCAGTGGGGCCAAGAAGCAGGTCCTGATGCACAAACTCGAGCTGATTCGTCAGTCCCCTTTGGTCCAGCCAGGGCCAGAAGCCCTGTGGCCAAAGGGCTTCCCGTTCTGGAGCCATCTGTTCTGAACACCAAGCTGCCGTGGCTCTATTTATATCCTGCCTCTGGCTCGGCACCCTCTGGAGCGCTGCTGCAAAGGCACTGATTGGATTCCTCCTTTCCTTTTGTGGGAGCTAATTCCCCAGATTGATTAATTGCCACTTGTGGGGAGCCTGCCTGCGTCTCCTTTCCATCTCTCCACATGCTGCCTGCAGACTCTTTTTTGCCCTGGGCCCTCCTGCATTCTGTGGACCCAAGCTCCAACAGGATGGGATCACATGAAGCTAGGGTGCCTCAGATTTCCAGATTCTGGGGCAACTCTGGATCCCCTCTCTTCCCTCAGTTTTATTTCTGTGGAACCGGCTGAGGCAAAGGGATGAAGGTAGAAGGGTGATAGGTAGGGGCCTGGGTTCTGGTCCTTTTTCTGCCAAAATCTTGTCCTAGTTCAAACTATTAGCACCCAGAAGCTTCTGTGCAGTCATCTTACAGTGACTAAAGATGCATCTCCAGTAAGATAATGGTGCTGCCCAAGAGCAGGACAGAAGGTCCTGAAGATGGATAGGGGTGCATCTGCTCTTTCCCTTCTTCTTATGCAGGAGCCTGTGTTCTGACTACCTGGGAATAAAGGTGGCTGTCAGGTTCCTTGAAGTATTTCCTTCTTGGTGCTGTTGTCTTGGTGGGTTTGGGGACATCTACCTCTCCCCAGTTACCTGCTTGGATGTTGGCCAGGTCAAAGCTCTAGAGGCTTCTGCTGGTCTCACTGCAGTTGCTACTGGTTTAGCCCACATGACCTCAGCAAGGGGGGCTCTGAGAGCTGGGGAGCTTCTCCCTGCTGGGAACTTCCATCTTAGGGAATGGATTCTTCTCTGCCACACAAGCCCTGGTGCTTCCTTTCTCTTGCCTAGAGAGTGGGGACCAACTCCACTTTTGGGGTCTGGCTACATGCCACATAACCATGGTTCCTTTCTAAGGGCAGTGAGTCATGGTGACAGAGGTGGGAGAGGGCAGTTTCTGGCCCTCATCTTGTTGACTGCCCCACTGCTCTGGACTGGGCCTTGCACCCTTGGGGTGGAGCCTCGACCTTCTGGCCAATGCATTTCTCCTGGCATCCAAGACCACTTTACCACCAGGTGGCAGTGCCAGCAAAACAGAAAAGCAGAGGTCGGGTGACTGCTTTTCAGAGGCAGCACTACCTCTGCCACTGTGCCCGATAAGTGACTCACTGAGTACCTCTCCTAGGGCGTGCAGGGAATGGACATGGGTCTCATACCAAATCAGTTTGAACCCTCTCTGGGCATGTTGTTTGCCAACCAGGGTGGATCCTGGATGAAATGTGAATGTGGGATGCCAGGGCTGAAGGACTTCAGGGTGAATTGGGCCAATCTTTCTGAGCCCTGCGCTTGGAATTCTAGGTCCTGAGCTTACAGAAGAGGAGAAGATGGGGTGGAAGGCTTTGCCATTTTAGGGTGTCCTACAAGACTGAGAGCCTATCTCTGGGCTGAGGTGCCTCAGACTACAGCTGTGCTTTCCCAAGCGAGCCATCTCCAGGGACCCCCAGTGAGCCATATCCAGGGCTAACAAAGGTGCTGACTCCTGTCTTCTCTTCTTCCTCTGGCAGTGCACCTTACCTCAGCGCATCAGACCAAATGGTTGGAGCTGTGCTTTTTTGCTGGCCACTGAGTGGCAACTATGCTGGGACATCCCTAAGGCTAGGGAAAGGACACATAGCCAACTTAACCTTTTGACAGCCTCACACTCATTTCTCCTCCTAAGAGGGCTTCCTTCTTGTGACAGTGTCTTTGAAGGCCAGCAGCCTCCCTGCAGCCCTGGGAGCTATTTCAGTCCTTCCTTTAAGGGCTGTGGTGGAAATTGGCAGAATACAGTCCCCTTTGTCCCTCTGATGGAGGGTAAAGATGTCACAGGCACATGCTTCCGTGCTGGGTGTGTGCGCATGCGTGTGAGGGCGTGGTTGTGAACATGTGCATGATGGGGGTATAGCCTTTTCTTGGGACCAAATGTCCTTTGTACTCTGCACTTGAACAATGGCGATGTGCACTTTTGAGCTTCCTAGGACTTTCGTGCTCCACTCTGTGGGTGATCAAACATCCTCCAGACTTCCTATTTTATGGTCTGGTAGCTTTGCAGAAGAAGCAACTCAGATAAAAACCTATTCTTGTGTCTCAGACTTTTGCCTATCCATTCATTCCACACCTTGACTGGAAACTGATTGTTTCAGGGTTAGGTGATTCTCAGACCAGGGAAAGGATTAAATGATTCTCAGAGGAGTCTGAGGCTGAAAGCACTTAGGGGGATCTGAGACTACAATTGTTTGAGGGGGAATAAATGAGCAATAAGGAGAAGGTGAATCCTGTTTCTTGATTGCTGGCTGACCACACTGAGTGGGTTTCATGGCTTGTGTGGGGCCTTGTGTGTGTATCATTGTTTGTGGCCCAGCTCAGCACATGCTGGTGAGCCCTGCCGCCATATCTCCCTTGTGACTTTCCTTGAGAGATGGGGGGTATGAGAGGCCTTGGGAGATTCCACTTTCTCTATAGGCAGTCTGCTTCATCCCACAGGGCTGGTGAGGTCTGTGCCCCATTTAGAAGAGGGGCCTATGTCCCATGATCATGCTCTAGGGGGCATCTCAAGCAGGGGTAGACTGGGGTGAGTAATTATTAATATTTTTCAGTGCTCTCTGTCTTTATTTTGATTTGGGATCTAAAATATTTAGGATTAACTGATTCCAGTTGTTTCCCTGTGTCCTTTTTATGCAGAAGACACTGGGTAGGGTTCAGATGTGGAATTTCCTGATGAGTTTGGTTTTTGTTTTAGCTCATTTGAGTTTTTGCTGAGTTGACAAAACAGTAGCTTCAAGGGAGAAACAGACTTCACCAAGTCAGGGTGACTTTGCCACTTCCCAGGATTAAAATCCAGGGCTGAGGTGTGCATGGCTGGAGCTGTTTCTTCCAGTTTTGTTAGAAAAGCCTTCTGTGGGGTTGGGGTGGGCTGGGGGGGGGGATTGTACATAAAGTACATTTTATTACTACATAGAAACATAAGGAAAGAGAAGCTAATGGTTAATCTTGGGCTTGCTTTGCTTGCATGTAAAGGAGCTTTGGGCGCCATCACAGGGATTTCTGGGGAGCAGCAGGAAAGAGTCAAAGGGTAGAGATGGGTGGGAGTGAGGGGCAGCTCCCCTGAGTGCATCCCTACTTCTCCCCTGGGGAAGAGTGCACATTTTCACCAGCCATTCTAGGCCAGCTCTGCCTTCTTACCTTCTCCAAAATAAAAAGGAGGCAGGCTCCAGCAGGCTATAGGCATGGAGCCCCATGGGGCTATGCTTATTGCTTTGGGGAGAGGGTCTAGATCTAAACTGAATGAGGGAATTGATCAGGTGGGGTGCTTTCAGGAAGGAGATTTAGAGAGTTGGAGCATAGAAAGGAGGTCGAATTCTTTAGCCAAGTGTCTATAAGGCTGGAAGGGGAATAGAGAGCTAGGTTGATCATGGAGTAGAAGGTGGGGATCCTGGGATAGGACAGTAAGGCCAGAGCCAGGGGACATCAAATCTTACCTTTCTCTATGGAGCATGTGATAACTTAGTTACTCCTAAGGATGCAGTATACAAGTCGGGGGTCATCCCAAGAAAAGAAGGAGGAGCAATTGCCTGGGATGGGGCAGGCTGGGGAGTGGTAGCTTTGAAGATCATTTGGGGGATAGGTGTGGAAGACTGTTATAGTCATTGAAAAAAGACTGTGGAGTAGGACCTTAGCGCATAGGCCCAGACTGGATCTTGGAAAAGATCTTGCTTCATAGCTGGACTTCCTTACTTCTTCTAGAATTAGCCTATAACACTAAGTGCCAAAACCAAACATGGACATATTCTCTGTGATGTATTTCAACTTCATCTGTTTGTTTTCAGGGGTTCCTCAGGCCCAAAGCTGGGAGACTTGTCTTGAAATCCCCATCATATTGCTAGCTCTGTGTCAGTAGAGAAAGAGGAAGACTCATTCTCATGAGCTTCATGTGTTTGTGTTCATAAGCAGCAGTGGCAGGTGGCCTTTTCCTTCTCTCCCATGATCTTAAATTGCTTATAAGACATTGTTGCTAGTGGTGGAGAGGAGGGATTAGGGTTGCTTTTACATTTGTCATCTTTTCTTCTTGGGGCACAGAGACTGCCTTCAGACCACCCAGTGGCTTCATACCTAGAGGTTTTGTCCTCCTCACTTTCTCCTCCTTTGACAAGGTGAGGCCACCAGTCTGATTGCCATAGAAGGATGAGAGAGTTTCACCCTGAAGTGAGACCAGCTATTCCTTTGTCCTCTTTGATGTCTTCCTCCTTTCAGATCAAGAGGCAGAATTAAAAATCTCTTCTTTAGAAGAAGTCAATAGGGACCAAAGCTCAGGTTGGACTTCAGCCCTCTTAGCACCTTGATGTTTGGTTAGGGAGGGGTATCCATTGCCATCCCTCCCTCAGACTAGTTGTGAAACTACACTGGTCCAATCCTTTATTTCTGGCTCCCCCCACCATCTGTACTTTCAAATAAGTCTTTCATGAACAAATATAACATCCCCACCAGATGTTCTGTGTTTGGGGGTGCTGAGAGGGTAGAAGTGTTTTCTAACCTCATTTTAAGCTGATCAAATAATTCCCAATAGATTAAGTCTGATCCAAAGACAGACCTAAACCCAAGGGTTTCTGGGTAGGATAAGGAAAAAATAAGCATTAGTGCACATATCATTAATGGCTCACCACACCTTATAGAAGGAAGAGTCAGAGTATCTTGATTAATAAATACTTGGGTCGGACCACAGCCAGCAGTTGAAATCATGTAGGTATTCCCTTCTGTGGTGGGTATGTAATAACAGTTAGGGCTCCTGTATAAGGCTGATAGAATAATTGCCAGTTTTGGAGCACTGGCTGGGAGAGCTAGATTGGGGGGTTAGAGTGGTACAAATTCTCAGTTCCTATCCCTGGTCCCTTGGCTGTTTGCCTTTCCACTAGATGGGGACGTGAATGGCTGTCTGGGCCTAATGTTCTTTTTGGTCTTGAAGAAGTGTGCTCTGCCATTCCCACCTCTTCCTGGATTTCCTGGATTCATTTTAGGAACTAGGGCAAGCTTTCCACCTCCACCCCATATACATACCAGTTCGGTCTTTCCTTCCCCACTTCTGTATGGCTCCAGGGATCCTGACCTTGTGCATGGTTTATGATGGGGAGGTGGTTGGGTAGGGAAGGGAATCTGGGAGGGGAGACAGTTTGGGCTGTGAGGCGTGGTTACATTTTCAGCCTTAGAAATACTGAAAGCATGCTTTTGGGTGATGTGTGAGGTTTTCACGTAGTAGATGAAAGGGGCAAATGTTGACCCTCCTCAGGGGTGATGAGGGCTTAGGGGCTTTTTGCTTCCTTTGGTCCTAGGACACCTATAAAAATTCATTTCTGATGGAGGGGAGTAAACCCCCTCATGGTTATCTACAATCCTTCGAAGGCAATTGTCAATCATTCTATCAATGAATATTTATATTGCCTACTATGAACAATGAGAGGTCTGTCATGAGTAGACAGTGTCCTGGCTGGGTCAGAGAAATGGGGCTGTCTCACCTGTCCCTCTGCAGTTGCCAGACCATCTCCTTGGTCGCCAGCCCCAGCCAGCTATCTAGTCTGTGTTCCTTTCCTGGGCTCAGGAAGTAAGGGTATGTGTGGGTGTGAGAGTGTGTGTACTGTATGTGTGTGGGTGTGAATGGGTGTGGTGTGTTTTGGTGGTGTGTGGGTGTGTGGTGTATGTTTGTGATGCGATATGGATGTTTTTGTTAGGTGTGTTTGTGGTGTGTGTGTGTGTGTGTGTGTGTGTGTGTGTGTGTGGTATGGTATGTGGTGTGTGTGGTGTGAGATGTGTTGGTGGTTTGGGGTACATGTGTGTGGTGTGTGGTATGTGTGTGTGTATGTATAGGTTTGTAAGGACACACTAATTTGCCTGAGTAGCATCAGGCCTAGATGACCCTCTTTTTGGTTGACTCTTTGATAGGCAACTTCTGTTTAGGTAGGAGGGCGAAATTAGTAATATACCATCTTTAGTGTATTTTTTATGGAGATTGTATATAAAATTATATAAGTACATAAAATTTGTTCTATTTTAAGGAGAGGGAAACTTATGTAAGGGGAGGGTGGGTACAAGGATTAGATGTAATAGTTGAGTGTGGGAGGCTTCAGACAAGTGGGGCATCTGGGGAGTGGGAAGTGGTAGGACAGGAGACTCAAGCTGGGCAGGAGGAGTGGGGCTCATGCCCTCGGCACACATATATAAATATACAGAAAACCTATATAAAGTCTATCTAGCTAGCTTATCTATATATCTATATATCTATATGAAGTCATAGTTTGCTTTATTTTTGTACCTGTGCTTAGAGATGTTTTGAGCAGGACCGCCTTCCCCAGGTGGTCTGGAATACTAGCTCATGCCTTGATGCCCCCACCTTCCCTATCCTTCCTCTATGTTTCTTTTCCTTTGAAACACTGTTCAGAGTAGCTTGGGTCTTTCTGATGGAAATGTGTGTATATGAAAATTTTTTAAAATAACAAAACAAATAATCCACTTGCAGAAAGGACAAGTGAACTGAAGGTTGTCAGGAAGCTGTTGGATCTGATAGCCCCAAAGAATCAGGACCCAGTGTCTCTTGTCACTGGGAAAGGACACTGAGGCTTGAACGCTTTGGCACAGGTGCTTAATGCAGTGAAGATGGGGAGCTGAAGACTGTGAATCTCTCCTCTTACTGCTGGGGTTGGTACTCAGTTCCTCTGAAGGAATCTGGCTCAGCAGCCTTAGAAAGGAGAAGGTTGTGATTACCTGCAGGCTTACAGCAGTACTTGTTCTGGTTGTAGCACCTTGATTCAAGCACTCCTGGAAGATGTGGCAGTGAGAGGGAGGCATCTTGAGAGAGCTTTGCCAGGCTGACTGTATGGGCTCAGTCGTAGAGAACAATACCCTGGTCATTCTTGCTGCAGATTCTTGGAACTAGTGTGAATGTGATATCTAGTATAAATACATCATATATGCTTTTTCAGTTATTATTTTAATTGGAAAATAAGGTGTCATTGAAAATGGAATGGTCCAATCCTGTGACACTGAGGGGAGGATAAGGTGTGAGAGAAGAACTCTGGGCATGATGGGGAGGATGGGGCTGTGTGGAACCTCCTCCACCTGGCCTGGGACTTACAGAGCTGAACAGTATATTAGAAGAATTTCACTCACAATTGGAGATTTTGGAGAGTGGGAGCTCGTTTGCATTGGAGCAGGACACTTTGTGTGGCCTGAAGTATACCTCTTTGAGAATTCAAGACCTCACATATGCTGCAAGGGCTCTGCACCTTGCAGCCTCAACAATTGTCTCTTGGGTGCTAGCTTTTTCTTCTGACTTGCCAAGAGCTCAGAGTGATGTGTTTGAAGCTGGTAAAGGGCCAGATGGTACAGGCAGCCAGGAGAGACTTGTGGCTGAAATCTCCCTGCTCTCATCCTGCTCATCAACTAAAAAAAGGCAATACTAACCCCTCCTCCCCAACCAAAGTGTCGTGTTATCTAAGAGCTTTTGTCATTAGAGGGACTCAGATGCCTCAGCCTCTGGAATGGCTCTCTTACATTTTTGGGGTATTGTGGGAAGAGTAGGTTGGGATGGAGTTTGAGTCTGACTCCTGGCCCTATAGTGTGGACCTTATAGGGCTCTGCCATTCACTCACTGTCATAGAGTCCCTGGGATTACTTGTTCAAAACACTTCTCATGTTCCAAGGACACTGAAGGAAAATGGGCTCTGTCTGCGGTAATGGAAGTGCTCCAATACCGAGTCCAATTGGTAATGTGTCCACCCTTGACTAACTTTTTCTGCAGTCTTCCAGGGAGGCCAAGGATACAGCTGGATGTTTCTTAGTAAGATTTTTCAGGGAGGTTGAGCAAGAGACAAAGCAGCACATTCTCTGTCCTTTCCCACTCACACCCTCCACCTTCTAACCTACCCAAGCCTTCACACAGAGTGCTTTCCATTGCTGGCATTGTTGGTTTTTTCTTTCTTTCTTTTTTTCTTTTTATTTATTTATTTATTTTTTGGCTCTTAAATCAGTCATCCTTTCTTTCTACATAGATCCTGTCCCATTTCTGGTACTCATGCAACCAGCAGAATATGTCACTTTAACATCCCAGGCCCTTCAGAGGGTTAGTACCATCACTAGATCTGCAGTTACTCTAAAACTCTACTTCTTCTCACATTATACTCAAGTCTTGATCCTTAGAATCCTCAGCAGCATCAAAGTACACAAGGTCAAAAGTCACCTGCACATTCCCATTTCATTCTTTAACCTCCAGTTGGACTCTTCATTTATGGAAGGAAAAATGACGACAAGGGACATAGCCCCTACCTTGAAATTTTAGAGCTTGGGAGAGGATGTAATGCTTACCTCTACCTTTTCAACAATCCTGGCCATAAGCCCTCAGAAAGATGGTGAAAAGGTAGGTAGACCTTAGAGGGGGAAAGGATAGATAGCCCAGTGTAGATCTCCAATTTCTCTGAAGAACGAGCCTTTCACAAAGGCACATGGAGCAAAATGGGTTGAGATCTGATTATATATGGAATAAAAATTTCCTGTCTTTGAACCTCTCAGTTCATGGGACAAGTTGGTGGGATGGGTGCTCTGATTAGGCCTGTGAAGCTCATAGCCCCTGCTGGGAACTTGAGCTGTTCCATACGCTTGTGCCATGATTCTTGGTTCCCATATGGTGGAAGGGATATTGAATTTTGGCTTTTCCCTTTTGGTAGCTGGTGGCAGAACCTGTGGAGTTGTTTTTCTTCTGCTACCTCTGTCTGCTACATGGAACAAGAGCTTGGAGTAGACCAAGTCATTGAGAATTGCTCACCCACAGGTTGGGGTGGGTCATATCCTTTCCCCCTTTATTATCAACCAGTAGCTTGGGGAAGAGGAATTTGTCTGTTGCTCTTTGGCTTTTTGTTAGGCCCTTCTTCTCCTCTTTGCTGTAGGTGACCATGCTGCGCCACTTTGTACAATATGAAAAGTGGGAGGCGGGGGAACAGGAGAACTACACAGTGCTCTTCCTGTCCATAAGGTAAGGGATTATCCACAATGCCAGACTGTGGGGGTCTCTGCTGTAGTTTAGTAAACCACAGTGCAGTGTCCAGGCACTGGAAGGGGACACTTCATAGAATGATCTTGATTGCTGGAACTTTAGATGAAATCATTGGTTTAGGGAAGAATAGCAGTTCAAAGCTCCATTTACCAAGTCGTATGCATCAATCGCAAAAGGTCTTAATGTCTCATTCATATTTAATTTCCACACTACCATCTGTGGGGCCAGAGACTGAGGGCACGGATGGCATGTGCTTTCCCCAGTTGCTCCTTTTCCACAGCCATTGACTTGAAGGAACCATCCTGCTTCCTGTCAGGGATGCTTGGTTCCCTTCACCTTCAACTTTTTCTCTTCCACCAGGAGAGATTCTGTCATCCTGGATATACTTCTTCCATCGCACACCTGGAGGCCATTTTGTATGAGTTTCTTTTCCCTGTTTCACCCAGTGGTCTGTGGACACACAGGGTGGGGTGGCTAGGCAGTGGGAGGGGGAGGGGTCCCAGTGCAGCCCCCCCAAGACCTCTTAAAAACTCCATACCTCCAGATGCCCAGTAGCCTCTTGTATAGTTATTTTCTGATGAATCTGGATGTGACTATCAGTTTCGTCATGGGGGTTCTTGCTCTCATTTCAAACTCTTTTTTTTTTTCCTTCTTCAGCTTTCTTTGGGAGTTACTCCCCACCCATGCCAGGTCTTCTTGTGAAGACCATTCAAACCTCGTTTCCATTTCTTGAATGTCAAGTATTACAACATAACTGCGCTAGGGTGCTTTATGGTGCTGTTCTTGAAGAGGCCAGCTGGACTGAACCTCCTTCGTCCCACTGGTTCCTTAAATCTTGCTGTATTTTGTCTTCTATTTTATTTTTTTTCCCTAGGGGTTTGGGGTGGGAGACATGGGGGTAGCTTTTGTGTTCTCTCCCTCTCTTTTCTTTATGTATGGACTGGTTAAAGTCAGTTATCATGGGCAGCTGACTTCATGGTATTGGTTGGCTGACTTTGGTTAATTATTAAAGACAAACCAACAAATTGTACAGCTGCACACAGAACACCTTTAAGTGTGAAATTGAATGGCAACTAGAGGCTTACTTTTTGAACTTCAGGTATGTAACTCAAAAGTAAATAAAAACACTATTTTTTCAGTAAGCTTTTTTTTTTTCTTCTAAGAGACAACTTAGAAATCAGACTATAAGAACATTAAATCGGTGCTGTACCAAAGCCTTATATGAACATATTTACACTCTGTATATCCTGTCTCTGGTGAACTTCCTGCTCTCTCACCCTCTTCTCAAAAGCCTGGGAATGCCAGCGTGTGCCAAGCCTGGGGCTGGGTCTTGGGGACCTGTGAGCCAAGGGGACACCTTGGAGCAGAGGATAATGATGAAGATGGGACACCGTTCTGCTTCCTGAGTAGACTCTGAGGGGAAACCAGGCATTTGTGTGTGTGTGTGTGTGTGTGTGTGTGTGTGTGTGTGTGTGCATGTGTGTTTGTATGTGTGTGTGGGAGTGCTTATGGGTGCACAATGCCAAAGTGAATGCACTAACTGGGGGTCTGAAAGGGAGACCCAGGTTGGCTCTGGGAGTGGGCTGGTTGTAATGAATGAAAGGGGGAGTGTGTCCTCTCCCTTATTTCCTGTCTCCTTCCCTTTCCTCCCTGTCAGGGAATGGAGGTGTATGGAAACAGCTACACTCTTAACCAGGTGCTTTTCCCTCAAAATCTCCAGACACTAAGCATCTATAAAAAGCCCATCCAAGGGGCAGGTACCTCTAACTACAAAATCACAGACTGCCAAGATGGGGAGGAGCTTTTCTTCTCTCTAGCTCTTGTTTGCTTTCTTGGGGAAGGGGGCTCCTCCTTGTCCTCCATTCCTAGACCTGGGCCTGTTCTAGCTGCCACCCTCCAGGTGGGCTCTGATTGGCTGTCCTACTCCTTCTTCCCAATCCACAAGGAAGACCTGCTTGAGAGGACCCCTAAGCCACGCCCACTCTGTGGCTCTAAGCAATAATGCCCACCCTTGCTACCAAGGACCCTTTGGCCTTAGACTCTTGCCAGTTAAAAAACCGAGTGACACCCCAAACTCGATTAGGGAGAAGGTCTGCAGCCTGTGTTGGCTCAGGCTGCCATGCCAGGCTCCACTCGCTGGTATTTTCAGGCTTGCTGGATACTAAACCAACTCATCGCCAGTAACACTGCATGTTCATATAGTGAGTTAAAATCGAAACAAGCAAACACGTACATAAGCAAACAAACAAAAAGAGGAAAAAGTGCACATCGAACGACAAGATGTGTAGCCAGTGAAGGTATCCTGGGAGTGTTGCAAGTTAAAGTAATTAAAAGAAGTTTAGTATTTAATTGCTCCTCATGTAACATTACTCTGCTTCAGAAATGTTTTGTATTTTGATATAAATAAACATTTGCTAAAAAAGTTTATTTTCTAATTTTTATTTATACTTAGGAAGTATTTTCTTATCTTTTCTAATCTCACCTCTGGCTTTAGATCTCCCTAATTAATCCTAAATTTTTCAACTCATGGCTCAACCTGATTTTGGAAGGATTTGAGGCTTGGAGATTAAGGACTGACTTCATTCATTGAGCAAATATGTACTGAGGGTATATTACATGCGAGTCCCTGTTCCATTCAATAGGAATCTGTCAGTGAGCAAAATAGATAAGGTTTCTATTCTTCTAGGGCTTTTATTCTAGTGGTGGGGAGACTGAGAATAAGCAATTATTGCAATAAGAATATTACATAGAATAGGGGCGTCTGGGTGGCTCAGTCAGTTAAGCGTGTGACTTCAGCTCAGATCATAATATCACAGTTTGTGAGTTCAAGCCCCATGTCAGGCTCTGTGCTGACAGCTCAGAGCCTGGAGCCTGCTTCAGATTCTGTGTCTCCCTCTCTCTCTGCCCCTCTCCTGCTCACACTCTGCCTGTCTCTCTCAAAAATAAATAAACATCAAAAAAATTAAAAACATACTAAAGAATATTGTGTAGAATATAATAAGGTGATAAGTGCTTTGGAAAAAAAAAAGGGCAGGATAAGGGGCAGGTGGAGTGCAGACGGAGGCTGTTGTTGCAGTTAAAATAGATCATCCTGAGAGGCCTTCCTGGAAAGATAACATTTGAGCAAAAACTAAAAGGGGTAGCTAGCTCAGGGTCTAATAACCTATAAAATTCTTTAATTTGGTAGATTTTGTTTTTACAATGCCCAAGAGCTGTATAAACTAGGAGAAAATATGTGACTTTTCAGTTATGTGAAGATCATTTTTTTGTTTGTTTCATTCCATCTTTGTCTAACTGAGCCCTCTCTCTGATGGAGGCTGGCCCTGGGCAAAATGTCACATACAGGAGTCGATGGTGCCATGACTCCTCTGTACCGGAATTATGTCTTTCCTTTCACTTGAAAGAATTAGCAGGCTTCCACATCTCATTTCATCATCCCTAGGGGTGATTTGGTGGATTTGACTGCCTACATCAGCATGCTTTCCCTGCGTTGACCCACCATCTTTCCTGTTTCTTGGTATCCTTCCGTGTGTTCTATCTCTGCAGTACTCTCTGGTTATCTATCAACTCTTAGCATCTATAACTCTTAGGATGCTTATTTTTAATTTCACTGGGTCTTTAGGTTGGAGGCAATACCATGATATCCCTATTTATGCTCAGAGTCCTAAGTGAAGAAAACAACCCACCACCCAAGCAAAAACAAAAACAGGGCCATCTACAAATTTAAACACATTTGCCATGGTGTAAAAAGTCTCCATATAAGATTCCCTGAGCGTCACAAGACGGGACTGTGATGCTAGAGAATCTAGTATCTATGTAACTTGCTTTGGCCTCAGTTACTGGTCACAGTTTTGCATTCCTACCTAGTTTCCATTTGGTTTCCTCTGCCCTCCCTTTTTCTTAGCGGGCCATAATGAAAATCTTTTTGATACTTCTTACAGACTCTGGTCTTAATTTTCAAAAGCAATAGATGAGGGGCACCTTGGTGGCTCAGTCGGTTAAGTGTCTGACTTTGGCTCAGATCATGATCTCACGGTTTGTGAGTTCGAGCCCCATATTGGGCTCTCTGTTTGTGCCGCTCCCCTCTCCCCTCCCAAAATAAATAAATAAGATAAAGAAACTTAAAAAAAAAAGCAATAGATGGTCACTTTGCAGTCTTTTATTTACATGAGTGTGGCAACATTGCCCAAACCCACCCTGGCAAAGGCCAGCTGCTCAATTTCTCCAGGTTAGTCTATAAATCACAACAGTCCCCTTAATCCTCTCCTAGCCCTGTGAATGTGACAGGAAGAGCTTGCAGGCTGAAACAAACATTTCTGTTACATTTGTCAGCTCTGTGGCAAAGCTCAGTTTAAAAAAGAATTAAGTAGTGAGGAAAAAATAAATAGCTTAGGTCAGGAGGCCCTTCTTTGTGTTATATTCTGTTATTTTAGGGACTTCAATATGTTTTTAAAATTGGCCCTAACTTCATGTTGACCCAGTGCTCCATGCTTTAAACAAGTCTTTCACATTTGGTGCTCATGGTAACTTTATGGCTTAAGTAAAATAGGTGTTTCTCTCTATCTTTCAGAGCCAGGAATGAGAGGGTGAGGACTAACAAATGAGCCAACCAGTCAATGTCCCTTTTTTTCTCTTCCCCTTCCCCTCCATCCCTCCTTCCACCTCCCGAACCCTGCCACTTCCTCCCCTATTCCCTCATTTCCTCCCACCCTTCCATACCACTCCTCATTCCACAAAGGCTTTAAGGCAGCAAGATATTGCTTAGAAAATAAGAGGCCTCAGACATTAGTCCTTGTCCCATACTTTTTCCCTTAAGCTCCTTTCAGATGGACATGACCCAGTCCCCGGATACCTGTATTCTCCCTGTGAGGTTATATAGACCCGAGTCTGGCAGATGAGACTCTGGAACCCTACTGAGAAAAACCAATACATTTGTTAGTGGAGATTCAGCTAAATTACAGTGACAAAGAAAGGTGGGGAAAGACCATGTGGTAAGCAAACTATAAGCTTCATAAACCTGAAGAAACTACTGATTTCTTGGGTCAAGACCCTTTGTGTTTAGGTTTTAGGAAGAAACCAGGCTGTTCCTGGGTGGTAAAAGAACCTCTGTCCTCATACTGACAGCATGGTGCATGGTGAGCCCAAGTTAGACTTGTTTTTTTATTAAAATTTTTTTAATGTTTATTATTTTTTGAGAGACAGAGCACGAGCAGGGGAGGGGCAGACAGAGGGAGACACAGAATCCCAAGCAGGCTCAGGCCCCGAGCTGTCGGCACAGAGCCTGATGCAGGGCTTGAACTCACGGACCGTGAGATCATGACCTGAGCTGAAGTTGGATGCTTAGCTGACTGAGCCACCCAGGCGCCACCCAAGTTAGACTTGTAAACTTGTGGAAGTTTCCTTTTGTATCCCCAGCGTTCTCTTTTTGGGCCCTTTCCTTGATTTCCATTGAATCCTTTACCTCTACAGACGGGGGCCCTGCACCCTTCTATCAGTGAACATGGTGTTAAGGAAGGATCTCAGGATGCTTTAGTTTCTTCATCGGTCAAGGCAGGTGGGCAAGGTCTTTCCCTAGGACCCTGAAATCTCAGATTGTAGCTCACTCTGCTCTTGAGAAACTTTCTCCTTTATGTCCTCAGTCCCAGTCTATAAACTGTCCACATTTACAATGGTTTACTCCCATCCCTCGTGGTCCCCCTGCCCCTTGGAAGAAATCCTGTCTTGGTTCTGCCATTGAGTATCTGATGAATTTGGGAAAATCAGTTGACTTTGCTGAGGGAGCTACTCTTGTCAGCCTCCCTCCTTCAAGAAACACTGGGTGTGACATGTGCATTCTCTGTGTTGGCGCTTAAACTCAAACACACTGGTCATTCTCTCCTGGGGAACTCCCTTAGCAACACCAGATTGAGCCACAAGGTTCTGAAGCTCATCCAGATGGCATTCCAAGGTGAGAGGACATTCTCTCCTTGCTGGCAATCCCAATCTCTATGACAGGTTATTTTAGAGCCCTTATTTCATTTGGCTTTAATTGGAAAGCACACCCTTTCTGCCCACATAGGGAGGAGATAGATAAGCCTCTTAGAATCTACAGATGCTCTCCATTAGGCAGTCACTCTGGGCTTGAGTCTTCCCCTTCTCCCCCCTCTCCATGCCTGTATCTCACCAGTGCAGAGGCATGGGTCAGGGGTTGGGGTGCTGCTACTTCTTTTTCATAGGTTGTGGTGAAGTAACTGATCCTCTTGATGACTGCAACTACCTTGAGAAGGAAAGGTACTTTGCTCCCCTTTATCCTCAGTTTGGGGTCTTAGTTGCCCATTTGAAGACAGCAGGAGTATTGTCTGTTAAGTGCCCCTTAACACTCTGTTACACTAGCTCATTGTGTGTTTGCCTTTCTTATGTGTAAGCTCCTTGGGGATTGGGTCCTATCTGACCTGTTTACTGCTGGAGTCCGAGCGCCTGTCACAAAAGAGAGATTCAATAAATACTTATTGAAAGAATTAATGGCTGGTCAGAAAATGCCTATTTTGTTTGGCAGCATTGAATTTTCTGGTCATTGGTAACCTTGGTAAGAGTAACTTCAGTGTCCTGATGGGAGCAGAAACCAGACTGGACAGTTGAGGCATGGGGGATAAGCATGAGAGACAAGTCTATGAGCCATACTTTCAAGAAGCCTAGTGTTTCAAAAAATAGAAAATCTGAGGTATAGTAAGGCCAACAGATCAGCAGACAATTGTCACTGAAAAGATAGTCTGTTAGTTATCATGCTATTAGGGGCCCCACAGGGATGCACCAGAGTTGGTCAGGAGGCAGAAGGAGAGGGGAGTTGAGGCAAGAATCTTTACTGTAGTTTCCACAGGAAGGAATGAGCAAAACAGGGGAATCAGGTTTAGGGTTGGCTAGTTTGCATAATTTCAGCAGGCTCCAGGGCACAGGGACTGTTCCTAATTGTCTGGTCCCTGGCCCTGGGGTCATTAGGGCAGGGGGATAATGGCCTAGAGTGTGAGAGCCTGATAAAGGAGCTTGTTGAGGTGTACACACTGGATTGGTTGGTTTGTATTTGAAAACTGCACGTGTGGGTAAATTATCTATTATCTCTAGGTATTGGCTAGCTCTGGAAGGAGTAGTCCTTTCAGGCTTGACAAGGCCCCCAATGTCAATGCATCAGAGTACAGGAAACAAAGACAGAGTTACTACACCTCATAGCAAAGGGTAACAGCAAAATGGGATGGTAGTGAGGGCATGATGTCACAAGGGAAAGTTTCATTTTTAAGTCAGGGGATGTTAAAGTGTGTTTTATGCTGCTGGAATGAGCCAGTGGAGGAGAGACTCATGATACCAGAGAGAATGGTGGTAACAAAAGTAACATGGTTCTTGATTAAATAACAGTAAAAGGGGATCCAGACTACACATGAATGAACAGGCCTTTTGAGAAAAGGTCGGATATGTTATCCCTTGGGATGGGAAGGAAGAAGATGCCAGGATGTGATAGAAATGGAAGAGAAAGCTCTCATTTGAAGACTTGTGTTTTCTTATGAAGTGAAAAAACCAGGTTATCAGATGAAAGATCAGAGGGGTTGTGGTGGTGGTGGAAAAAATGTGAAGAATAAGTTAACTTCCTTGAAAAATGCCAAGAATTGCTGGGCTATTTTGTGTATGAATTTGAGGTTCATGACAATATATTGTGTTTTATCCAGACTTGTCGATTTTCTAGGAAAGAATGATATGGAGGGAGAGGGACAATATAGTTGAGGGAGATTATAAGATAATAGTTACAATAAATCATAGAATCCAAGGTCAATAAGTAAATAAGATAGAACAGGATTGATAAATATTAAGTGATGGGTCCAATGGTTTGGAGTCATGATTGCTACTTGGTTTTTTGGGGGAAGGGCAGTGTTGAGCCACAGTGCTTGAAGAATAGGAGCTTGTGGTCTGGTCTTGGTAAGAGTGTATTCATAATTTAAAGGAAGAATAATTCTGGTGCTGATCAGGTCTATGGTGTCACTGTAGATGGATGGCTCAGGTAGAGTGAGAGAAAATTCACTAAAGGTGAGGAGCTCAAAGAGACAAGAAGTCAGGGTGATAGATGGCTCACCTGGACAAGTCATCACTGAGAATGACGGTGGAAGTTGGGAGGAGAGGAAAACTGGGGCAGGTACTGAAAGTTTCAGTGAATGGAAGGGTCTTCAGGATGAGAGATGTGAGCAACAACAAGAGGGAAGTAGTGGTAGATTTGCAAGGCACACATCTCAAATGATTAGGTTTAAAGGAGAGAAATGTTCTGGAACCAATAGATAGAGTCTCTGCTTTGCCACAACTTACATTCTGGGGTAGGGAGTCAGCCAATCAGCCAATCACTTAATCCGTCAACGTTAAATTGTATTGGGCATTATGCAAAGAGAATGACTCATTGGCTGCTTTAGACTGGGTGGTTAGGGAAGACCTCTCCAAAGTAACATTTGAGTCTTGTCTCATTGGTGATAAGAAGGGACCAGCCAGAAAAGAGCATTGTGGGTAGAAGATGCCGTTCATGCAAAGACCCTAAGGCAGGAATGAGTTTGGTATGTCTGTGGAACAAAGAGAAATGAGATGTGAGTGTGCAGGAAAGAGTGGCAGAGAGGCAGAAGATAAGGCTGGAGAGATATTCCATGGCTTTGCAAACCTGAATAAGGAATTAGATTTTGTCTTTTGGTGATGGAAACTCATTGGAGAGTTTTAGGCTGGGAAAAGGCATGCTCTGATTTGTGCCTTAAAAAGATCCCTCCACTGCTGGTGGAGAGTGGGTTGTAGAAGGGCAAGGGCAGAAGCAGGGAAAAGTCCACGCATGTAGTCCAAAGTTGAGAAGACGGTGTTTTAGATTATGGCAGTCATAGTACAGATGGAAAGAAATAAGGCCAATTTGGGATATGTTTGTAGGGTTGGCTGACAGGCTTGTTGAAAGATCTAATGTGGAAGGTGAGGGAAATAGAAGAGTTGAGGATGACTCCTAATTTTTTTTTACCTGAGTGAGAATGAGAAGACAGAGGAGGAGGAGATATGAAGAGGAGGGAAATCAAGAGTTTGTAATATCTCATGATTATTAAACATTCAACTGGACATGTCAGTAAGCAACTGGATATATGAGTCTGGAATTCCAGAGGGAGACAAGGACCAGAGATCTGGATTGGGCGATCATTCTCAGACAGATGGTGTTTAAATCCTAGGAAGTAGGGAGATAGAAGAGGTATGTAAAAGATGTACTAAAAGCCACTGAGTGAAGAACAGTAAGGTAAATACAGAGAAGTGACTACAGGTTTGGGCAGCATAGAGACATGTAATTGATGGTGTTAACAAGGGCAGCCTCAGTGGAACGGTGGGGACAGCAGTCCAAGCTGAAGTGGGCTATTGACTAAAATAGGGCTAGGAGGCAGAAGGAAAGTTCTGATAACATGGGATAATTTGCTGACCACTAAGTGGAAGTTTCCCAGGACATTGTTTAAAGGTTTAGGAGCACAGTGGGTGCTATAATGTTCTACCTGGATCCTCTGTACTGGACAGGTGCATCCATCCTCCAGCTTCACTGGTGGTGGCAGCTAATGGCTCAAGTTCCCTGTTGCCGGAGAAGTGCTCTTGACTGACACAAGACTTATTGCCAAGAGGTTATATTCCCCTCCCTGTGAGGTGACTCACAGCCAATGACTAACAGTGACTGACACAGGGATACAAAAGACCACCTACTTTCCTTAAGAGGGGGGACCTCTTTGGTGATCTCCATGGATCGGTGCCAGACTAGAATTCAGCTGAGACTACATTCCTCTTTTGCCAAATCTGTCTAGCTTTTCTTACCCCCTTATGTGTGTGTGTGTTTTTTTCCCTAAGAGTATTTATATCACATATCACATACACCCAATTGCTTGCCTTAGACTCTGAACATAGGGAACCCATTCTAAGACCTGCTGCCTGGAGAATCTAAGGATGACATTCTGGCGTTGGGTCACTTACCATCTTGCTGGCAATAGGACCCCATCATGGTGCTGGATACAGTGCTAAGAGCCCCCTCAACCCCAGGCATGTGCCAACAGTGTAAATTGCTAAGATATCACCTATGCTGAACAGAGGCAGGGTTCAGGTGAAGAGGATAAAATGGTTCATAGAATATCTTCTATTTGAGAGATACTGGGCAGCTAATACTTATAAGAATGTGAAACTGAGTGGCTGTTGCAGAATGCTATTGATGCCTTAACGAGAGAAAATGCAGGATCAGGGCCACCAATCACCAGTTTAAAGCAAAGTATGAGTCAAAGTGCTTCCTTTGCACCTAGAAAGAGACTTCATCTCCTGCAACAGAAGGGCAAACAAAACTGAAGACAAGACCCAGGACTTAATTGTGAGATGGGAAGAATTTTGGAGAAGGCTGAATTTCAGCTTGATGAGTCTCCTGTGCCAAAGTCACAGATTTGAGCCCCTGAGATCCAGAATGGGAATATATAGATGAATACAATGGAAAACCCTAAACCTCCACTTTCCTCTGAAACAGAAATGGCTATTTCCTCTTGCTGGAAGATAGAAGCCCCTCCTTGCTTGAAGAATATGCAGATGTCTCAAACGAGGCAGATGTCTTACAAGTAGAAATTCTTGACTTCCTTAGTAGGTACCTTATTCTTCCCTTCTTATCATTAGAAAAAGAATGAGAGTCAAACCTCCATATGACCCCACTGGGCAACTGTTGCGTCTGCTGAGAAGATAGGGATTTCACTGGGACCTGGCTAATGTGCCCTGGGCAGGGGCTGGGAGAGTGTGCCTGCAAGTAGATCCTGTGAGCTAGAACATAAAACTCTTTGTAGGAGAATTTGTTGACATGGGAGCACTCTCCTATGACATAGGACTTCACAATCCTGCAAGAGCCCTGAAAAGTGATTCTAGTAGCTTATGGAATAATCTTGAAAACTAGATGAATGTGATGGCCCCATGAAGTGAAATAGATATGTCAGAACTCCCTGTGGAAGAAGGGGTCAAAAGGTTTGGAGAAGTAGGCATGCTACTATGGACCACTGTATAGAACCAGAAAACCCACCAGCTGACTGTGAGGGTTGGAGGACTCTCCCTCCATTTACCTAGGAGAGAAGGATGTGTTGGTGAAAAGCACAGCAGCATGGGTGAGAGGCTCACCAGTGGCTGTCTTCTCCAGGCTGGGGCTGGTGATTGATCATGCATTTTGAGAACAGAATATTTACCAAAAACCCATAGAAGGTATTATTATCAATGGTGAAACATTAGAAGCATCCCTTTAAAGCCTAGAATAAGAAAAGAAATAACACACCCATTATATTATGAAATATTGTACTGGAAATCCAACCAGTTATAGTTGAAAAAAGTAAAAAAGAAGAGATTTAAAAATTAGAAAGTAAAACAGTATTTTCATTGTTTTCAAATAATGTGAATAGCTACATAAAAAAAATCTGTGCACATCTATGGACAAACTATTAGAAATAGTAAGAGAGCTAAGTGAGATTGCAGGATTTAAGATGAGAGCTGTTTCTTTATACTAGCAACAGAAAATGTAATTTTAAAGTTACTTTTATAAGAGTGATGACAACAACAAAATAATATACACAGGAATAAATCTAACTTTTATAGATGAAATGGTAAAATTTAATTGAAGACATGAGAGAAAGCTTAAATAAATGTGAACCACAGACTGAGACAGACAAGTATCTCTGTCTCCTGGTGTTGGTGGCTGGATTTTTCTGATTGTTCTTTTCACTGAGGACGTGGTCCTGCAGGGGTTCTGGCTCTATGTGGTATGTCAGGACCAACACTTTGCCTTCTGCAGAATTATGGCTCAGATCTTGTCCCCAGGTGTTAAAACCTTAGCTCTTTACTTACAGGATTGGGCCTTTCCCTCCACATCACCCCCACCCCACCCAGCCCCACTCGGGTCAACCATAGAATCAGTTTAGGCTTAGGATTCTAGTTTCCAATTCCCTTTAGTTTTTGGCTACTGGCAATTACCAGTACTTTTTCTTATGAACGCAGCTCTGCTTTCAGAAGTATACGTTCTTTATTTCATCCAGCATTCTAGATTTTTTGAGGCAGGAAGCTTTCTAGGTCATCTAGTCAGCCTTTGTACCAACACTGACAGTCTCCAATTTTTCTTAGTTTTTGTTTAAACTATGTTGTTTCTTCTCTTCTAAAGAGCCTATTTATATATATTTTTATTTTCTTTTAATGTTTTTTAAAATTTGTTTTTGAGGAAGAGAGAGAACAAGCAGGTGCCTGTGCAAACCTGGGAGGGACAGAGAGGGAAAGGGAGAATCCCAAGCAGGCTCCATGCTGTCAGTGCAGAGCCTGATGCATGTTAGAACCCACAAATCATGAGATTGTGACCTGAGCTGAAGTCAAGAGTCTGACATCCAATCAAATGAGCCACCCAGGCACCCCTATAACTATGTTACTTAACTTAATCTAATGGTGTCTGTTTTTCCAAGGAACATTCATTTCATTCACATTGAATAACAACTGTTACACTTTTTATAGGATTCTATCTTATTTTGTATTTTTTATTAATTTTATTTTGTGGTCTGCTGGGTTTTTCTTTTTCTTTATTTTTGCTTGTTTGCTATGTATTTTTCGGTTGCTATTTATTGTTATTTTGCCCTTTTATTAAATTTGGGAGTTTATTAATTTTTTCAAGCTTTTATTTAAATTCTAGTTAGTTAACATATAGTGTAATATTGGTTTCAGGAGTAGAATTTAGTGATTCATCACTTACATATAGCACCCAGTGCTCATCATAACAAGTGCCCTCCTTAATACCCATCAATCATCTAGCCCATCCCCCACCCACCTCCATACATCAGCCCTCAGTTTGTTCTCTATCGTTAAGTGTCTCTTATGGTTTGCTTCCCTCTCTCTCTTTTTTCCTTCCCATATGTTCATCTGTTTTGTTTCTTAAATCCCACATATGAGTGAAATAATATAATATTTGTCTTTCGCTGACTGACTTATTTTCTTTAAATTTTTAAAAATGTTTATTTATTTTGAGAGAGAGAGAACATGAGGGAGGGGCAGAAAGAGGGGGAGAGAGAGAATCCCAAACAGGCTCCATGCTCAGTGCAGAGACTGACATGGGGCTCGATTCCACAACCGTGAGATCATGACCTGAGCTGAAATCAAGAGTTGGATGCTTAACTGACTGAGCCACCAGGCACCCCCTGACTTATTTCACTTAGCATAATGCACTCTAGCTCCATCCACATGATTGCAAATGGCAAGATTTCATTCTTTTTGATGGCTGAGTAATATTCCAGTGTGTGTGTGTGTGTGTGTGTGTGTGTGCGCATCACATCTTTTTCTATTAATGATTATGTTCCTTTCCCTAGTACTCAACTGGGTCTATCTTTCCTTCACCACTATTAAATGGTGGTAAATGCCAATTTCCCGCCCCCCCCCCCAAGATTATTATCTGGCTGCTTCCTACTCCTGCTTAAGATGAGACTTTAGAACATTTTTGCTTCCCTACTTTCCTTTTCCCTAACCTGAAATGATAGCTTCAAATATTTTTACTTCTATTTTCCCATCCTGATACTTAGGTTTTACTAAGAGAGTTTAATACATTTACTCTAAGCTATTATTAGACTTTATCCTGCAATAGGTCTCCTCTGTTTTAAGAATCCTTATTTCTTAGATTATATATTCTCAGATGCTCATTTTCAATGCAAATTTGACTATATGTGCATATTTAGCCAAAATGATATCTTGGAATGCACACATGTACATATATAGGAATTTGTGTGTATTTATTACTCAATACATTATTCTACATTGAAGTCTTTGACTTAAAAAAATTTTTTTTGACAGTAAAGACTTTCCTCAAGTGTTTTTCTTACATGGGTTCATAGGTGATATAGTGTCTAGACCATGCCTATCTGCAAATCCAATTTTTGACTCCTTTTGACAGCAACATAGCAGCAGGGAGTTTTCAACCCTCTTTCAAGACACCAAATGAAGCCTCTCAGCTCCCTGATCATCTCTTATTCTTCTGGGCTTGGGGAGAGAGAAGACTCAGCTCAATTGTTCAGCTCTTCCTCTGCTCCTTGCAGGACTGAGAGAACAGGCACAGACTCATGGGCTATTATCACTTCCCTTCCCTGGGGCTCAGGTATCTTTGTACAACAAGAGTCCTCCAGGGCCCACCAAGTTCCTCTCCTGCTCCTGGGATTTTCCCAACACTTGTACCTAAGTCAACATTTTGCAGAGGAAGAAATGGAGTCTAATGTTAAATCTTGAAAGTGGTCAAGATTGTTTGTGAGAACGTGGCAAAGGGGATGATCAGGGGTCCAAGAATAGAATATTGGGAAACACCAACCTGTAAGGGAAGGCAGAGAAAAGCGTACCTAAAATGACAGATCATAAAGGGGAAGAGAACCAGGGAGTAGAGAGTCTCAAGGAGGAAATGGTCAATAGAGTCAAAATATAATATGTCTTCACAAGATGGGGTGAAATCACATTAACTTCCCATTGAAATCATCCATGTCTCATTTGCCAAATAAGCAGGAAGGAGGCAAACATGAGTGCTGTGGTCCATAGTCTAGAGAGAGCCACATATTGCATACATGGAGTGCTAGTTCTTTCTGTTTTAGGAGTTTTTGTTTCCCATGAGGATGCCTCAATTCCTAAAATTTCAAAGTGTAGGGATCAGGGACTCTCCATTTTCTCCCTCTCTGCCTCAATATTAATTATTGGATGTGATTAGATGAGTAGAAGGAACGGCTTCTGAGTCCTAAATGTAAAAGCATATACTGAGATGGAGAGGGAAGCAATGAATGATGCTACACTGTATCAATTAGAGTTCTAACAAGAAACAGATAATTACAGGAAGGTTTACTTATACAGTGGTTATTTTTATAAGTGTGGGAGGGATGTAGGAAGACCACAGTGAGGTAGCTCAGGCACAGGGGGCAATTAGTGGCTGACTGACACCATCCTATGCCTGAAGGCAAGAAGAGAAGGAGAGGTCACCATAATTGGGAAGAGAAGGTGTCGTATGGAGCAGGCCACCTTGAGAGAGCAATGAAAAGGGAGACAGCAACCTCCAGATGTCCTCACAGGTATGGAACCAAGGGAATAAATACCATGATCTCATTTTCCTTTCTTCCTCCAATATCCTGACAAGGATTTCCACAGGCTGGAGCCAATTAGAAGTCACAGGATACAGGAATCCATATAGTAGAAGAGAGGAGTGAGGAGAGGGGTGAATAATGGATCTTGAGGGCAATCAGAAGATATCTGGTACTAACATGATCTGCCTACAAAATGTAGGACTTAGATTTATGCTCAACTAACAGATTCTGTTACGTAAGATAGGAACCAAAAAATGCACATTGATTTGGCAATTTACAGTCTATTGACAACCTTGTTGAAACAGGTCTAATGGAAAGATTGGAAGAAGAATCCAAATTGCAGTGGACTAGGTTAACTGGGAGATGAGGAAATGGAGAGACTCATAAAGACTTTCAAGAAGCCCAATATGATAAGAGGAGGTCTAGAATGAACTGAATCTAGGAGACTCCAGGATGTAGTAGATGTCCTCCATTCTTTATCCCTTCTTGTGTTCAGACCCTTTGCCATATAGTTCTCTAGTGCCTTCCTTCTTGAACTGTGGAACTGATCAGGTATCTTGCTTTGGCCAATGAGATGGATATCAGCAGATAATGCACAAAAACTTGAATGATCCTGCTTTAGGGCTTCTCTATTGTGTTTCTGCCATTGCCATGAGAACATGCCCTTGGTAGCCTTTATGAGATTATGAGACATAATTGCCCCATTGCTCTAATTGCTCTAGTTGAATCCAGCCGATGTTAGAAGCCAGAGCAGATCAACTCGTCCCCAGCTATTTGGGTGAGTCAGGAGAGGTATGTAGTTGACACCTAACCGATTGCAGATAGATAAGGAACAAACACTTATTGTTTTATGCACTGACATTCTATGGTTGACTTTTAATGTATTTATTATAATGTATTTATTATTTGTAATGTATTTATAACTGATACACAGGGTAAACTGATAATAAACTCTTAAAAGATTGGAGGCCTAAATGTAAAAAAATTATCCTCACAAGTGCTAGGAAAAATATGGATAAATTCCTACATAATTTGGAGTGTAAGAAAAACTATTTTTACTATGACTCAAAATCCAGATGCACTTAAAAATTAATAAATTTGACTACATAAAAATTACAAAATTTTTACATGGCTAAAAGATCATGTAAAGCAAAATAAAAATGAAATAAAAAGTGCATAAGCAAGACCAAAATGAAAAATGATAAACTGGGAGGAAGTATTTTCCCTCATAGACAGACAGCTAATATATGTAATGTACAAAGAACTCAAGAATCAAGTAAAAGAATTAAACATTCAAAAGGTAAATGGGTAAGGCATGTGAACAGTTCACAAAAATATTAATAGCTCTTGACAAATGAATAGATGCTCTATTTTTCTCATAGTTACAGAAAGGAAAATTAAACTACACAGGGATACTGTTTCTCATTTATCTGATTGGCAAAAGTTCTAAAACTTGATAAAACACTCTGTTGGTAAGACCATGGGGAAATAGGCACGCTCATATATTCCCAGTGGGAGTAAAAATGGTACAACCCTATAGAGTAAAATCCAGTAACATCTAACAAAACTAGAATACATTACACATTGAAGCTGCAATCTTCTCTATGGATTTACCATGAAGCTACACCTCTGACAACACAAACATGCACAATGTTATTAATTTTGGTATTATTTCTGATAGCAAAATATTGGGATTTGCACACTCACAAGAGATGGTTCAATAAACTACACAATATAACACTGTAGGCTGTTAAAAATGAAGAAGATCTTGAAATCATATGGAATAATTTCTAGGATGTATCATTAAATTTTTTAAAAGTGCAAAGAATGTGTATACATACACGTAATATAATTTATCTATTGCCTCATAACAAATTATTCCTAAACTTAGTGGCTTGGAGCAACAATAAATATTTATTGTCTTGGCTCTTTTTAAAAAAAAAATTAATGTTTATTTATTTTATGGGGGAGGGGCCGACAATGGGAGAGGGAGACATAGAATCTGAGGCAGGCTTCAGGCTCTGAGCTGTCAGCACAGAGCCTGATGCAGGGCTCAGACCCACGAGCTGTGAGGTCATGACCTGAGCCGAAGTCAAATGTTTAACCAATTGAGCCACCCAGGCACCCCGTCTTGGCTCTTTTTTTAAAACAACCTTATTGAGATATATATATATATATATATATATATATATATATATATATATATATATATAAACTGCTCATACTTCATGTGTACAGTTGATGAGTCTGGACATAAGCATAGCCTTGTAAGTCCATCACCTCCAAAAACTTCCTTGTGTCCCTTTGTTTCTTGTTTGTTTTTGTGGTAAAAACTTAACGTGAGATATACCCTATTAACACAATTTGTAATGCACAATACAGTATTGTTGACAATAGGCCTTTTGTTGTACAGAAGATCCTATCCTACATAACAGAAACTCCATCCATTGGAACAACTGTTCCCCATTTTCCCCTTCCTCCAGCTCCTGGTAACTACTGTTCTATTCTCTGCTTTTATGTGAGTCAGAAATTTGGGAGAAGCTTAATTGGTTGGTTCTGGCTTAGGGTCTGTCATAGAGTTGCAGCCACAATGTTAACTGGTACTACACTCATGTAGTCTTTTCTGGGGCAGGAAGATCTGCTTTCAACATGGCTGGCAGGTTGATACTGGCTGTTGGTGGAAGGCCTGTTACTCTTTATGTATACTTCTCTACAGGACTGCTTGGATGTTCTCCAACTTCCTCAAGATCAAGCAATCTGAAAGACCAAAGCAGAGGCTGTGATGTCTTTTATAAACTAGCATTGTGTTCATACAGTCCAGCCATATTCAAAGGACAAAGAAACTGTACAAAAACATGAATATCAAGGAGCAGGGGTCTTGTGGGTGGAGGCATTTTTAAGGTTAATATGTGTGCACATGTGTGTGTACACTTTTTAAGTAAGAAAAAAGGGGAAATAAGAATAGATTTTTGAATCTACTTCTGGATTAGATGATAGCAATTCAACTTCAAAAAGTCAGACACATTATAAAAGTGTATTTTAAAATACTTTGGAGATCATGTTAGCAATAAAGAATAAAATAATTTGGATTCCAGAGAGAATGGAGCCTTTCTGAGGAAAACTGGTCGCTGCCAGTGGTTTTCTACTCTGGAGGCATTTATTAATTCTAAGACCAGTCCTATGTTTAATCCTGGCCCCCTCAGGTGGACAATACTGGGAAACAGAAGTCAGGAAGCTTTAGGGATTACACAGAGCTGGTGTGATGGGTTGGAAACTCAAGGAGCCCCAAATAAATGATAAGTTCTTGCCATAGGGTATTTTTCTGAGTTTGGGGCTGTGCACATGAGGCTGGGAAGGTAGGCAGTTACTTGGAAAATAAGAGGCAGAGGGAAATACCCCACAATCTTTAAGGAGATTGGGGCCTCCTCAAATACACAACCTTCCTTTTCCTCAAGGCATTTGCCAGATTTTGAAACTATACGGGGCAAGGAGCCTGAAGAGCTAAACTTACAACCTTCAAAGAGCACAACTACATTTCTAGCAGAAAAATATATTGAAGAGCACACTGGACATGGCAGAAGACAGAGCTAGGGAACCAGAAGCCAGGATAATAAGAAATATCCAAAGCTGAAGTGCAGAATCAAAAAAGAAAGGGGAAAAGAAAGGAATGGAACAAGAGAGACATGTGGAACACAAACAAAAAGGTCTAACAGAACATATAATTGGAGCCCCAAACAGGGCAGAGACAATGAATGGGCAAAAGCAATATTGGAAGAGATAATGTCAGAGAAATTTTCTAAACTGGTAGAAGATATTCCACAGATTCAAGATGTTCAATGAATTATAAGGAAGATAAATACAAAGGAAAACACACCAGGCACATCATAGTTAATCTGCTAAAAACCAAAGATAAAAAGAAAAATCTTAAAAGGTTCAGAAAAAAGAAAACCCGTTATCTTTAAAGGAGCAACAATAAGATTAATGACAGCCTTTTCAACATAGACAATGGAATATCTTTAAAGTGCTGAAAGGAACAGCCAAACTATAACTCAGTAAACAATATAATAATTTAAAATATTTGATTTAAAATAAAATAAGGAAAGGATAAAACTAGATGATACAAATAAAAATATATTAATCTTAAAGCTATCTAAAATATATTGGTAAATACATTGACTTTAAATGGACTAAGAAATACAATTAGTAAGGCAAACATTGTCAAACTGGATTTAAAAACCACAATCATTGATATTTACAGGAGCATATTATATAAATAAATGGAAAGGTGGGTAGGAAACAATAAAATTTAAAAATATATATCATAGAAGTACTAACAAAAAGAGGGTTATTAAAGCCTTATTAAATCAGACAAAGCCAATTTTTTTTCTAATAGGAATGAGTTTTATTGGCTTACTATCTAGATTAATCTTTTGCTTTTTTCTCCCTCTGGAAATTTTCATTGGCCTAAATCTAATGACTTTCTCTTAAAATTTTTTATGAGGGCTTTTTAAATTTGGGGGTTTTCCTTTTGAAAATTTAATTTTACTATCTTCTGCATCATTCTGACTCCATTTAATCAAATAATTCCACAAGACCCCAACGGCCTTGTTTGTTCCAGTAGCACAGATGTAGATAGTCTATTTTATTTATTTTATTTTATTTTATTTTATTTTATTTTATTATTTTTTTCTTAAATTTTACTTAGTTAAAATACAGTGCAATATTGATTTCAGGAGTAGAATTCAGTGATTCATCAGTTACATACAATCCCAGTGCTCATCACAAGTGCCCTACTTAATACCCATTACCCATGCGGCCCATCTCCCACCACCTCCCTCCATCAAGCCTCTATTTGTTCTCTATCATTAAGAGTCTCTTGTGGTTTGTTTCCCTCTCTTCTCTTCCCCCACTCCCACCCATCATTGCAAATGGAAAGATTTCATTCTTTCTGATGGCTGAGGAATATTCCACTCTGTGTGTGTGTGTGTGTGTGTGTGTGTGTGTGTGTATCACATCTTCTTTATCCATTCATCAGTCAATGGACATTTGGGCTTTCTCCATAGTTTGGCTATTGTTGATAATGTTGCTACAGACCTTGGAGTGCATGCACCCCTTTGAATGTGTATTTTTGTATCCTTTGGGTAAATAACTAATAGTGCAATTGTTGGATTGTAGGGTAGTTCTATTTTTAGTTTTTTGAGGGGCCTCCATACTATTCTCCAGAGTGGCTGCACCAGTTTGCATTTCCACCAACAGTGCCAGAGGGTTCCCATTTCTTTGCATCCTCACCAACACCTGTTGTTTCTTGTATTGTTAATTTTGGCTATTCAGACAGGTGTGAGGTGATATCTCATTGTGGTTTTGATTTGTATTTCCATAATGATGAATGATGTTGAGCATCTTTTTCATGTGTCTGTTAGCCATTTGGATGTCTTCTTTGGAAAATTGTCTATTCGTGTCTTCTGCCCATTTCATAACTGGGTTCTTTGTTTATTGGGTGTTGAGTTTGATAAGTTTTTTTTTTTATAGATTTTGAATACTAACCCTTTATCAGATATGTCATTTGCAAATATCTTGTCCCATTATGTAGGCTGCCTTTTAGCTCTGTTGAGTGTTTCTTTTGCTGGACAGAAGCTTTTTATGTTGATGAAGTCCCAGTAGTTCAAGTTTGTTTTTGTTTCCATTGCCTTCACCAAATAAAGTAAGAATATTTTTGGTCATTAAGGCTGTTTTAATGGTAATAAAGTGGACAATTTAATAGGAAGACAAATAAATGTTAAATTTGTGTCTAATAGCATACTTTCAAAATGTATGAAGTCAAAATTGATGGAACTAAAAGAAACAATAGACAAACAAAATCATAGTTGGAGATTTTAATACATTTTTCTCATGGATTTATAGAACAAGGAAGGAAAAATTAGTAATGATTTAGAAAATATAACAAATAATCAACTAACTTGAACTAATTGACAAATGTAGACCTCTACACTCAACAACTGTAGTGTACATATTCTTTTTAAGTGCTCTTGGATTAGTTACCAAAATAGACTATATACTGGGCCAGAACACTAATCAAAAGCCTGAAATCAGACTAGTGCTTTGGCTAGAGTGGAATTAAATTATAAATTAGTCATCATAATATTTCTGAAAGTTTCTCAGTTAAGGATCAATTCTAAGTAACCCAAAATTCAAATAAGAAATTACCATATAATATAAACCAGAAAACATTTTAGTTAGATACTAATAAAAAATGCTTGTGAGACACAACTAAAGCAATGTTCTGAGGGCAATTTTCAGTTCTAAATGCAGACATCAGAAAAGAAAAAAAAATGAAAATCAATGATCTAAGGCACCATCTCTAGAAGCTGAAACAATAGCCATAAGCTAAACCTAAAGAATGCAGAAAAAATGAATAAAGGAGTGTGTTATTGAAATTTAACACAGATACACACATGAAAATTGACAAAGGATAGTTATTTGAAAAGATTAATAAGACTGCCAAACCTCTAGCAAAGATAAGCAAAGACAAACCTCTAGTAAAGATAAGACAAAAATCATATATTAACATTATCAGAAATAAAAAAGAAGAATTCACATCAAATTCTACAAATATTAGGAAGATGACAAAAGAATATTGTGAGCATCTTTATGCCAATCATTCTGACAGCTTACATAAAATGGATACATTCCTTGAGAAATACATTAGAATTTACACAAGCAGTAAAACAAATCTGAATATTCTTGTATATATTAAAGAAGTTAATTCTATAATTAAAAACTATCCAATAAAGAAAACTCCAGGTCCAGATAGATGGATAACAGATAAATTCCTCCAAACACATACAGAAGAAATAAATCTCAAATGAATTCTTCTAGAGAATAGAAATAGTGAATGCTTTTAAATCCATTTTATGATTTCAGTTCAACGTTGATATCAATATCTGGCAAAGAATACAAAAAAGAAAATACAGGCTAATATCTGTTATTATCATAGATGGAAAAGTTCTAATAAAACTATATATTTATATTTAAGGTATATAGTGTATAAGGTTATAATATACATGTATGATATGTATGTGTATATATGTGTATATATCCTGAACAAGTGGGATTTGTCATAGAATTTCAATATTGCTTTAACATCTGAAAATCGTGGTGCCTGGGTGGCTCAGTCAGTTAAGTGTCTGACTTTGGCTCAGGTCATGATCTCAGGGTTTGTGAGTTCAAGCCCCGCATTGGGCTCTGTGCTGACAGCTCAGAGCCTGGAGCTTGCTTCAGATTCTGTGTCTCCCCCTCTCTCTCTGCCCCTCCCATGCTCAGGCTGTGTCTTTCTTGGTCTCTCAATAATAAATAAACGTTAAAAAAATTAACATTTAAAAATCAGTCAATAGAATGCGCTATAATAATAGAATAAAAGAAAGCCCATATGATCATCTCAACAAACAGGAAAACAAATTGGTAAAATTCAACACACTTTCATGACAAAAACTCAGCAAACTAGGAGTAGGAGGAAAAATATTTAACTGGGTGAAGAGAATCTACCAAGGACCTAGCACCAGTGTTAATGATGAAATAGTGAACACTTTTTTTGTAAGATTAGAAACAAGACAAAGATTTTTTTTACCATTTTTATTCAATATTTTACTGAAGATACTAGCTAGAGAAAAAGGGCAAGCAAACAACAACAGCGCAGCAACAATGACAAACAACATGATTTCATATGCAGAAAATCCAAAAATATCTGTATGTAATTATTATTAATAAGTGAATTTTACAAATTTACTGGATACAGGGACAATAGAAAAATTTCTCTTTACAACCAAAAACCAGTTGAAATAGAAATGAAATGAAAAAAGAAATACAAATGAAAGTAGCACTAAGATATCAAATATCTAGAGATAAACCTAATGAGAGATATGCAAATCCTCTATACTGAAAACTGTAAAACATGTTGATAAAATTAAAGACTTAAATAAATGGAAGAATATAGCATGTTTAAGGATGGAAATCTCACTTTATTTTTATTAAATTTTTTTTAATGTTTATTCTTGAGAGAGAAAGAGCATGAGCGAGGGAGGGGCAGAGAGCGAGAGGGAGACACAGAATCTGAAGCTGGATCCAGACTCTGAGCTGTCAGCACAGAGACTGATGCAAGACTCAAACTCATGAACTGTGAGATCATGATCTGAGCCAAAGTCATACCCTTAGCCAACTGAGCCACCCAGGCACCCCTGGAAATCTCACTTTAGATAAAATGTCATTTCTTTCCATTTTGAGCTATAGATTTAATAAAATACTAATAAAAATTCCATAAGTTTTTTGTGGTAATTGACAATTTGATTTTAAATATATATAGAAATGCAAAAGACCTAGAAAGACAACATAAACATGAATAAGAATGAAAAAGCAGGAGGACTTACACTACCAATGATAAAATTAAAATTAAGAAAGAGTGCTATTGGTGATGATGATGAAGAAGAAGAAGAAGAAGGGGAGGAGGAGGAGGGGAAGGAGGGAGGGAGAATAGAAAAAAAGAACCTAGAAATAGCTCTACACATACACTGCCATCTGTTTATAATGAAGACACCACTCTTATTCAGCAGGTTAATGATTATTGGAAGGGAAAATATAAATGAATCTGGATGTATAACTCATCACCCAATACACAGAATTAATTTGACATGGATCATAGATCTAAGTATAAAAACTTCTAAAATGATAAATATTTCTAGAAAAAAACATAAGAGAATGTCTTCATGATTTGGGGGTAAGGATATTTCCTGAAACATGAAACAAAAGCATAATATAAAGAAAAAATGGTAAACTGATAAAAGGATCAGGGACATTAGTAATCCTGCCTGAATTAGGCCGTTTTAGTTTTCCATTGACTTTAACCATAGGTCATGACAGTAATAAGATATATCCTAGTGGGTCTCCTATATTCCAGACATACTCTTCCTTACCTTCACTTACAGCTGCACATAATTTGCTGTAAGGTCCAATTTCCTCTTGGAAATCAAGATCAATCATCCCAGCCAATACAGTAACTACCTTCTGTGCTTCTTGATTCAAAGGCATGAGGAACCCAAAGTGGCCAGGTGGCAATACTAACTACCAGTTCATTGGAATCATTGTTGTGTCCTCTGGTGGAAGCATTCCTCCCTTTGGAACAGTAGAGCACAAGGTTATGGGGATAGAAAGCACTATTTTGCTAGTGGATAACTTGAAGTAACAGTGAGAAGTGCCACTGCCAATTCCATCCCTTGATTCCTGGACCTATGAATCCTGGTTATGAGAGAAATAGCACAATACATTGGACACTGATTTAGAACATGTACCACTTCCTGTAGAATAATGCTTCAGGCCCACAAGGTATTGCCATCTATCTGGCAATCTAAATGAGTCTTCAAAAGGCCATTCCACTGTTCTATCAAACCAGTTGCTACAGGATGGTAGGGAACATAGTAAGATGAGTGAATATTGCTTCACCTAATTTGCTGTAAGTTCCCTTGATCAGAAGCAATGCTGTATAGAATACCATGATTGTAGATAAGGCATCTGTAAGTCCATGCATGGTAGTTTTGGCAGAAGCATTGTGTGCAGAGAAGGCAAATCCATATGCAGAGTAAATATCTATGCCAGTAAGAACAAAACATTGTCTCTTACATAATGGACATAGGCCAGTATAATCAACCTGCTGTCTGCTAGCTGGCTGATCACCTGAGGGAATGGCATCATATCTGGGTCTCAATATTGGTTTCTGCTGCTGGCAGATTAGGCAGTTAGTTATTTGTGGCTGTAGCCAGGTCAGCCTTTGTGAGTGGAAGTCCATGTCGCTGAACCCATGCATAGCCTCTTTCCCTACCACCATTGGGTGATGACAAGGGTAGCTGGGGAAAGAGACTGACTAGTATCGACAGAATGGCTCATCTTATCCACTTAGTAATAAAATGCTCCTCTGCTGAGATCACCTCTGGTGAACATTCATTTGGGACATAAATATCTTCATTTTTTTTCCCATCCAGAGAGGTCAAACCACATACCTCTTCCCCATACCTCTTTGTTACCAATTTTCCAATCATATTCCTTCTAAGTCCCTGACTCTCCAGACAAACCATTTGGCCACAGCCCATGAATTAGTATATAATCACAAGTCTGGCCACTTCTTCCAAGCAAAATGAACAACCAGGTGCACTACTTGAAGTTCTGCCCTCTGGGAGGATTTCCTTTCACTACCGTCCTTTAGGGACATCCCAGAAAGTGGTCATAGTGCTATAGCAGTATACTTTCAGGTTTTGATGACTGATTATGCATAATCATCTGTAAATCAGACCTGGGTCTTTCCCTCTCTGTCAGCTGATCATAAAGAGCTCCCCATGAGGCCATAGGTATGTGCTGGCAGAAAGAAGGTAGTGTAGCCAGATGAGCGAACTTGGATATTTGGTCCACTTCCTCAAATAACTCTTTTTGCCTTCAGGAGTAGTTTGTGTCTGATTTCAACTATACCACTTCCATTTGATGATGGAGTGCTACTGTGCTCACACAACATTATGGCTTGATGGTTCAGACATCACCCAGTTCATGAAGGGCAGCTCAGGCTGCATGGTAACTTGGTGGCCCACGGTTAAACATTCATTCTCTACTAGGGCCCTGTAGCAAATGAAAAGCTGTATTTATCAAAAACAGAGTAGTTATTCATAGAGCATGGCAAAACTTTGCTCCAAATCCTAATGGCTCCCACTGTGATTTACCAATAGATGTCTGCTAAAGATTTCAAATAGCATCCCTATCTGCTACTGACACTTCAGGCACTATTGAATCTACTGGATCATATGGCCCAAGTGGCAGAACTACTTCTGGTGGCTCTCACTATCAGGTATTGAAAAAAAGCATTAGCTACGTAAGTTTCTATATACCATATATCATGTACAAGGGATTGTTTTAATTTGCTCAAGTAATGAAACCACATCTGGAACAGCAACTGTAGTTGGAATCACCACGTGGCTAAGTTTACAATAATCCACTGCCATTCCCCAATACCCTTCTGTCTTCTGCACAGACCAAATAGGCAAGTTGTGTCAAGATTTGGTGGAAATCACCATCCCTGCATCTTTTGTGTCTTTAATGGTGGCACAAATCTCTGTAATCCCTTAGGAATGTGGTATTGCTTTTGGTTTACTCTTCCCAGGTAAAGGAAGTTCTACTGGCTTCCACTTCACCATTCCTACCATAATAGTCTTCACTCCACAGGTTAGGGAAGCAGTGTGGTGATTCTCTCATTGCTGAGTATGCAGGTCAACCCAGTAAAAGGTTGTAAGTCCCTTTGAGAAGGCTGGAAGAAAGATTAACAGTATGTGCTTTTGGTAGTGTAGGAGGGTCCTTCCTCAAGGGGATCTGGACTCTCCTTCATTCAAGGATTTCTGGGTCTGTAACTGGCTCAATTCAGAATTGGTCAAAGGGCCATGATTGTTTTTATGATTCAAGTTAGACTTCTGTTCATTTGACCTAGAATTCTCCTACTTATATATATCAGGCAAGTATTTAGTACACTAGTCATCTGTTTCACTTCTAAGGACACCATGAGCAACTAGCCAACACTAAAGGTCTCTGGAAGTCAGACTCTTCTTACTACTGCTTTGACTCCACTGTCCATTATACTAACCATGCCATCTTGCTTTTGATGATTAAGTATTGCCACATGGCCCCTGCTACCTGGGATCCAAATATCCCTATTGCATTTAGATTCTTCAAGTAAGTGGTATCAATTCCCACTTTAATTTCTGACCCACAGAGAAGAGTGACCCAAGAGCTATTCAAGGATGTTGGGGCTCCTCTCACAAATTTATTTCTCATAATCATAGTAAAAGTTGTGTTCTCCGGACCCTCCAGGGGTGGGTGAGCATGTCTTACATGATCAATACACTCTAGCATTCCAATCTCCCACAACCTTTAGATGCCTTCCTCTATAATATACCAAGGCAATTCTGGCATTTCAGATTCATTTTGTGTAGGTCATCTTTTGATCCATGTTTCATCCTAACGGTCAAGCAAACCATTAGAGCCCTTTCTAACTCCCTGAGCTCCAATATTAAATGCAGAATCTCTGAATAGCAGGCCCATATCGATAAATGTGGCCAGACCAAACTTTATATTCCTTCCACCATTATCTTCTATTCTTCATATTTATCCACAAACATGTTCCCCAAATTTATGTCTGCATAAATTGGAAAAATCATGTTGTTCTTTTGGAGTGTAGTGCAACTCCTCATCAGTCATACTTTGTACCTCGCCTGTTGCAGACTGCTGGGATTTGAGTGTAGTTATAAATATAAGAGCGAAACAGGGTAATAAGGATGGGTCCTGAGTAGAATCAGCAATGTCTTTCAAGGCAAGTACCTCAAGCAAAGCAGGATCAATCTCTTCAGATGAGACAGAAGGACTGCTTCCACTGGCAAAGAAGAGTAAAAACTATTTAAGAGTCAAATGTTTCCAGGCTTATTAGGATTTTTCCATATGTCTCCATACCAATTTTCAGGATTCCATTATTTTTCAATTAAGATCTTCACTTTGACAGCAGCAGACATGATCTTATATATAGAACATTCTGAGGAAACCACAAAAACTATTATAATAAATGAATTCACCAAAGTTGCAGGATACACATTAATATTTAAAAAATCTAATTTATTTTTATACACTATAAATGAGAAATCCAAAAATAAAAATAAGAACATAATTTTATTTACAATATCATCAAAAAGAATAAACTACTTAGGAATAAACTTAACAAATGAGGTGCAAGACTTGCACATTAAAACCTGTAAAACTTTGTTGAAAGAAATTAAAGAAGATATAAATAGGGGCTTCTGGGTGGCTCAGTTGGTTGAGTGTCTGACTCTTGATTTCAGCTCAGGCTCATGATGTCATGGTTCGTGAGATTGAGCCCCACATTAGGCTCTGCACTGACAGCATAGACCCTGCTTAGAATTCTCTCTTTCCACCCCTCCCCTCTTGCACTCTCTCTCAAAATAAATAAACAAACATTTATTTTTTATTTTTTTAATGTTTATTTACTTTTGAGACAGAGAGAGACAGAGCATGAATGGGGGAGGGTCAGAGAGAGAGAGGGAGACACAGAATCTGAAACAGGCTCCGGGCTCTGTGCTCTGTGCTGACGGCTCAGAGCCCGACGCAGGGCTCGAACTCACGAACCGTGAGATCATGACCTGAGCCGAAGTCAGCCGCTTAACTGACTGAGCCACCCAGGCGCCCCAATAAACAAACATTTAAAGAGGAGGAAATAAATGGAAAAACACCCCATGTTTATGGAACAGCAGATTTAATGTTGTAAAGATGACAATATTCTCCAAATAGATCAACATATTCAGTGCAATCCCTATCGCAGACTTTTAAATTATTTTTGTAGAAATTGACAAGCTGATCTTAAAATTCCAATGGAAATTTGCGAAGCTCACAGTAGCTAAAACAATCTTACAAAAAGAACAAAGTTGGAGAATCAAAATTCTCAATGTCAAAACATACTACAGAGCTACAGTAATCAAGAGAGTGGGGTAACAAGGTGGTAATATATGCCTCTCTAAAATAATTTCCATTGCAACTCAAGATGACAAAAGCTGCTACTTTCTAGAAAATGCTTTTTTTTTCCTTTGCTGTCTTCTTCCTGTATGCCATCTCTGTGTTATACCTCAGCAAGAATGACATATGTCAACTCTGCAGACCAGATTTGTCAGAAAGTAACCGGTCCTAGGAACTGATCCTGCTTGTGCAGAGAGGTAGTGGAGTGAAACTTTGCACAAACCATGCTTCAGTTCACCTCAGCAAATATCCACTGAGGGTTGAGGTTGATAAGGTCTGGGATATTTATGTGGAGGGCTGAGAGGGAAAGTCACCAGAAAATAAGTCCTTGTCATATGTCCTTGGACGTTTAGAGAACATCAGGCTTAGTGTCACACCCACTTGAGACAACTATCTTTCAGGTCTGGTTTGAGTGGGCAGGAGAGAGAGCAATGGTTGCGTTGGGAGCAAGCTACACACCCACCAATGACAGGACAATACAGGTAATCCTGGGGGATCAGATAAAATTGTAAAACTGGACTCCTCCAAAAGGCCTACCTGGACTCAATAGTGAGGTGGACAACCAAAGTCCAGGAGACTGAGTGGGGAGCCAGAAGCAGCCAGGTAATGCAGAGGCATGGATGATTAAATGAATCTCTAGTGAAAGATCCTGTGGGGAATCTGAGGGCAATGCATGACTACCAATGAGAGCAAGAGCCAAGTCTGGACGTCTGCCATGCCCAGATGCCACCAAATCCTGATGCAACTGTCTGTATAAGAAAGACCTTTCTTGTCCCCTTACCTCTCTTTCCTGCCCAAGGATAGGTATATATATCAATGGAAAGGAACTTACAGTCCAGAAATAAATTCTTACATTTATGGCTAATTGAGTTTTGACAAGGGAGCTAACACAGTTTAATAGAGAAATAAATTGCTTTCAACAAATGGGGCTGCGACAATTCAATCAGAAATGTAAAAAGAGGTTGGATTCCCTACCTCACACCATATCCAAAAATTAACTAAAAATGGATCATAGACACAAATGTAAAAGCAACAATTGTTAAAATTTTAGAAAAAGACAGGAATAAATCTTCATGACAAGGTAATAGGCATGTTTTAGAAATGGCACCAAAAGCACAATCAACAAAAGTAAAAATAGGTAAATTGCACTTCACCAGAAAGTCCAATTCACCATTTTGTGTGATGAATGTTAAGTTAATTCATCATTTTTTTTCTTCAAATGATACCATCTAGAAAGTGAAAAGACAACTCACAGAATAGGAGTAAATATTTGCTAATCATTTATCTGAGAATACACTTGTACACAGAATATATAAAGAACTTAAAACGCAACAAAAAAAAACGTCAAATAATTCAATTATAAAGTTGAAAGGATCTAATTAGATATTTCACCAAAGAAAATATACAAATGACCAATAAGCATATGAAAAGATGCTTTTATGATGCATCATTTATGATTAGGGAGATACAAATCAAAACCACAATGGATGTCACTCCACACTTCTAGAATGGCTAAAATTAGAATGACAGACAACACTGCTGGCAAGGATGCGGAGAAATTGGAACTCTTACACATTTGTGGTGGAAATGTAAAATGGTGCTGCCTTTTAGAAAGCATTTTGAAAGTTCCTCAAAAATAGAGTTACCATGTAGCTCAGATGTTTACCACCATTAATTGATTAATTAATTAATTAATTACAAATTAAACTATTCTTGGTTGCCAATATATCTCCATTCATCTGGCTAAACTATAAAAATAACTTAAGTAAACTTAATAAAAAAAAAGAAAAAGAAAAAGGTAGAATCAGGGAGGCTTACACAAGGGATTTCAAGAGTAACAATAATGTTCTCTTTCTTAAATGTGTATTCTTGTATTGTTATTCTTTAAACTGTACATAAAGTATACTATAAATATTCTTTCATATGGATTAAATATTCAATAAAGAATGACATACTGAGTATTGGCAAGAACATGAAGCAAATGTTACTTTCATATATTGCTTATGGACAAAAGTTGGTACAACCACTTTGCAATACTCTTTGGTATATACTAATACCAAACATATGTAAAGCCTATAACCTAGCAATTCCACTTTCTGGTATGTATATACTCAAGAGATTTAGTGCCTATTTCAACCAAAAGATAGGTATAAGAGTGTTCATAGCAGCATTAGTCTAAAAAAGCATCAAAATAGATATAGCACAATGTCCATCAATAGCAAATCTGATAAATAATTTGTGTTCTGCTAATACAAAGGAATACTATGCAAAACTTAACCTGTGCTGATAGAGGTCAAAATCCTGGTCACTTTGTGGGAGAGTGTTACTTGAGCCTCCTGGGGTACTGGAAGTTGTTTAGGGTGCACGTGTGTGTGTGTGTGTGTGTGTGTGTGTCTAATTTTTCTGAACTGTGTATGTATTTGTATGTTCTACTGTGCGCATTTTATAACATAGTAATAAAAAAGTGAGAATAGATTTATGTGTCTGTTTTATTTTGGAAACATAAACACAGGATGTATATCTTAAAAAACTTATGAAAATCTTACTTCTGAAGTAAGAACAAGGTTAAACAGATAGGAGAGGAGATGGAACCCACTGAGTATATCTTTTCATGCAGTTTTAACTTTTGAATCACATTAATGTTTTTATATTAAAAAATTACATCAATCAGAGTAGAAACATAACTTTTAGGGGACAGTGGCAGAAACAGAGATTCTACCAATGAGAGCATTGCCCTCACAGATTCCCCACAGGATCTTTCACTAGTAATTTCATCTTCTATTTTACAATTTCCAGTCTTCCTGGGAGTTAGGTTGGGGTCATATGAGTAGTACTGGCCAAAAAGCTTTAAGAATGGATGAAAGCTTTCAGCCTTTGGGCTGAACCAGAAGAGCTGATTTTATTCCTCCATGTGTTCTCTCACCTTGTTTCTGCGACTGTGAATGGTACATGATGAGACCTTGGAGCCACAGGATGGAATTCTTCCCAGATCTCTAAATCACCACATGAACCGAGAAGAGTTGCTCAACTTCTATTAAAATTTTTGAGAGTTAGAAGTAAACTTTTTTTGTGTGTGTGAAAGTTTTTATTTTAATTCCAGTTAACATACAGTGTGATATTAGTTTCAGGTGCACAATATAGTGATTCAACACTTTCCTACATCACCCTGTATAAGAAGTAAACCTCTTTAAAATTATTTATTTATTTATTTATTTATTTATTTATTTATTTATTGAGAGAGTGTGAGCAGGGGAGGGGTAGAGAGAGAGAGGGAGAGAGAGAGAATCTCAAGCAGGCTCTGCACTGTCAGCATTAGAGCCCGACATGGGGCTTGAACTCATGAACTGTGAGATCATAACCTGAGCTGAAATGAAGAGTTGGATACTTAACTGACTGAGCCAGCCAGGTGCCCTGAGAAGTAAACCTTTCTAATTTCGGAACTAGCCTGTTAGCTCAACATAGCCTAGAGTATTCTGATTAATAGAGAAGATGTAAAATTGAGATGATTTGTGGAGAAGGAGGAGACACAGTGGCTATATGAGGGGAATTGAGGAGAGTGAAATAAATATTCTTTATATTCTTCAAAAAATAAGAATGAAAACCTTTATAGAATATTAGAGCTAGAAGAAAACTGCAGACTTTATTCAGTTCTTTTCATTTTGAAGACAAAAAAAATTTAACCAGAGAGACAATCTTGATTGAGTCAAGATCACACAACAAGTTAATGGTAAAGACAGGATTACAACCCTGGTTTTTAGGATCTTGAGAATAGTCTCAGGGTTAGGCTACAATTACTTTTGAGAGCAGCTGAACATTTGCTCAGGATCCTTTGGGTATACTGAACTTCCAATTTCTTGGTGAAGGTTCTAGATGGGAATAGCAGCCACCTGAGCCTCTATCAGGCTTCAGACTTCAGCCCCAACTCTGAAGTCATAGCACAATCTCCTTTTCATTTCTATTTTACTGTCCTTCCCTAGGCAGTCCACTTGAAATCATCAGGAAATATATATATATATATATATATATATATATATACACATTTTAAATAAGAAATGGCACTTTCACTCTTATCGTTTGGGTTATTTTTTTATGATTTGAATCACTGGTGTAAACAAAGTAAAAAAGAACAAGAAAATATCCTTGTTGAGAATTTTGTTCTTCCATCTTTGATTTTTTTGGGGTGGACAGATTCTTTCTTTACATGTAAGAATAAGAAGTACCTGTGGTATTGTTTGCATAAATGTCTAGAGGGCTCAGATCATTTTGTTACAAATTTATTCTTTTGATTTATAAAAATCTCTTTATGCTTTAGCATTGCTCAACACAGGGTAACCAGACATAATCCCCCTGCCCCAATCAAATCTCTATGATTTTGATAATTTCCCCCATGTGTCTTCTTCAGGTTTATATTGGTTATATCTTGTTTTTCTTTCCATCCCCCCATCTCTCCATTTCTGAGCCATCACTCAGGCAGATACTTACTGACCTCTTTTTTCCATCTCCACTTTGACCCAGGAGATTAAAGGAGGCCATTGTCACATCATCATTGGTCAGCCAATCAGGTGAGCACCTCCCGTCAATGACCTCCTTGTTCCAGAGGAGTTCTTCAGCAGTTTCAATGGAAGGAGGGAGCCAAGAAGGAGGCCTGGCATAAGTCCAAAGATGATAATTACAACATGGATTGTGTACATTCTTGCCCGGAAAGGTGCAGGGTTCCCCTTCCCACCAAAAAGCAGTTCGGTAGGTGGAGCTTGGGATAGCTACCTGGAATTGTTTCTCATCCATCTCCTCCCTTCTGAGCCCCCTACTGCACTTCCAAAGAGATCTTATAACATAACTTTGAATAAGAATGGAGGAGGAGGGCTGGTTCTCTAGGTATTCTGAGGGCATTAACTTACCAATTTGTTACAGGACGTTGAAGTTGTAGAAAGTGAGGCTGTATCTGTAGTACAGCACTGGCTGAAAAAGGTAAGATTTCTCTATGACTCAGGGTACCCCAAATTCTAGAGCGCTGGCCTCAGCGGGTGCAGGAATCTGGACTCCTTTCCTCCTAAACCTGGGAAACTCAAATTCATTGCCAAACACCTTACCTAGAGCTGTGTCTAATTCACCAAATTTCCTAGAAGATGCCGGCGCTTGTGTCTTCATCAGAGATGTGTTGGAATCATCACTATCCCCACCCTGCTTCTCAAGAATACTGGATGAGAAGTTTCAGATGTGTCACCTCCAGCTACTGGGCATCTCAGCAGTATCTTGGGATAGGGCCAAGGATTTAATGAGTCCCCTAGAATTCTACAGATAAGCTTGCTATGGAACTTTGAGAGATAAAGTGTGTAAGAAAAGACACACAGCATGTGTAGGGAAAACAGGGAGAAGGAAGAAGAGATACAGAGCAACACTTTCAGGGGAAATTACTCACCTTTCAGACTGAAGAAGAGGCTTCCCAGGACATAAAGGAGAAGATGTCGACCAACTGCCCTCCCACGCATGGCCAAGATGTACATGTGACCAGAGATGTGGTAATTGAGAGTTTGAGGCAATCATCCTAGGGGAGTGGGCAGATAGGCGGACATGCACAATGTCCAATTGAAAAGGGTCTTGGGCAAGTGGGTGGAGCTTGTCCAGGCTGGGTTCCACCCCTCCCAGGGAGTCCTTGCTGGACAGTAGTCACATGCACCCTACCTGGGTTTCCTAGGTGAAGCACCATCTCTCAAAGTCTGATTTGTTGGCAAACCAGAGTCAAGAGGTCCTGGAGGAAAGAACGAGAATCCAGTTCATAAGATGGAGGTAAAACATCTCATTTGCCCTGAGCCGAGTTGTGGGGAGGGAGGCACAAGGGCCCCACCTTCAGTATACCTGGCCAACACAAATTCACAGCTATTCTTCTCCAGAGATGTTGACTTTTTGGCTGAGAAATTTTTCAGTCTTTGGGGTCTTAAGGGAATATTTTTGCTATCTTGAAAGCCCAGCTCATTCCTAAGTTTTAGCATGACTTGAGGGGTTGCAAAACTGGGCTTGCTCACCGTTTCTTAAATGCTTCTGAATAAATTTTAGACTTCTGTTACTTTTGCACTTGATTTGTTCAGAAGTGGCTGTACTTTAAAGAGCAAAAAGAAAATAAGCTCTTAAAATGCAAAAGCCTGAGCCCTCATCTGCAGCTGAGGTGAGAGGAGGTTTCTCAGTGCCCAAGGCTAGAATTCTGTGCTTCACATTATGGTGGCTTTGCCAGCCTCCCGCTATGCCTGCTGGAGCACAGACCACCTGCATCTGCCTCTCTTGGCTCTGAAGGGCTGAGACCTGAGGTGGAGGGAGATGGGCCTGGAAGCCAGCTCATTCTCTCTGGCATGAGCGTCCCTATTTCCTTCAGGACTAGGGTTCACTCAGGGTCTCTTTTCCCAGCCAAAGAAATGTGGGATTAAACAGGTACTCCTGGAAACTGTGGAACAGCTCCCCTCTCATTTCTGTACTCTTTTCTTCCTTCCCCTGCCTCCATCACCAGCTTTGTTCACCTCTACTAAGGAGGACATATTTCTCAAGAAATGTATTTTTGCTGAGGGATATCCAGTTTTCTCTGTTTACCCCTTACAGTGCCATTAGCATTTTAAAACAGTATTCAAATGCTCAGTAATTATGTAATAGGAAAGGGTAGCAAATAATGGAATTTGAGACCTCCTTGGGAAAGACTTTTTGGATGGGAAACGTATTCTAAAATCATAAATGTTGGGGACTGTATACAATCACTGCCGTGCATGTGGGAGACTGTCCCTGCCTGACATAGCTGCACTATATGGAATTGTAAATGTTGCAATTCCTTGGTCTGGATAATATGAACATCATCTTCAGATATTTTTTAAACATTAGCTGTATGGCATAACTAGATTAAAGCTTTGGAGACAACCTACAGTCAATTATCCATGTATAATTTTTCCACTCTGGACTTTCTGTGGATTTTTTAAATCCATAAACTGTGACTGGTTCCCCTATAATCCACTAGTTTTGGTATTATTTTATTAGGTTCAGTAAATATGTAGTCAGGGAATACATATCCCTTCATTAAGCATCAGTGGATACTCATTTATTTGGTAGATGACCACCAGATGTTTGCTAGGACCTCTAAAGAGAGAGAAAATAAGATGGAGTTCCCCGTTTCCAAGGGATAAAAGTGAACTAGGTGGATAAGGTATGCGAATGTTAGAGAAAATGTCAGAAAAGCCATGAAGAGGATCTATAAGAGCATAGCATGGGAGACCCAGCTTGCACAAGCTCTAGGCATTGCTGCCTGGAGTAGCCAGAAGAGGTTTCTAGCAGGACATTTGCTTGGACTGACCCATAAGCTGGGCAGGGACAGGATAAACAGGAGCAGGAATGAGGGGTGTTTCAAGAGATCACGAAAGCCTTGGCAACTTAGCCAATTCCATCAGGCCTCCAGTGCCCAGTGCTGTGGCCCCTTCTCTGAGGTTTCCTGCTTTCTGCCTTGGGCTGGGAGTAATCTCTCCCTTCTCTGGAATTCCTTTATCCTCTCTTGCCTCTCTTTGGACACTGACCCAGCTCTACCTTGTGTGAGCGGTAAATGAGCACATTTATCTCTCCCAGACTTCAAGTCTTCACATTGAAAGCCCCAGAGCACCTAGAACAAGGCAATTTTAATAGATGCAAAAATGGAGGATATAGTGGACACACTGGTTTTGCTGGAGTGAAGGACTTGTGGGGGAAGAATAGAGTTGAGGGGGGCATGAATTGCACCACAGAGAGGAAGGCAAGTCAGCATGGTGAAATAAAACAACAGCAGCAATGAAGGGTCTGCAGCTTCTTTGTGACAGAATTTTCTACAATTATCTCTAAACCATAGTGAATATGGCACAATGTAGGTCATAAAGAGCTGATAAGAAAGTTGGAGAGGAATTCAGAAGGAGTGAATTCCATATCTTACAAGGTTACTCACCTGCTGTGCAACTCTAGTAAAGGCACTTAAACTTTCTGTTTCTTCGACTTTCCCTAGGACCATTTGCTACCTACCCAGGATTATTGAGTGGCTCAGGGATACTTGATAGTAAAACAAAACAAAACAAAACAAAACAACCCTTGTGTGCCTCATGAAAGAGGAGTGAAGGACAAGATCAAAATTTCATGGCGACAGAATATTGTTTATATGATTCCAACCCATTCACTATGCTTAGTGATAAAGAAACTCAGGAATTCCAAATGTTTGAATGGTGTTTTTCAGCCATACTCGTATCTTCCAAGTGCCAAGTGAGGTGAGGGAGGATGTTATGCGAGACCGAATAGAGCAGGTGAGACGAAGGTAAGCCATTTGGGACAAATTGATTTGTACTCCTAACTGGGGGCAAGTGGCAATGGGGGTGGCTGTTAGCCTCTCCTCTGTGGGTCTCCCTGGCTCCAGACCACACCTGGGTTCCATGGCCATGCCTGAAGCCCTTCTTGGCTGAGTGTCTCTTTGTGGGACTTTGCTCCAGGACCCGAATGGGGCAATGGCTCAGGCATGGGCTGTGTGGGCATCTCAGCTCCACGCCATGATCTGGATGTGCACTCTGGGTAAGCTTTGCCATCCGGCAGCCTCCCCTTTGCTGTGTTCTTCATCTGCAGCCTATGCAATCTTACGGATGAATCATCTCAGGAGATTCACAACAGAACTTCCTATGCAGACTGCTGAGAGCTACAGGTGAGAGGGCCAACAGGTGAGGAAAAGATGCTGTCCTGGGTGTGAGACAGTGTCCTGGGTGGAAGTTTGATTATAAAGTTTAGCTTTTCATTTTGGTGAGGAGGCCTACACTTGGGGCCAGTGGGGGTGTTGGTGAGGTTACCTTAGGCTTCTGCAATGCCTTTCTAAAGTTTCTGAAAGGACTTGAAGTCAAGTTCAGGATTTGACCTCTCTGACACTTTTAGCTGTGGTGTCACAGTGAGTGCTTCTAAGCCTGGAACAGGTAAGGGACCACTTGGGATCTTGTGTTAGTAGGTTGTCAGAGGGCCTGCTGCTCTGCATTTTTAACACCCCAAGGCATTGCTGCTATTGGTCTACTGACCCTACTTGAACCACAAGGTCACAGAGCACTGGGGTCAGGAGTGAGGGCATATATGTTTTGACCCTTCCACCAGTTGGGACTTGGATTTGGGTCCCATGGCTTCTTGGCCTGCATTTGGTACCTGTGTTCACAATAGTGGCCATTTACCTGGCTCTGGTAGGTGGAAGACCAATGACAGTCGATGCACTACAGAGGCCATCCATTCAGGAAAAGGTTACTGCACCCCTGTCAGGTGTGAAGACTGAACTGGATGTCATAGGGGACTGAAGGAGTGATTTAAACACAGTAGAACCCCAACATACTTTCAAGGAAGGCTATGGAGATATAGCACTGGCATTTATGGAATTCTTATTGTATACCAGCTTCAGCACAAGGCATTGTCAAGATTTCTCATCTGATCGAAAAGAACCTTAAGAGGAGGGCATTGTTCAAACCCACTATACAGATGGCACAGGATACTGGCTTTTAGTCCAACTCCATGTGCCTCAATTTTTTCAGACTTTAGAACATTGCCTTGAGGACAATGGCTTCCAGCACTTAGTAAATGACATGATGTGCCATGTCAATTGTTTACTCATTAAAGAGATAAGGAATCTGGGGTGCTTGCAGGGTCTTCTGAAGTTTGAAGAAGCAGATTTCAATTTGTATTTTCAAAATAGGTCAATTCAAATGGAAAGTTTCAAGTTTGAAGAAAGCCAAGTTTCAACCCCAGCTTTGTCTGATACACCATCGTCCTTTCCCTCCATGGGTTTTTCTGCTCTAGGTGCACCTCAATGAATGTTGGGGTTGTGGGCTTTGGAGGCATGATCATCAAGCCCTGTAGCCATCCTGCATATCTGTGATGCACCCCTGCATTTCTCTGATGCAATCCTCTGCTTCCCAGGTTCATGTCCTTTAGGGTCAAGGAACAGCCTGTGTCAGAAGAACGTCTATTACCCCTTGACCTGAGGAGCGACTACACCTGGGGAGATAGAATCTGGTGGGTGAGCCTTTCCTTGTGACAGTGCAACACTGGAATCTTCCTGCTGAACTGCTAATAAAGAGACATGGTATTTAATCACTATCCTGGTCTCTGGTGTGAGTGCTTTGCCATCCATTCATTCATCAGGCTCTGAGCACCTCATGGGCTTGGCTCTGGGGACTCACAGCTTGCAGCTTTTTGGGGAGGCAGATGACAGGCCAGAACAGAGCTGTGTCAGCAGGCCATGTGGGGTGCTCCTGGAACACTAGAAGGGGTGCTGGGCTAGGCCAGGACAGGAGGATTTCTGGGGGAAGTGTGCCTTGTTTGTTTCACTCAAGTATTTATTTTATCTTTATTTCTTCTCTAGCTCTCTTCCCGTCTTTATGTAGATCCAAGTTTCTGACTTATTCCTTTCCCTTTCTGAAGAACTTTTAATAGTTCTTGTAAGGCAGGTCTACTGGAGACAATTTGCCTTGAGTTTTGTTTGAGAAGGTATTTCTACCTCACTCATGAAGGACAATTTTGAGGGACATAAAATTCTAGGGTTTTTTTTGTCTTTAACACTTTAAATACGTGCCCCACTCTCTTCTTGCTTGCATGGCTTAAGAATGGATGTTACATGGAATTTTTATCCTTGCTTCTCTTTAGGTAAGGATTTTTTCCTACTCAGGCTTCAAGAATTTTTTTTCCATGTCTTTGATTTTCTGCAGTCTGAATATACTATGCCGAGGTGTAGAGTAGGTGTAGGTGTAGAGTAGGTGTAGGTGTAGAGCTTTGAATGTTTACCGTGCTTGGTTTTCTGAGCTTCCTGGATCTGTTGTATGGGGTCCACCATTGCAAAATTTTCAACTACTATTACTTTGACCATTTTTTTTCTGTTCTCTTCAGTTTTCTCCTCCTGGTATTCTCATTATGCATACATTGTACCTTCTATAATTGCCCCAGTTTTTTTCCCATTCTGTTCCCCCATTTTTTCCCATTCCTTTTGTTATCTTTACTTTTTAGTCACAGAACTTTCTGTTGGCATTTCTTTGAACTCAATGTTTATTTCCTTGGTTCTGTCTAGTCTACAGATGAGTCCATCAAAGACATTCTTGATTTCTATTACAGGATTTATTATTCCTGGCATCTCCTTGTGATTTTTCTTAGGGTTTTCTTTGTCTCTGCCTACATTGCCCATCTATTCTTGTGTATCGTCCACTTTTTCTATCAGATTCTTTAGCATGTTTATTATAGCTTTAAATTCCCAGTCTGATAATTCCAACATCTCTGCCTTATTCGAGTCTGGTTCTGATGCTTGCCTTGTCTCTTCAAGCTGTATGTTTTTTTATTTTTTATTATTTATTTTTTTACCTTTTATCATATAGCATAATTTTTTGTTGAAAGCCAGATATGCTGCATGAGATAAAGAAGCCCAGACAGATAGTGTGAGGTTTTATGTTTATCTGGTTAGGAGTTAGGCTGCATTTCCTCTCTCCAGCAGCTGTAGTTTCAGAGACTAGCATTTCTTTTTGTCCCCTTGCTTTTGTCTTCCTTGTTGTTAGGTTTCCCCAGAGGTTCTTTCTTAAAAAGGGTCTGAGACTTATAATTCTTTCAGCTGAACCTCCCCTCCCCCCCCCCCCACTGCCCATTGTTTTATAGGGGACTAGTGATGTGGTGGTGAGGTCTGAGAGGAGAGGGGGAAGGTCCTAGGGTCCTCTGATCAGGTGTCAGTCTCTTAGGGAGCCTGTGCCCCTGTCTGTGTCCGTCTCACCTTTCCCCTCCCCCCACCTCCATGTTAGGAGAGGCAGGAAGGCCAGAGAGGGCCACAGTTGGATGTTTTCCTTCCCTCAGGGTAGGCTCTGGAAAAAAACAGTCTACCTTGAGAACAGGCCTTTGTTAAGGAGAACAGAATGCTCTGGACATATTTCAAAATGGCTATTTTCCTCTCCCTTTGCTGAGGTGGGCAAGAAGGAGGGGTTCTAATCTTTACTGTGAGAACCTGGTTGGGCTTCTGGAGGGAAAACTCAGAAGTGGAGGGCCTCTTAAGATTGGGCCCCTGGACTTATTAAATCTCAAGCTTGTCCACATTGAGCCACCAGCAATTCATCAATTACATTTAAGTTTCCCTACTCTGATGCTGTTTCCTAGAGGTTACTGTGTCTAAGATGTAATTCTCCATAATAACCTGTCTCTCTCTCCAATTCTCTGGTCAGCATTTTGCCCTTTGACCTAAATTCTCTGATGGATCTAGGAACTATTGTTGGTTTTTGGTTTGTTCGGTTTTTTTTCTAATTGTAAGATTGGGAGTGACAATTGCAAGCTCTTTACATATTAGACTGGAAATTGAAAGTCTTATTCAGGTCTTTATTGAGTGTCTGCTAACGTGGACTGAGCACCTACTGTGTGCCATGTACTATCCAAGCAGCCCTCTGATATAGATGCTATTACCACATGAAAGGAGACAACACAAGACCGAGTATCTTGAGTTACTTTGGTGACATCAGAGTTTGAGAACATGGCCTGGCTTCTGGCTCCCAAAACTTCTCTCTCAGCCACACTGTTGTACTATGTGTGGGCCTGGGCTAGGCCTGGGGAATGAAACAATAAGTAGGACCCACCCTCTCTCTGCTCTCTTCAACTTCATTTTGATAGGTTTTGATAAGTTTTAAACAGTCACAATTTTCACAGTTACTATAAAGGAGAAGTACTATATATAATGGGAACTTGCCCTAATCAGAGAATAAAACAGATTTATTTTTGATTATTTGAAAATCATCATCCCCATTGCACAGACGAAGAACTGGAAGTTCAGAGAGGTTAAGTAGCTCTCCTGATGTCACACAGCCATCCAGTGCCCTTAACCACTCCATTGTGCAGCTAAGCTGGGGGAAGGGTCATTTTGGTTGATTGTGGTAGTGAGCCTTGGCCAGTAAGACACTGTAGAAGGGAGAGAGGTGGAGGTAGGACACGTCCTTATCCACCATGCCCCACTACTCCCAGAGGTCAGGAATGCCTGCACTCTCCCTCTCCATCACCTTTCCCTTCCAGCCTGCTTGCCTGCTTGCCCCAGTGGGGAGGCAGAGGGCCAAGGACAAAGTAGGAGTTGACCAGCCAGGGGACAGAGGAGCAGAGCTAGGCAGTGGTAGGTGAGAGGGCTCTGGGATGAGGAGAAGAGTATGATGTGACAGAGAAAATGCCAAAAGGCCACTCTAGCTGGATGGGAGCAGGAGGAAGAAAGGCCACAGAAGAAGCTGTTGAGAGGGGGCCAGGGCCAGACCATATGGTCTGGGGGCTTTGTCTTAGCAAAGATGAAAAGTGCAGGAATGTTGGAGGAAGAAGGGGATCACATATGTAGAGGCGGGCTGAGCTACAGGGTGGAAGCAGGGACCTCAGGAGAGGTCTCTTTGGGGAGGTGAGGGGATGTAGAGGAACAAAAGGATTTGAACAGGACAGACATGACTTGGTGATGTGTGGCACCAGAAGAACTGGGGAGAAGAAAAGTCCTGGGGGTGCAGCTGTCTGTGGAACTGCCACTTACTCAGATAGGGGAGTCTTGGTTGGGGGAGATAAGTTAAGTTTGGGTAATGATTTAGGCCCCTGTAGAATATCTCAGTGGTGATGTCAAGCAGGTGGATGACGGATAGACAGAACTGGGCTTGCAGTGGGGAGTCGACAGCTGCAGGAGGAGAGAAGTAGGCAAGAAGTAAGCAGGCCTTTTTCAGCAGTCCTGGATGTGACCTTGCCTTCTCAACCCCTCACTCATTATCTTGGGAAGGCAAGGAGTGGTGATTACCTTGCCAGGGCTGCATTTTGTGAAGGGACAAAGCCCTCTTCACTACCCACCTATGAGGCTGTTTTGCCAGAAACCACCAGATGGCGCCATTTCCACACAAAATCATTTTCTGAAGGTGAACTGGTCTTTCCTTTGAGTCAGACCGTGGGTGCGTGGCAGGATTTAAATTTTAGCACGATTTGGGAAGTCCAAACAGATGGAAGGCCTTTGAATATCTCAGTTTAATGATGGGTACAGTTCACATCCACATACATGAACTATATAGGGGCTATTCATTCAAATAAAAATTGAGTGTTTACACCCAGCATTGTGCTAGATAGAGTATGGAGATACCCAGATGAATACTCTGTCATCTATCCTCAGGGAGCTCAGAGTGGTGGAGGGGCTGACATGCAAACAAATTTTCAATGTTGTGTGTAAATGAACCAAGAGGGTATATATGGTAAAGCAGAAGAGGGAGTGATTTTCCCTGCTTGGGAGAAAAGGTGCAGACTTCCCAGCAGAGGTGACATTTAAGTAGAGGATTTGCCAGGCTGTTGTTGTGAAGGAGGGTTCTTTTAGGCAAAGAGAATACTCAAATGGGAAGGCATTCAGAATGTTTGGGGCATTGGACCTGGGCCTGAATGTTTGAAATGCAGGATATGGTGGGGAGAATAGTGGGCAGGGAGGTTGAGTAGTGCATAGGTGGGGATCCCACAGGTGTGTGCAAAACAAGCCCATGAAACCTGCTGCAAGACGCCAAGGAAAAGATGAGCCAAACCTGCAATGCTGGTCAGGCAACGCTTCTCTGGAGAGAGGAGAGGTGCATAGGGTTCCAGCTTTAGGCACTTGGAAAAGAGGGGAGCCCACTGCACTCAGAAAGGAAAGGAGACCTACAGTTTTGGGCTCTGACTTGGGAGGTAATGGTTAAGGAGCTCACAAGCCCCCACAGCTCTCTCACATACAAACATCTGGAGTTTGGGGAGAGAGGGACCTACATTAGTATTATAGTCGCAGCTCCTTCAAACCTAGGGTGGAAATGAAATCATTAAGTGGCTCAAATGGAGTTTTGTTCTGTGCATGATTAACCCCAGGAGGGGAGTTTGGGAACAAATATGCCTCCTCTACCTGTATTACAGGGGGACTGAGCCATGGTAAATTAAAAGAAAATCACTGGCAAATTTGGGATCAGTCAGCTGTGACCAAGCCATTTGTGTAGTTAAATGGAGCTGAAAGAGCTAATAAAGGCTTTGTGGGTCATGGATCTTTCTGTGAGGGGAGGGCATGGGAGATGGGGGTGGGTGGGTGGGGGGGGGTTGGTCTAGAGTGATGCTTGTAGAAGTTATACCTGGGACTTCTTGGTGGTGGTGGTGGTGGTGGTGGTGGAGGGGGGTGGGGGGAAGTTGGCCTGTTCTCATCATCCAAGAGTGTGTCATGTCCTAACGGGGAACTTGTTAATTCTAGACAGAGATAGCGACACAGACCCAGACTTGGGCCTCTGGTGTCTCATAGAGGACAGACTTGGTCTTTGCAAAGCAGAGGCTTGGGACACCAAAGGAGAGAGGAGCCAGTACCTCCTGAGTCTGTCAATGCAGAATGCGGTCCATATAGGGGGGTTAGGATCCACATGCTGTAATGAACAGTACCAAATGTGGGGAAATGCAGGATGAATACCCAGCCAGTGTCCGAGGGTGTCCACTGAGAGGTAGGGTGGGGCTCTGGTCCATCCCCAGAGGAGAATGTAAGGCACCCAGTAGACAATGCCAGGCAGATGGGCTGCCCAGGAGCAGACGGGGAGGGGCTGGGGAGGAGAAGTGGAGACAGCAGGGAGGTGTTAAAAAACAATTCAACCCAGTCAACTAGAAGATCAAATTGTCTTTATTAAACCATTGGGTAGCCTACCATCTAGCTAGTAGAGGGGAGCTTCCCAGGAGCTGTGCAAAATGGAAGGTTTTTATAGGAAAGGGAGTGGGGCGATAAAATTATTAGGGAAAGAAAAGGATTGTTTCCTAGTCAGGTTGAGCCCGGTTAGGGGGAGAGCAGGGAGGGGGTTCTATTTTGCAGGCTGCCTCATCATCTTTGGGGGGGGCGGTTGGAGAGGGTCCAGGTGTCAGATTACTTCAAAGGCACTGATAAGAAAATTCCTGACTGGTTAAGACAGCATTTCGGAGGGAGGTTGAACTGCAATTAGATAGGTTCAAATCCCGGTTTAGGGACTGTAAGTGACGTCTGTAGTTTTCCATTTAACAGAGGAACCCAGGCTCCAGCTCCTGCAGGCACCTTCCTCAGACTCTGGGACTAAACACCACGATGTGGCTGCAGGTGTGGAGTAGGGAGGGTGCACAGTCCAGAAGATAAAGCAAGGACCTGGCCTGGCCCAGGCCCCTTCTGGGTGACTTAGCTGAGGATGCTAACGTGTGGCCCCCCGCACCGCAGGGACTGGTTCTGCTTATGTTTACCTCCCCTCCCCAGGTGCTCAGCCACCTGTGCCCATCCCCTCCTCCCCCCCCCCCCCCCCGCCCCCCGCCCGCCTCCGCCACGGCCTGGAAGGGTGGGGGCCGACCAGGAGACCTTCGCAGAGCCACCAGACGCAGTGTTCGACATGCTTTCCAATTACTTGGCAGGCTCGGCAGCGATGCTCGAAATTCATTTCGCATCCTGAGAGGGGAAAACAAAGGCAGGGGAGAGCAGCAGCTGCTCTGGGTGAGCTTGGGAAGCTTTGCTCCCAGCCAGGCGGAACTGAGCCAGCGGGGCGGGCGCAGGCGGCAGGGGGCGCTGCCGGTCCTCTCTCCAGCCTCGCCCCTAGCCCCGGCCTCACACTCCGCAAGCCTTGGCCCTTCCACCTATCTCCCCCGCCCCCACTCCCGCCTTGACTTGTGCCCTGTTTCCCCTCTCCCCCTGCGTCAACGTCTGCCCCCAGTCTCTCCCTCTCCTCTCCCTTGCTCCCCCTTCACTTCTCCCCCTCCTTGCCCCCTTCCTCTGCCTTGCTCTCTTCCCCACTGCCTCATTCCCCGTTAACCCTACTTTGCTCCCTTCCCCCTGCCTCATACCCCTTCCCTCTGCCGCCCTTCTGCCCCTCTCCCCACCCCTCCCTGCTTCCCTCCTTCTCCCTCCTCTGTCTCCCCGCTTCTCCTGCCTCATCCCACTTTACCCGGCCTCTCTCCTTCCCGCTCAATCCCTTCAACCCCTCTTTCCACCTCGACCTCTCCCCCCTCCACTACCTCCCCTCTACTTCGCTTGCCTCACTCCTGTTCAACTCCTATCTCTACTCCTCCTCCAGTGTTCTGTTCGTGGGACCTGGGGATCCTGCAGCACGGCAGGAGGAAGTGCACTTGGGTTTTCTCAAGGAGTGTGGAGACCAAGTCTTGCAGCCAGAAGTCCCCATGAGTGGGCTTTGTTGGAGTGAGGGAGGCAGTGGTGAGACTTTGAGGGGAAGATAGCAAAGGCAGCAGCTGGTTAGTGGAGAAGGTCCAAACCAGCAGCTTGTGAACAACTCTTTGGGCATAACCATTGACTGTGGTTACTGACCAATTTGTTTCCTTACTGATGGGCTCCTTTACAGTGTGCACCTGCAGGGGATGGTGTGTGCCTCTACCCCCTACTGAGTGTCTGATATAGGTGCTCAGTGAATACTGATGGAAGGAATATGTGGCTGCGTGGGTCTCTGGTGCCCAGTCTGGGCCTCCAAGATTTGTGTTAATATTTTCTTAGTGTGCATCTTGGTTCAGGGGCCTCCGCCACCATTGCTGGGGGCCCTCATTTTTGGTGCCCTTCCTAAGACACCTTTCTGTGGGTGGGCCTGGAAGTCCTGCAGATGAAGGAATGGGTCCCTGAGAAGTGGTTTGGTCGGTGAGAGGCCATTACAAGGAGACCAGCAGCTATAGCAGTGCCTGCCTTATAAGTGGGATGCATGGAAGGCCTGGTGAGAAACTACATGTGGCATATTTTGATAAAGAAGATGCATTTACTAAATGTGTGTGCACATGTTTTTTTTCTTGTTTTTTTTTTGTTTTTTTTTGTAGGCAATATAGCATAACTGCTGAGAACAAGTGCTAAGATTGCTTGCACTGGAATCCAGGCTCTACTGTTTAGAGGCTGTGTGCCCTTGAGCAAGTTTCTTAACCTCTCTGTGACACAGTTTCCTTGAATTTTTGGGAAGATCAAGTGAGATCACCCCTGTCAAGTGTGCGGCGTGTACCTGGCACTTGGGAAACTGTCAACTGTCAAAACATGGTGGCCATGATGGTGATTATCTCCAGGAAGAGCCATCCATCCTGGTTCAACCCCTTTCTGACGGTGATGGATGGTTGGCTATTATTCTTTACATTCATAAAATACTCTCCTCAGCACTTTGCAGTGAGAGGTGGTGATCTAGTCACTCTGTGAAGGAATACTCAGTCCCTGGTCTGTAGGAGCTGATATTGGAAGTTGAAAGATTCTGGGTGCATCTGAAGACGCTGGGGGAATACAGACAAAGAGTGAAAATAAAACTCACAGCCCAGTGCGTGAGGCTGTATGTTGGAGATCTATACTCAGTCAGGTCAGGGATTGCACCTCTTCAAGAGAGGCAAAGTTTGCCTAGAACAACCAAGACCCAGCTCTGCAGACTCTCAGGACATGCTCCCTTGGGGACGGGCTGGACTCCGTGACTCCCCTCACACTCTGGGAAGTGTCTCTGGATCTTGTGCCAACTGAGAAAAGGCACTGCTTTCTCTGACCCCAGGCTACCCTAAGTTCTGAGGAGAGCAGCCCCTCCGTGGCCTGGATCAGGAGGGGGGAGGGTGTGGCATATGGTGGCCAGCAGGTGATGCTGTTGATCCAGTGTTGCCAGCTCCTGGTCCCTAGATGGCACCTCCCCCTCCCATTCAACCCCAGGCTGCGGATTTCTCAGCTGTGTGCCCCGTGTGCACCACAGACCCTGCCACCGGTGCTCCGTTAGCACCTACACTTGGCTCCTGTGTGTGTCCTCCTGGTGGGGCAAGCTCCTCTGCCCACTCAGGGCTGCCTGGTTTGGGAGCAAGCAGAGGGCTGTAGCCTTAGTTTTCAGGGTAGAAAGAGCCTTGCTCCCCAACTGCAGGCAGAGGCCTGGGGAATGCAGTCACTTGGCCACTCTACAGAGCGGCAGCCCCTTGCTGCATACCGCTTGGGGCTTCTGGGATGCCCTTCGAGGAGGAGTAGAATGAGGGGGAGAGTATGCAGCGTGTGTGTGGACAAAGGAAGGAGAATCACTGTGAATCAGTCCTAGGGATTCAGAATCTGTTTTTGGGACCAAGTCCACTTTCTGCAGAGCTGGAAGTAAAGCACTGCTTCTCCAGGTTTGGTGGGCAGCCGAGTCCCACCAAAGCATGGTGGCACTTGTTAAAGATGGAGATTTCTGAGCGCCACCTGATTTATTTTAAAGGGTAGGCTTTGGACAAAACCCATTTTTATCAGACCCATGCAGGTGATTCTGAGACAGCTGTCCTCAGGCCATGTGTTGAGATGCACAGGGATAAAAACCACTGCCATTTCTTAATAGAGGAGAGCTTGGGAAATCCAGGGTCAGCACCAGGAGAACATTCTACTCACTTCAGCTGCTTACTTCACCTGGTCTTTGGGGGCTCCTTTTACCAATTACCACTGTGTCATCTCAGGGCTTCTTCTTCTGCTTTGTCCAAGAGAATTAACAAAAGGGAAATAAGCAGAGAGAGAAACAAGTCCCAGAAAATTGGGTATGTCAGTAATCTTATTCAACTTGAGCCCATGAAATACTCCTCCCCTTCCCTTGATCCCTTCTCTTTAATCTCTCTCACCTAGGATCTCTTGGTTTCTAGCTTGTTCTGAGTCCTTCCTGAAGGGTGTGTGGGTGTGTGTGTGTGCATTTTGTTTCCCTGCTCTCGTATTGTCAGCATCAAATAATGCCTTGTGAAGTAAAAGGAGTAAAAAGGATGCTTTTCTTTGCGTTTGCACTGTTTGCGCTCCATTTTCTCAGGACCCTTGGTCGACTGTCTGCGAAGCTACGGGGAAGGGGCAAGAGAAGAGGATGGAGGCAGCAGCCCTGTGTCCATTGCTGCCTTGCCTGCACCAGCTGTGTCAGCAGGGTTGACCCATCTCACTTCTCTAGACTTGGGTTTTTGCCAGCTGTCAGAGTATCCTCTCAGTGCTGGTGTGACACTAGATGTGTGTCATGGGACAATGTGTGTGAAGCCTCCTGTGCATTGCCCGGCAGAGCTGGTGTTCAGTGGTGTCACCTACCCCGACCTCTCCCTGTACTCCTTTTCTCCAGAGTTCAGAAGGGCAAGCGTTCAGGCAAATCATTCAGTGTATCTAGGCCCAAGCTTACCTCTCTGGAAAATGGGACTGTTGAAGCACCTGCACCCAGAATTGGTCCTGGCCAAATCAGTGGAGTATGGATGGATGCTGTGATGTAGCTGATCCCTTCGCTCCCTCCTGCTTTAAGGGCCTGGTGAGACTTTGATGTCTGCCTGTTCTTTGCTCTGTCCAGACCTCAGACCTGCCTGCTCTCTTCTCCCATGCTGGGTTTGGGTAGCGGATCACAGGGGCTTGGCCTTGAGAACCACATAGAATTGTGGTTCGATAAATTGTGTTGAGGGAATCAAACCTTGGATTGACTGTGTGGCCCTGGGCTCATGGGTAAAGTGGGAATAATAACATCTACATGGCAGGAACAGAGCAAGTGTATGTACACCTTTGAACAGCACCCTGCACCCTTACAAAGTGGCCCCATAAATGTGACTATAACAGTATGACTCTGAAGCGATGGCCTTTTCCTGCCTCCACCTCTCTGGGGACTTTTTTAAATCAGAAAAGCTGTGTTTCTATCTAGGCACCACTCACCCTGTGCTTTGAAAGGGTGGAGAAAAGGCTCAGAGGGAATGTTGTCAAGTTCCTGATGGGTGAAAAAACATCGTTTTTATTTCCTCAATAGGAGAGGATAAAGCCAGGTTGAGGCTGCCTCTCTACCAAATCCCCAAATCTGAGACTCCTTCTGGTTTCTACCCCAGGAACCCTGAGGGTTTGCACCAGGAAGTTCAGTTTGGACAACTAATTTATTTGCTTCCTCCAAAAGCAGTTATGGGCATGTGTGTAATTCTTTTCATGATGTTTGTGCATCTCTGGACTTCCAAGAGTGATTTTACATTTATTTATTTTTTGAGAGACATAGAGACAGAGCACAAGCTGGGGAGGGGCAGAGAGAGAAGGAGACACAGAATCTGAAGCAGGCTCCAGGCTCCAAGCTGTCAACACAGAGCCTGATGCAGGGCTTGAACTCACAAACCGTGAGATCATGACCTGAACCGAAGTCGGATGCTTAACCGAGCCACCCACGCGCCCCTCCAGGAGTGATTTTAGATGATGAGGCTTGATCTCCAGAGCTCACTTGATCTGTGCCTCTGCACCCAGCAGGACAGATTGATGACCCATCCCAGACAGATGCAGATCCTGCTTCTCCAACACATCTATGGGCCTCACTGCTAGCCTATTCCTCTCTCCTACAACTCTGTGGACCTTCTATGCTTCAGGCTGAAATACCCTTCCTACCTCCATTTTCTGTTCTGAACTCTGCACTTGCCCTTTAAGACCAGCTCAAATGTTTCCTCTTGTTTACTTGCTCCCAGCTTGTCAACAAAGATCAAGTTTATTTCTACATCTTGCTGTGTATATCTGTATTTAGCACATTTTTTACATTATGTATATTTTTAAATTTTCTTAATGTTTGTTTATTTTTGAGAGAGACAGAGCACAAGCAGGGGAGGGGCAGAGAGAGAGGGAGACACAGAATCTGAAGCAAGCTCCAGGCTCCAAGTTGTCAGCATAGAGCTTGATGTGGGGCTCAAAACAACCAACCATGAGATCATGACCTGAGCCAAAGTCGGATTCTCAACCAACTGAGCCACCCAGGCACCCCATATTATATTTTTAAATAGTTCCTTTTTTTTTTTTTTTTTTGGTAATCAGTCTGCCAGACTTGCTAGATTGTAAAATTCCTTAGGGCAATATCTAGGTTTTGTTCACTTTGTTCACTTTAGTAGGTGCTCGGTAGAACTTGATTTGATTCAGTGTAGTGTAAATCACCCCACTGGAATGCAAGCCTATTTGTTTGTTATGTTCTGGGACCTGGGCTAACTCAGACCCTGTCTGTATTACTAAAGGTTGCATGTTTCCATGGCCCATTCCCCTCACCTCCAATCACTATCTGCACTCTGATGTGTAAATTGTGTGCTTCCTTCCCTGACTGAAACCTTGCTAGGGTGTAAGGAGGTCCCCCCAGAAATGAACCCTGGCTATGAAAACATCTTTCTAAAGTTTACTTGGATGATGGTTCCTATAGTGATTAATAGCTTCAGGGGTGATCTTTTGGTGTTGCTATTTCTGCTTAGTACTGAACACAGAGTCCTCTCAAGGAACACGAAGATGGAAAGAAAGGATAGGCAAAATGCAGTTTTTACAGACTTCCTCTTCTCGTGGGTCTCTTTCTCTCTCCATTTGTGTCTTTCCATGAAGCTTACCTTTGGCCTTACAGTCCCTATCTGGATGCTTGCTTCATTGCTAGGAGTAAGTCCTCACCCCATCCTTTGTGATCGGGGTACACAGAGAACAATTACAGGGGGATCTACCACTCATACAGCTGTGTTTGGCAAAGAGGCAGAAGAATTCCCCCAAAGAAGGACACTTGGTGAGGGATCCTGTGCATTTTGGCTACTTGGTCATGACTCCCTGAATATGAGCCCAGCTCCCTCCTATTCTCTCAACTCTAGGTCTCCCCTAAAGCTGCCCAGACATGAAAGGTTGGCTGTAGGAGAAATGGCTTCCTGGAACACTGCCGGTTTGTCTTTGACTCTAGGAGTTCTCTTTGTATTGTCCAAGATCATAAGTTACAGAAGTAAAACCAATGAATCACTGAAGTAGGAATTAGTAAACGTTTATTGTGCATATGCCAAAAAGACAGTTTGCAAAGTGGGACCACTCAAACCAGAGCATGGAATGAAGTTTAGGAGTGTATTGTTAGAAAACAGCTTATAGAGTGAGAAGGCAGTGACTTTTTTCTTCACAGTGATTGGTTACAATATTATACTTTTCTTAAATTATAGAGAATTGGTTAGTGGTTATATCACATTAAGCTTGGGAACCAGTTTAAGTTTTGCTTATGATTTCCAGAGGCATAAGCGAGAAATGACCCAGGTCAAATTAGTCTTGCAAAAATAAGCTCAATTAAGCTTTGTTTGTATGACTAAACTAGTTTTGTCTGCTCAGGGAATTTTCAAGGCTGGTCTTTGTTGTTTTTGATTTCAACAATTCCTCCTTTACCACTGTAGTGTTATTCTTATTACCACTGATGGTGTAGTCAGACCCAAGAATCACATATTCACTGTTTCCATTAGTTGAGTCGTAGGGCTAGTGGGTTATAGAGTCACGATTTTCATCATTTATATGGTTGTTGTTGATTTCATGCAGTTGTCTGATCCTGATGGATACCATGTGACGTGTGAGTGACTGCTGACAGACATTTAAAACCCTCAAGAGTATACAATGCACTGGGAGGTCAATATGATGACTATAAGGAGACAATAGCCAAAGGCTGAAAAATTTTCTGGAGCTGAGAGTCCCAGGAACCAAGATTTAACCAACGAAATAACTTGAATGGGTTGTAGGAAATTATTTTATTTTTATTTTTTTATGTTTATTTTTTATTTATTTTGAGAGAGAGGGAGAGAGAACATGAGTGGGGGAGGGGCAGAGAGAGAATCCTAAGCAAGCTCTGTGGTATCAACACAGAGCCTGATGCAGGGCTTGATTTCACGAAATGTGAGATAATAATCTGAGCCGAAATCTAAAGTCAGATGCTTAACCAACTGGGCCACCCCGGTGCCCCGGTCGTAGTTTTTTAAAAGTTACTTACATAGGCACCGCCATGATATATCAGCAAGCATGTATTTTCACATATTATTACTTAGGACAGGACGAATATGAGGATGTTTTATTTCAGGAGGTGATGTTGCGGGTGAGCTCCCATCTAAATTAGGCCTCTATGTAATGTGAGCAACAGGCAATTTAATGAGAAGCATTTCTATAGGAACAAAAGAAAACTAAGGTTAATATTTGGAGCAAATTATAAATTAAGTTTCTGAGTTTTGAGAACATCCAGTTGAGAAATCTAAATGTTGTGTTCTAGGCATCTTTAGAGTGAGGACAAACAGTGACCATCGCATAGATTTTCCTAGTGTGTAGTGTGAATGGTGATCTTTCTGAATGGCCACACAGCAATAGTCACAAAGGCTGTCCACACATGAACTGTTGTGGTGACTTCTCTGAAGTTTATAGCAAGTTGTCCAGCTTTAGCTCGCATGGCTTTGGGAAAAGGGCAGTGTTGGTTTCATAGTGATTCCAAGTCAAAAGAGCGGGAGAGAATTGGAAATGTCAGTTTGGAGAGTTCTAGCCAAATATGTGAGGAAACTAGAAGAATTGAGGATCCAGTCCAGTTTACAGGCAGAAAAACAAGACCTCAAGGACAGTTAACAGCACTAGGATCTGATCCACAAAGGTGTACTACTGAAACATATTTTTTTCTCTATAATCACCCCGATTTCTATCAAAGACAACCACCATAAGACTGGTTTGCAAATTAAGTCTAGTTTCAGTAAGCTTGGCCTGATTATTTACTCAAGTTGTAGCAAGAATAACAATTGATCATATAGGTTCTTTTAAATCTGCTTTGCTAGAGCTTTTCGTAAGGAATCTCAGATTAAACTTTCAAAAGCCTCTTGAGGCTAAGAAGCCAAGCCAAGGACTTGTCCAATCGTGTCCTGTTACAAGGAGAACAGATTCTTAATTGAAGTTATGCAAATACGTATATTGTCAAGAAAATCAAGAATATTTAATAAGAGTTTCTGAATTCTGGAGGGATCAGGTAGGGAGAAAAAGATAAATGTTTCAACCTTTGTAACAAAGATACACTTTACCAAATTAAGTTATAGCTTAAAAAAGAGGACAAAAAGGGGTCCTTTAAATCTGAAAACAAAACATTAAAGAACCAGCAATGTTTCAAATGAAGTCATAAAAATTATAATCATCTTTAACAGTTCACTCAGTCTTATGTAATTAATTCTTGTTTTTCTTCATCTTGGGTTAGCTTTATGAATCAATCAGCTTTCCATCAAAGTTTTAGAAACTCTTTCCCAGTTTCATGTTATGATCTTGAAGTTATCAGAAGCCTGCATTTTAGAGTACTTCTAGGGGTGTTTTCCATAAATCTCTTTGAAGATGAAGTGCTTTTGCAGGAACACTTTTGTGAAAGCATCAGAATAGAACAAAAAATGTCTATAAAATAATGAAAGACTTAAAGATAGTTGTGGTTAAAAATATGGTTAGAGTTCACCACAAAAACAAGATACAATTGGGGTGCCTGAATTTAGCGTCCAGCTCTTGATTTTAGCTCAGGTCATGATCTCTTGATCATGGTATCAAGCCCTTGCTTGGGATTCTTTCTCTTCCTCTCTCTCTCTCTCTGCCCCTCCCCAGCTTGTGAGCATGTGCTGTCTCTCTCTCTCTCTCTCTCAATAAATAAATAAACTTAAAACGAATTAGAATATTCCCTCTTTTTTAAAAGAAGGATTTTTGTTGACAAATACATTTGTTTTTTTGGTGATGTACAATGTTTAAGGTAATAGCTGGAATTATGATTGGTAATGTTCTACCAGGACACGTCAATTTTTTTCCTAGAGAATTTAGTTATTTGGCAATGCTTCCTATGGAATGTAACATGTGCAAAAGTTACATAGTTGTAAAAAATTTAGTTCTTTTAACAGAGAAGACTCTGTTTTCTTTTTTTAAAAATTTTTTAAAATGTTTTTTTTTTTTTTATTTTTGAGACAGAGAGAGACAGAGCATAAGCAAGGGAGAGGCAGAGAGAGAGGGAGACACAGAATCTGAAGCAGGCTCCAGGCTCTGAGCTGTCAGCACAGAGCCCAAAGTGGGGCTCAAACTCACAGACTGCGAGATCATGACCTGAGCTGAAGTCGGAAGCTCAACCGACTGAGCCACCCAGGCACCGCAACTCTGTTTTCTTAAGTAGTCAAAGACCTGGTAAAGACAAAAATGAATCTTTGTTTTCTAGCAGATTACACTAATGGGAAAGAAAGATCTTTGTTTACAATTTTTTTATTAAAAATTAAAAAAAAATATTTGTTTACTTTTGAAAGAGAGAGAGAGAGAGACAGAGTGTGAGTGGGGGAGGGGTAGAGAGAGGGAGACACAGAATCCGAAGGAGGCTCTAGGCTCTGAGCTCTGAGCTGTCAGCACAGAGCCCTATGCAGGGCTTGAATTCACAAACCGTGAGATCGGGACCTGAGCTGAAGTCGGACACTTAACCAACTGAGCAACCGAGACACCCCTGTTTACAATTTCTCAATAAGAACAGACCAACAATCTAAAAATATTTGTGATTTTAATAGAAAAAAACAAATTCTAATTTTATATCAGTATAGTTTTGATATTAACTTCAATGAATTTATTCCAATTTTAGCTTGATCACACATAAAATTCCTTTCTCCAGATTCTTTTTAAAAAATATTTATTTATTTTTGAGAGAGAGAGAGAGAGAAGGGCAGAGAGAGAGAGAGAGAGAGAATCTGAAGCAGGCTCCAGCTGTCAGCACAGAGCCCAATGTGGGGCTTGAACTTACGAAGTATGAGATCATGACCTGAGCCGAAGTCGGACACAACTGAGTGAGCCACCCAGGTGCCCCTCTCCAGATTCTTTTTTCCACAGACCTTCTAGAACTTTCTACATCCATGTAGCTTTTGTCATTTTTATTTCCTTATTTTGGAAGAATCATTTTACTTAAGGACAACATTATTTTCTTTTTTCTTTTTTTCCTTCTATTTTCTTTTTTCCACAAAACAAACCCATGTCCTTTATATCTTTCCTTATCCAAAAAACACATTATTTTTTCCTTATCCACTTTTAATATACAGTAAAACCTTGGTTTGTGAACATAATTCATTCCAGAAACATGCCTGTAATCCAAAGCACTTGTATATCAAAGAAACTTTCCCCATAAGAAATAATGGAAACTCAGATGATTTATTACACAACCCAAAATATTCATATAAAAATGAATATAATACTTCAATACTGTAATATGATACAAAATAATAAAGAAAGTATAAAATATAAAGAAAAATAAAACAAATTAACCTGTACTTACCTTTGAAAACCTTCGTGGCTGGTGTGAGGGAGACAAGAGAGAGAAGGGGGGAAGACTTTCACTACCACTAACAGAGTCACTGCTCTCCATTGGCTCAATGGAATCTTTTCTTTTTTGTGCAACTTTAACAAGGAGCCTATCCAATGACACTTGCTTTTGCCTCCTTTTGAGGATTTTGCAGAGGTGTGACATTGCATTGTTGTTAAACAGATTCATCACTTGCGCTGTTACAGCCTTATTTGGGTGGTGATTTCTGCAAAATTTTGCACTGCCTCCCACATTTTAATACCTCCCTAATCTCATTTGAAGTGAGGGATTCCTCTGCCTTTTTCTCATCTGCAGATGAGATGCAGACATAGACTTCTTATAAAATCTTGTAATTTCGGCCACTCGCATACCTCGTTCCTATTTCTTGATGATTTCCTTCTTAACTTCCACCATAGTCATCTCCTTCTTCTTACTGCCTTTCTTTTCAACTGTTTTCCTGCATGGGGACCATTGTTTATGATCACATGGATGTTGACTACAGTACAGTATTAATAAGCTCTTGTCATATACTGTATTTAATGTAACTGGCAATAAGGCAGCAGAGGAAAGGGTCTAAATCTGCAGGCAGCCTGACCTAGAATGAAGCAAAGCATTTCTAAGTTACTCTTGTATGGCAAAATAAAGGACTGTTCATAGGTGCTTCAAAGTGACAAAAAAAATATACTAGTGCCAGTTGTGGACACCTTCCAACATTCTGAAAAATCACTGATTTCTGCCAAACACCATGGCCTGAGACCAGTGATCATATGAGCATGGAGCATGGGTGAGGATCAACCACAATCCTGTAGCAAAAGAGAGAGAACCATTGGCTCAGGTGTGATCATGTGACTTTTGGTTTCATATACTACTTATATTGCAAGACATCGCTCATTTATCAAGTTGAAATTTACTAGAAATGTTTGTTCATCTCACAGAACACTCACAGAACAAGTTACTCACAATCTAAGGTTTTACTATATAGTCATTTTCTTTCACCCTTATTATTTCCAGTAGTTTCATTTTCACAAATTGATTATAAATTTTGGCTATTAGTGATTTTTGCTTCCCAGCAAAAACTGGGAAGCAGGCAATTGTGAACTGTCATACATTAGCTTCCTGTAGTAGATTAGCAAATTTGTAAGTACATTTTATAATTTATAGAATTATATTCTTCTTTATAATACATTTTTCTATGTGGCACAAAACATGCTTATTAATTAGTTGTCTGTTTGTAAAAAATTGAAAAGCTAAAAGTAGATACACTTATGTTTAGCACCTACTGTTTATCTTATTTGGAAATAATTTAGATATCAATGAATATCCATTGTTCGGTTTGTTAGTTTAGTATAAACTCTTGTTCATATTTATTTGAGTTGCTTGCTTTTAACAATAATGCTTGGATTAGGTACCAAACAGCTAACCTCATAAGTTAGTTTTCTTATTGTCAAATTTTGAAGACATGCCTTTTGTATTAAGCTAACAAACTTAAAGTAGTTCTTACTTAAAGTAGTTCTTACACAAGGAAAAGGAGAGAAATTGGTGGCTGGACAGGGAACAAGTAGTGTCTGCTGGAGGCTTGGGGAGACAGTGGTGTATATGGCCACGGGCATGGAGGTCTGTGCAGGGTGGGGTGGAGGTAGGAGAGCAGTCTGTTCCCTCACCATTTGGGTGCTCTTTATCACACAGAGGCAAAGGGAGGGTGAGGGGGCACTGTGACAGGAGCTTTGTCTAGGGGAGAGGGAAATGGGCTTTAGTTCCAGCTGTGGTAGGGCATTGTTCTGTGACTTTGTTCTATGAACTTCTCTGATCCTTTTTTAAAAATGTACTTTTAGAGTGCCTGGGTGGCTCAGTCATTATGCATCTGACTTTGGCTCAGGTTGTGGTGTCACAGTTCGTGAGTTCAAGTCCCACATTGGATGAACTGGAGCCCTGCTTAGGGTGAGCATGAACTCCACTTTGAGTGAGCCCTACTTCTCTCTGTCCCCTCCTCCCCTGCCCCTCACTCACTTGCACCCTGTGTCTAAAAAAATGTACTTTTAAAGGATAATTATATTTGTTGGGACTAACTCATAGGGTTAATATTTGTGATGATGATGATGATGACAACAATGGTGACAGTTGTACTAACAGTCTTAGGTCACGTCTACTAAGCATTTGCTGTGTGCTCAATTATATCATTTACTTCTTGAAACATCCTTGTGATGTTTGTTCTATCCATATCATCTCTTTACAGGTGATAAAACAGAGAGGTTAAGAAACTGGCATGAGGCCATATAGGTTATAAAGGGAAAAACAAGATTTTAGCTTATATTGTCTGGCTCCTAACCTGTGCATTTAACCATTAAACATACTGCCTCTAGGTAGTTTAGATAATTGTGAGGATGAAGTGCAGTAACAATAATGACCACTGCTGCTGTTGTGTTGAGCACGTTTTATTTCCTAGTACTCTTTTAGGATCTGAAGTTATAATAGTGGGGAAAAGAAAGCCCTGGCTCTTACTTCTAGTGAGGACAGTGCTAGACTATAAGCAATTTGATAGATAGGTGATAGATAGGATGGATGGATAGGGTAGGTAGATAGCTAGATAGCTAGATAGATAGATATAGAAGGGCTGGGTTTGAAGGAAAGAAAAGCAGAGAGAGGACAGAGAATGCCTAGGACCTGTTCTATTTTACATGGTCTCAGATGCCCATGCTGCAGAGGTAAGATCTGAAGATGGACTGAATGGAGTAAAGGAAATGAGCCATGGATATCTGGGCAGAGGGGACAGTAGATACTAAGGTCGGAACACATGCAGGTTGGGGCTGGGCATCTCCCAGAAATAGCTGCTGTGGCTAGAGAAGAGTGAGCAAGAAGGATCCAGGGAAGTTCAGCATGAACTGGGATATTCAGCACCATGGAAAAGACAGGGAGGCTGGTGTGGAGCATGGAGTGAAAGTAGCCCAGCAGGAGAGCAGCGAGGGTGTCCTGGGTCAGGTGAGGCAGACCTTAGACTGATTATGATTCTGGTCTGCCTTCTTCCCAAAGTGAAAGCTTAGGGTAGCAGTGGAAGGACATGATCAGCTTTGCAGCTTAAAAGATCTCTTGGCGTCACTGTGATCCAGTTTCCCCATCTCTTGAATGAGGACGTGATATCTCTGCCACCAAACCTTGTAAGATATTGTCGAGATGAAGTAAGGGGATGTTTGGAGCTGTGACCTCTGATACAAAGGCAAACTGCTGTCAGGATAATTAGGCCTTCTCCTGATTGTTGCATGGCTCCCCATTTCTACAGGCTTCATGGCCAGATAGTCTCAGAACTCAAAGAGCACTTTTCTCATAGATTGTCTCACTTAATCTTTACACTCCATCCAGCATGGTTAAAGTCATTATTATTACCATTTAATGGGAAAGGAAACTCAGGCTTAGAGAAGTCAGAGAGGTTAATATTACACAACTGGTAAGCAGTGGGGGTAGACTTTCAACCAATACCTTCTGATTCTAAATTCAGTTCCCAAAGAGAAGGTGTTAGGTGTTTGTGCAGGTGGGGTGGGGAGGTCAGGTATTGATTTAAAATGTGATTGTATGTAGGCAGACATGGACTTACTTAGAGTGACAACTGTTGTTTTGATCACACACACAGTTCCTGGAAAATAATGTAGTATAGACAGAACAGATTAATATACAATAAAAATTGCTGAAAATACTCCAGCCAGATGCTAGCTATAACAGAGAAAACTTAGGAAGATAAGGCAAATCATAACATACCAGCTGATGGCAATTAAATACAGATGACAAAAGAATAATATAGTTCAGCTAAGATCTGAGACCCTTGCTCTGAGTGTGACAGTGGCCACAGAGATGATATGAGCACACAGTGAGGAACTGGGCAGGTGGTGGTACTTCCACTAACCTAGAAATGCCCCCAGCCCCAGCCCTGCCAGGAACAGTTCTTAGGAAGCCAGAGGAACCAGGAAGGTGTGGCAAATAGTCTACAGGAATCTCACTCCAAAACCCCAAAGTCCACTCTATGAAATTTTAAAGGAGTGCCTGGTGTTCTTTGAAAATTGAAGTCTGTAGGGCTTTTGCTTTGGTTTTGGAAGTGCCAGCAGGTTGGGGAACTCTGCAAGTGTCCCACACATGGTGGGTGGTTGAACAAAGAGCACTTTTGCAGAGGTCACTTCAGGTAGCCCTCAGCCTCCAAGCAAGACTCCCCTTTATTAGAGCCAATGTGCAACTTTCCCATCCTCAGATTGCAGAGAACTCACTTGTGTATGTAGCCTTGATTCTTTCTTCCTCATCCAAAACTTCTTTGTTGAAATGGAGGCTCAGATCTTCCCTCATTCATTCTCCATGTCCTGTCCTGGCTTCTGTGGTTCTCAGAAAGCTCACTGATGCTGACTTTGCATGCTTATGGGGAGCAGAAGTGAAATGGGAGTCAGGGTGAAGAGCGACAGAAGGAAGGAGCGGGGCGTGAACCACCCAAGCTTCTGTTCCTGCAGCAGTTCAGGGGTCACAATGGTGGGGGAGGAGTCCCTCGTGTGTTTTTATCAGCATTACCATGCAACATTCCCAGCCTGATTTGTCTTTGCTTTGCATTTTATCAATACCACCAAGCAGATCCTGCTGTCCCTTTCTGTGGGTTTATTAATATTGCCCTCTGATCTATGGGTAGCTGCCACACTTTATATTCCAGCCCCATCCTGGCTTCTCCAAACTCAGACACCATATTTAATTAGATTTTCTCCCTGGCTCGGGCAAACAGAAATTGAACTCCCAGTATATCTCTATTGCTCTGGAGCTTGTGTCTGACAGAAGTAGACAGCTCTCTTTCCCTCTCTGGCTTTCCCTGCCTTGTCCCCTCCATTCCCATCTCTGATATTAATATTCCAATGCGAGCTTATGTCTAAGTTAAATCTTTGGCTCCAAAGTCTGAAATTCATCCTCACATCATCCACTGGCATTCAAAGGAACAATGTGCTCAAGGGTTTTGCTGCTGTGACTTTTTGACTACCCTCCAGGTTGGCCGACCTGAGTGTTGACAGGTGATGTGGAGTGGGCCAATGCAGGGGGCTGAAGTTTGTCTCCTTCTGTATGCTGGGGTTGAAGGGGAGTTCTTCCCCAAAACAGGAGTTAAATTAAGTGTCCTTTCAAGATGATGACTTTACCCATGGAAGAGTCTTAGGGAAAAACCACCTACTTTTTCTGTGTTACAATTTCCCCATCTGTACGTTCGGAGGGAAATGTAATTGGCTTTTGTTGAAGTTATGAGAAAATGGAGACCTCTGATTTCACTCTTTGTCAACAAACTGTGGGAGAGAGAGGGGTTAAGAAGAGAGTTGGAAGGAGTTGGTCCTGGGCCAGCCTTCCTGTGCCAAGGCAAGCCCTGGCAGGCAGGAGTTGGACAGCCAGGCTCCCAGGCTGGCCTTTACCACTTATTTGCTCCAAGACCTTACCACATAACCAGGGACCCAGCAAGTTCTCCATAAATTTCTCCCACCACCCCATGCTATTTCTCACTCTCTCTAGACATTCATTTAATATGTTTGAGACTTAGTTTCCCTATCAATTAAATGGAGATGATGGAAGCTGCACTGTGCATGTCTCATAGATGTGACACTCAAATAAAACCGTGTGAATGTGTTTCATAAGCTGTGATCCTCTCCGTTAAGATCAGACATCCCCACTCTCAGTTAAATCTCCATTTGCAATTGCTATTGGAGGAGAATGGGGCATGGGCAGTGTAAAATAGAGGACAATAAAACACATGGCTTTGAGATGATTTTTATTTTCTTTAGCCAGGAAATTAACCATTACAATTAGTCTATGTTGTCTGAGCACTTAGACTGGTATCAGAAAAGATTTATGCTGAAAAAAAAAAGAAGAAAGGAGGGGAAGAAGGCAGGAAAGAAGCAAACAGTGGATAATGTGGTTTACCTTGATCCCTCAGGTAATGTTTGAAATGGCTTCATACCATTCTGTAAAAATATGCATTTACTTTACATTATAGTGGATATTTAGGAAATGTGAGTGTGCCCAGCTGGGGAGCATTCCTCAGAGCCCTGGAGGAAGGGCCTGTCCTGTCCACAGGATCAGGGTAAAAGCATCATCCCTCCCTCCACCCCCATCCTCAGAGCAGCTCCAGAGGAGCAGCAGGAAGGGAGAACTCTTCCCTAGTTTGGTGCCCACGGATAGTGCAGTGAAGGGCACATCCCAGCTGAAAGAAGACACAGCACACATCCTTTCAACTGACCAAATAGGGAGTGAGGTGGACATGGCATTGGGTTGGAGTCAGAGGGACATGGGTTGGAATCTTGGCTGTGCCACTTATTAGCAATGTGACCTCTAGCAAGTTGTATATATCTCTTTGAGCCTCAGTTTTGTTTTGTTTTTCTTTTTAAACCTGCATTACAGGGAAATAATACCTGTTTAATGAGGTTGTTGTGAGGATTAAATGGAATAATGCATTGGAGGCATTAAGATGATGCCTAGCCCATGCTGTCCCTGGCCTCTGTGCTTGTTAGTGTCTTTGCTCTCTCTGTGCCTGAGTACCCAGAGGTCCTCAGAGGCAGGGCTCAGGATGATAGGTTGGTACGTGCTCTGATCAGATTTTCAGAGAAGCCACATTTGTGTTTTGACTCTGAGTTTTAACTAGCTGGGAGCCGGTGCCAGTGGGTCAAGAGAGGGTAAAGGATTTGAGTGCCCAAGGCAAAAATAAATGTCTTTAGAGATTCCCATGGAGCAGGGGCTTCAAACTTTATTTTTATCAGCACACCCTTGAGGATCTCATTTCTTCAGACAAAAGTCTTACTTGAAAGCCCACATATACATAACAGGTAAAGGTGAGACAATTCTGTGTGGTGGAGGCAGGTGTCTGGAGCACCAGGTGCTTAGCCTGAGAGGTGCTGCTGCAGAACCTCTGAGGTGGGGCATGTCTTTTAGGGCAGACCTACCTTCTTGGGCAAAGTCCTGTGAACTTGTTTGGGATACAGGACTGGTTAATGGCAGAGCTGACTCTAGAACCAAATCTGAATCCAGGGATTATCTCATGAATCCTTGATGTGTCTTGGCAGAGAAGTTCTTGCTATTCCCCACTTTGGTTGCATTGCTGCATATATTTAGTAAGATTATTATAGCTGCTCCAAAATTTCAGGGGTTAGTAAACTAGAATTTTATTTCTTGTTCATGTGACAGTCCAATATGGAATTCCTGATTGGCATATGTCATTCCATAGGATGATGATGCAAGAACTCAAGATCTTTCATCTTGTGGTTCTTTGATTTTTAGAAGTCTTGCTGCCCCTTTGTGTAAATAGCAGAAAGCAAAAGAGAGCAATGTGGGGGCTCAGACACTTTTGAGAAGCTGTGCCCTGGACAAGGCACCCACCACTTTCACGCACATGCCATTGATGAAAACTCACATATTTCCCTGTGCTTTTTCAAGGTCTGGCTACCTAAGAACTAGAACAAAACTATCCACTCCCACCACACTTGCCCCCAGGATACAACGGGGGAGTGAGGACAATGACAGCATTTGGCCAGTGCTAATAGGCGGCCACACAGCAGCCATGAAAGAGGTGAAATCTTACAGGGCAGGCAACATGAAGATGCTGCACCCTGCTGTAGGGGCGTTTGTTCCTCGATAACACTCTGCTTTACTCTCCGGGAGAGGTGTCCCTGTCTGTTGCTCTGCAAAGCTCCTGCTCTGCCCTTTGTACACCATCCTCCATGGCCACATTTGAGGGGAGACTGTCCTCATGGGAGCTGCACAAATTTGAGAGCTTACTTCCTGCTGGTGCAAGTTTTCCACTCATGGGCTCCTTTGGGCCAGCTAATAGTTTCTTTGGTCTTCAATTATCCTAAACGCTTGGGCAGGTTTATGAACTATTTGCTTGCATTCAGTTTCAAATGCTAGTAACGGCACCCAAAATTCTTTCCAAGATATAATTCCCAAGTGTGCTTAGTTTTTTTCTTCTTTGCCCCTACCCATGCCTCTCTCTCTCTCAGTAGCAGCCACCAGGAGCCAGGCTTGGAAGGAGTGTTCACTTGCCAGGACTCCTGTAACTAAGTATCACAAGTGGAGTGACTCAAACATAGGAAATGGACTGTCTCACAGTTTTGGAGAATGGAAGTCTTGAAACCAGGGTGTCAACAGGCTGAGGGAGAATCCATTCTGTGCCACTCTCCTCACTTATGATGGATTGCTGCCAATCTTTGGTGTTCCTTGGCTTCTGCTGCATCACCCTCAGTCTTCTTCCAGCGTCCCAAGGAGCTCTTCTGTGTGGGTGTCTCTGTGTCCAAATTCCTCCTTTTTATAAGGATCCCAGTCATATTGGCTAGGGGCTGTCTAGCCCTAGGCAGTGGACCCCATCTTTACTAATTTCCTTTGCAAAGGCCCTTTTCCAAATAAGAGATATGGGGGGTTAGGACTTCAACATACAGATTCTAAGGGGACACAATTCAACCTATGACAGAAGGACAGGCAGCCTCTTTAATTTGATATTTGTTACAGGGCTGAGATCCTCTGCTTGACAGAGGGTTATTAACAGGCCTTTGTTACTAAAATCCCCTTTCAATTTCATCTATTTCATTGCCCCCCTCAGCTGCCCTCCCCAGTGACCAGTCTGTTTCCTATGAGTTTTTTTGTTTGTTTTGTTTTGATTTTTAGATTCCACACAGAAGTGAGATCATTTGGTATTTGTGTTTCTTTGTCTGACTTATCTCACTTAGAAAAATGCCCTCAAGGTCCAACCATGTTGTTGCAATCCACAAGCAACTTCTGAACCACATGCTTCCTCCCTAACCTTTTCAATTCTTTGTCCAGATGTCAGTTTCCAGGTAAGCCTTCCCTGAACACTCTATTTAAAATTATGCTGCTGCAGCATTTCTGATTTCCCCTTTCCTGCTTTTTTCCTCATGGTACTTATCTTCACCACCTTGTCATGGGGTATGTCATTTTTTAAGTTTTATGTTTATTGTCTGCCTCTTGGCACTACATATATAGTCCATGAAGACAGAAGAGGTTTTTGCCTGCTTTTTTCAGCAAAGTACTCTCAGTGTCCAGAACAGTGCTCGGCATCTAGTAAGCATTCAGTAAATGCCTGTTGTATGGATGAATTGAAGGCATCTGGTCCTACTTGAAAGCCTGGGGCTGAGAGTGTGTTTCCAGGGGCTGAAACAGTGTTTTAGGTCAACAGGTAGGCCAGTGGTTACTCAGATCTGGTTTGAGTCCTGGCTCTGTGGTTTTCCGTGTGTGACCTGAGGTAAGTAATTTCTTCTTTTTGTTCTCTAGTTTTCTTATTGGAAAATGGGTGTAGTAATAGCACTTCTGTCATGGGAATGTTAGAAGGGTTAACTGACAGAATGCACAAAGAAATGCTGTGCAGAGGGCCTGGTATGCTGGATGCATTCAATAAATTTTGGCTTTTACTTGTTACAGTTGTTAACAATACCAGTTCTCACCAAAGAAAACCTCTCTGCCTCTTCTCATGTCTCTTTAGTGTTGATGTATCTTGAATTTGACCTCTCATCTCAGAGGTCATGAAGTGATAGCTCTGTAGGTAAGGATGTAAAGGATGGCCTTTGCTGTGAAATACTGTTTTATTCCTCTTTGTTTCTTCCTGGTTCCTTGGAAAATGATTCAGTCTTGTGTACAATTGTGAGACCATTGGACTGACCAATAGCAAACCTGGTCTCCAGGTGCTGTTCTATCCCCACCCGGATGGATCACTCTGGTCCTGGAGTCTTATCATGTTTCTTGCTTCATTTCTTCATTGTGAAACAAAGGGGCTTCTTTCTTGGTAGAATATTTGTAGGGCATTCTGACACTGGGGACTTACGAGGGTTGTAGTACAGATGAAACTGAAGGGGCTCTGAGTAGCAAAGGCCCATCAATAGTTTTAGTTAAACAAAGTGAACCAGGTGAGGTTTATAGTCCATTCAGTCCTAACTCTTCCTGATTCTGCTCTCCATGGGTTAGTGAGAAATACTCCTAAGTTATTGTCCAGTTGACCAAGTTTCTAGGTTTTGCATGCTATTGTGCCTGCCCACTTATTTTTTCCCAATGTCACCTGGACCTGGTTCTCCTTTGGCCTTAGGAAGGCTTTACTATGAGCCATCCCAGACCAATGGGATAACCTGCAGTTTTCCCTCCATGCAGGAGAACCAGTGGGAAGCAGGCCTGTTCCTCTTGGTTCAGGAGGGCTGGAATGTGCAGGTGCAGAGACAGAGGGTCAGAGAGAATGTCAGAGCGTCAGAGTGAAAAGTTGCCAAGTAACTCTGTTCTCTTTGCCATCCTTTCTGCATACAGGAACTAATTCAGGGCCAGAGACGATGGGACTAGACAATCACATTTGGAGTGTGTGTTTATTAATGAAGGGAACAGACAGTAGAGGAAGTGTAATGACATCATAGTGTGTCTGATCTAATTATGCTAATGGATTTTTATGCCTCATCACAGGGAATCCCAATTGGGCTTCTGTCAGGAATTCCCCAGAGGATCTGGAAATGTTTTTGGGAAGCTTCTTGTGCTATTCCAGGCCATTGTCAACCCCAGCCAGGGGGATGGTCAGGAGGTGTTGCCCTGGAGGCTAGGAAAAGCCCTGGCAAGAGAAACAGGCAGGGTACTGGGAGACCTAGGGACTCAGGGAGCCTGTGGTTCCAACAGGAGCAGCAGAAGCCTGGGGCTGCTGGGTGGACCACATGGTTGGACCATCCCTCTGCTGGCAGGAATGGCAACCTCTCCACAAACCAGTAGGCTCTGCAAGAGGGACCTCACCCTAGTGTCAGCCTATCTACCAGGCTACCACCTGCTCCTTTCTGCTTTTTTCCCACCCACAAACTTTAAAGCACACTTTTAACCCCCACAAGGGGCTCATGTAACCTGACTAGTATCCAGTTTTGTGCCTGTGCCTTCAATTTTTGCCTCTTTCAGTTCTCCTCACCATCTCATTCTTATCTCCTAAATGTGTGTATAGTGTCATGACTGGGCTAGAGTTCATTTATTGCTGGGCAGATAGCATATTCTTTATATAAGGCATTTTGCAAAAACTCAGAAACCTAAATAACCCTTTTCTTACCTCACCAGCTGCCCAAGATTCCACACTTCATTTTTAAAAATTTTTTCTTAAATCATAGATTTATGTTAAAGAGCATCTGAAAAAATGTGTAGTGCTTTAAGCTATTATCCACCATATATCTGTCTATCATTTCCATCAAGGGGAATAATTTCCAGATCCTTTCCTGAGGGGAGGTATTGAATGAAGGTGGTAGGGAGAAGGGATGATGAAAACCTTGGAGGGAGGGAGGGTGACTTCTAAAAGAGAAAACGGGGAAGAAGATTGAGACTGGGGTGGCCATATGATCATATTTTTTCCTAGATCTGTGCAGGGCTACATTTCCAATGGTCACTTGTAGGACACACCAGTGTATCTATCTGTGTGGAGGCTGGGCCTGCCCTTCTTCAGAGGGCTCTGCTCAGAGCTGTGCATTTGGAAAGAACACCAGCACTGCCTGGCCAGCCTGTGTCTCTGCCCCAGCAGAGGCTGAGCTCCAGGAGGTCAAGGCTACGACTCTCAGTGTGCGACACAGAACAGTACACAGACCCTATGGTCGCTGATTTCAGGGCATGTCACGTATGTCCCAGAGGACTAAAGAGAGGGGGATGGAGCATTGGGGTGTGCGGAAAGCAGCTCAGAGTTCTGGCAGAGATTCCAGATTCATGTTTGAAAACCATTAAGTGTATTTCTATGGAGCACTGGATGCTACACGCTATTGAATTTTAGACTCAGAATTTAGAGCTGAGAACAGTCACTGGCTATATTAGTTTTTCCTTGCTGCCATAACAAAGATTCAGACTTAGTGGATTAAAACACGGATTTCTTTTGGGACAATTTTGCAGGTCAGAAGTCCAACATGGGTTGTACTGAGTTAAGACAGGTGTCAGCAGAGTCGCCTTCCTTTCTGGATATCCTATCTGCCTCTATTTGCCTTTCCAGCTTTGACAGCTCCTCAGGCCCCTTCCTGTTTTCAAAGCCAATGCCCCAATTGACCTTTCATCCATTGCAATGTCTCCCTTTCTGGCCACAGCCAGGAGAGTTTCTTTGTTTGCAAGGACTCATGCCATTAGATCAGGCCCATCAATGTACTCTCCCCATCTCAAGGTCCTTAACCTTACTTACATCTGCAAAGTGTCTTTTGCCTTGTGAGGTAACATAGTCACAGAATTGGGGAATTAGGATGTGGACATCTTTGAGGCCATTTTTCTGCTACCACCCTAGTGGTACCTAGACAAACCTAGAGCAAGTCTGTAAGATAAGCTGCCAGGAAGGCCTGATCCCCACAGAGCAGAGACTCTGGGGAGGGGAGTCAGTAGGAGCACTGCATAGATGTAGTGTGGCACTGCTCTACCTGCACTTTCTGACTATGGGCACATTGGAAGAGACCGGCCAAGTGCCCAGCGAATCTGTCTGGACAGGTTGGTTTGAACTTCCTTACAGCATGGTGACTGGATTGCCAGACCGAAGTTGTATCACCTTTGTGATAGAGCTTCAGAGGTCATGCAGTTTCCCTTCTGCCTCATACTATTCATGATTTTCAACTCACTAAGGCCCACCTGTACTGACTGTACTGAGGGTGGGGAAGCTGACTCTACCTCATGATGGCTGAGGGTCAATGTTCTGAGGGAACACGTGACATCAACAAAAGTGCCATGGCCATGGCTATATTTCAGAAAACAAACTTGCCACAAAGGGCTTGGAAAAGCTGGTTGCTTATTACACAGTAGGAGGTATGATTGAGAGAGTTTGTGTGAGAGTATGACCTGTCAAAAAACTTCATTTGGATAAAGTGACTTGGTCCTGTAGCAAAAATGTTAGAATGGGGTGTGGCTGTCTCATTCTGTGGCACCATAAAGCCTCCTTGCAGCTGCTTAGAGAAAAAAGTGTGAGAGTGAGGGAAGAAACAGAAATCACATTCACTTTAGAATTATGTGTAGGAAAGCCCATTGAGTGTGTGTGTGTGTGTGTGTGTGTGTGTGTGTGTGTGTGTATTTGTGTGTATTTTAATAAATGAAACTTACTGGAAACAAATGGATCAGAAGCTATTAGGTTCTTGAGGTATTTGTGTTGCAAAAAGCAAGGGAATGAGCAAGCGAAAAACCATGAGTCTCAAATTTCCCATTTAGCAGGAACCAGCAGTATGTTTCTCCTAGCATCTGCGGAGGCATGATCCCTAATGTCTAGTTAACATGTGGCCCAGAAGGATGGTAGACAGGGAATACCTTCCTGATGGGCAGAGGTAGGGGATCATGGAGAAAGTACCTGCCCAGTTATGTATCAGACTTGCTTCAGACTGGTCTCCCATTCCACCTTTTTCTCTCAGATGGGACTATTTAATGTCTTTATTATGGTTATTGTAGTTACCTTGTCCCTGTTCCACTATGTTAAGTTGGATTTGTGGATGGTAAACAACTTACCTTTACTTCATAAGTCACCACACACAGAAGCCAGAGCCAGACCAGATGGAGGGGTCTGTGGTTAGCTGTGGCCAGGGGCCTGTGGGTAGGGATAATGTACACCACTTCCAGTTTCTTTCCTAAACCTTTCCTCCCTTCACTGGCTGCCAAATAGCTTTGGAAGGTCCAGTTTATGACTCTAAGACCCTGAAAAGTGGAGAGACCATAGATGGTGAGACCATGGTTTCTGAATGACCATAAGCAGCAGTGCCCTCCTGGTCCATCACCACCCCCCTGCTATTGGTCCACAGTAGACTGGGATATGAGCAGAAATTGCCTTTGGGATTTTTGTAAACAGCAGTTAGTCTACCCTGACTAATACAGGCTGTTTTCCTGGCATATCCTTTGAAGAAACAGTAAATAACATTTGTAAGCAAGTCCATTTCTTTAATGGACTGGCACATCTATTCCCTGCCTTTCCCATTCCTGCCAGCATGGCTGACTACTTCCAGGGTGTCCAGATGACATAAACTGAGTCAGTCAGATCACCTACCATGGGCATTTGGAGTGGGAGTTTAGTCAGTGTTATGCATTATGGATGAAAGGGGTCCAGTAGGGCAGCCATCAGTTGCTGCTGTGCCCAGAGGCAGAGGATGGGACTACAGAGAGAGCAGAGACTGAGGCACCATGTGCCTCAGAGAGTTGGGGAGCTGGGGCTGGCCCCTCCTGTCCCAGCTGCCCTTTCCTGGGTTCTAGGAGAGATTCCTGATCCATATAATAAATTCCCTTTGATTCTAGTTTCACTAGGTTTCCTTTTTCCTAAACAACTATGGACTGAGATAGAAGCAACATGGAAGAGCATTTGTAGTGTTTCAGGTGGAGAGAGTGCATCACAAAACATATTGTATGTCATGGACTTGAACTTGTGACAATAATTACATATAGTTATATAAGGAATATGGAATACACACAGACATAAACAATGGTTATCTCTGGAAGGCAGAGAGAAGATCTAGGCAATTTTAGAAATTTCTTGTGCTTTTGGTATTTAAAATTTCATGCTGCCAACTCTGAACCCTGAAAATTCTACTCTCTGCTATGATTGGCTCTTCTGAAGACATAGTTGGTCAGGTTTGAAAGCTAGCTTTTACCCGTTAGTGCCTATTGAATTCTTTAGCTTTTGTTCCATCCTTGTCCTGTCTGGCCTGACCACATCTTCTTCCCTGGAGCTAGGTGGCTTGGATTTGTCTCATTCCTTAAAGCAGAGGCGATTGTCTTACTTCAGCCCCATGACTGTTCCCTCTTCTTCCAGCTTGCCTCCTAGATGTTTGATATCTCAGAGGCCTAGCCATGACATTGCAAAAGCAGCAAACTCCCCACAGGAGGAAGAAATATGCCCTCAGAAAGTGCCCTCTCCTGGCAAGATCCCTGGAGATCCTAGCCAGACTCCCTCCAGGAAGGACACAGGTTGTCTCCTTGCTTCAGAGGATTTAGGATGTTTGCCAAAATGGAATTGTCCCACCTCCACGTACAGTGCTGTTGGTTGAAACTCATATTTTGAAGATGCTGATAAATTTTTAATTTTATTGTTTGTTTTAATTATCATGCTCTTATTGCCTTGTAGAAATGTTCCTTCCCCCCTGCAGAAATGTTAGCCCAAACACAGCTGCATCCTTGGATTAGTCGGGAGAAGGGGCCAGAAGGAGTGAAACCTACTGCAAGCAGGAAATGAGTTTAATTCCTGCAGTCTATAAGGGCCCTGGATTTGGGAAATGTCTCCACTACTAGAATGGGCAGCCCCTGAGAGGGAGCACAAAACCTTGAGGAAAAGGTAGCTGACTATTGCTGTAGAAGCTACCATATGCATTCTCAGAGATGATTGTCCTCAGGAGGAGGTAGGGATGTGTTTTCAGTCTTCCTTTTGGCAGATGGGATTTACTTAGGAAACTAGAAGTTGCAGCTATGTAGGAATCAATAGTTTATAGTCACTGAAGCACAATTCAGAAATGACTTTGTTGCTTTAAATGATATCTCTGTTTACACATGAGGCATCTTGTATAATTCATGAGGATTTTGTATCATTTACCAGTAAGTATCCACAAACATGGCTTTCACATTTTTGTAACTTTGCAGGTCCTAGTGATGCACTGCTTTTCCTGACTAGGGCAGGATTTTGTGATCACAGAGACTTTGTGATGAGCATGACAGCTCTCACAAATCATGAATGCCATTATAACAATTATTGGCCTCAAAATAAACCAAATAAATCAATATTAATCTCATCTATACCCTTATTCCTACTCCAGGGAATCAAGGCTCTAAGAAGTTAAGTGTTTTATCCAAGATTATGGCATTGTGGGGCCTGCAGTAAAACTCAAAACTGCTTGGTTCTTAGGTTCGTCTTGTATTTCTCTAACACAGGGATAATGGAACCCAAAGCCACAGCAACACAACACAGCATCTTGTTGCTTGAAAGGTAAAAGAAAAAACTTCCTCCCCTGCATGGTGGGAGGTTTCTTCATGCTTCAGTTTCCTAGTCCTCTTGGATTTACTCTTGTTAGACTTTAGGTGGTGACATGGTGAGAAGAGAGACATCAGGTAAGTATATCCAAATCCTCTGAATATTTTGATACTTATTTTCATATAACAGGATTTGGTGGGAGCTTTGCTAGGGAAATCCTGGGTTGGCATGTACCAGTGATTGTCAGAGTTTGTAACGTGTGATGGTGGGAAAAAATATCGAGAAGGATTAAGGTAAACACCTTGAATTTTGTCCAATGGAATTACTGTTCAACACTTAATCTTACATTCATTTGGTCGGTGTCTTGTGTTTCTGATTCCCCCTCTACTCTTAACCTCCCCCCCCCCCCCAAATTCTCCTATTGCTGGGGGTGACACAATAATACACATGCACATACATTTTCAGAGCACATACATAAGACTGTATGCTCAAGGCTTTCCCTCTTTATGGATTCTTTGAAATTTCATTGTCTCACCAGAGGACTGAATCCAGTGAATCCTTTACAATTAGGTTTCTATGAATCAGAGATGGAGAGGAATATCAGTATCACAACATCCACTTGCAAATATCGTTTGTTAATCTGACAAGCCAGGGGGATTTAGGGCTTTTTGAGTCAGACACTGAGAGACTGAACATTTTCAGTCTCCAAAGCTCAGGAATTGGGCCCAACAGTCCAGTAAGATCTCTTCCTTGCTGTGTAAATTTGTGGTTTTGCGAAGGGTCCTTCTCAGTGTAGGCAGAGGCCTCTGTCAAAAGCAGGCTGCATATGGCAACTGGCCAAGGCTTGGCTCTGTTCCCTTCCCTCCCCCACTCCTCCTTTCTCTTGGGGCTGGGACCTCTTGGGACTTATCAGGTGCACCTCATTCACTGGGCTCCACTGTATGAGATGGGGCTCAGCTGGAGGCAGCAAGTGCGGGTGGAAAAAGGGCTGATTGAATTTCATTTGGGACCAGCTCCAAGTCCTGCAAGGCTTGCAAATGTTTAGGGGGTGATTTCCATATCACTCTAAAGTTGCTTGTCTCTCTCCCAAAGGCAAAGGCTGCTGCCAAGGGTGGAGGGCTTAAAGCTGGAGGCTGCCCTAAAAATGGGGAAATGAAATAAACTCCATTTCTGGAGCTCATAGTGTGTGTGTGTGTGTGTGTGTGTGTGTGTGTGTGTGTGAGAGAGAGAGAGAGAGAGAGAGAGAGAGAGAGAGTCTTTGGTTCCTAGCTAATTCCTTATATTAGAGATCACAGGGACAAGGAGAAGCCTAGGGCTTGCTAGGCATTTGGCCAGAGACAGAAGCACACTGTGACACTCAGAGAGGGGATTCTTGGAAGAAAATGGGATGTTGTAAAGTGGGAATCTTGGATACTATGGAAGGACACACAGGGAAGGTTGGCAATGAGTTGAGAATGACCCTCAGAGAAACTATGCACATGAGGAAATTAAGCAGAAGGAGCTAGGATGAATACATTTCCAGTTGGATCTGTTGGAGTCCCTTTAGGCAAATCACTCACTGGCTTTGTGCCACATAGTTTCTAGGTTGTGGTTGGAGATAATGATCTTCTTGGAACTCTCTAGTTTGTGATTCTGTAGAGGAAGGAGATACCAAGATGAATAAGCTGCTGTCCTTGTTCTTGAGGAGCTCTCTGCTGCGCGGGGAGACAGGTATGAAGCCTGAAAGAGGCTGTGAGGTGTGTGATTTGGTTATTTGGTGGGAGGAAGTTTAGATGACTCCTAGGGTCCTTTTCAATTCTAAGGTTCTGAGTTTCTACAAAACCAGGACAGTCATATCATTGATTCTTTCATTTGTTTATTCAGCTTTATTATTAAGTATGTTTAATAATCCACACCCTGGGGATTCAGTGACAAAGAAGACAGAAATGCCCCTACCCATATAATGGAGTGCAGGGTTCTAACAGATGTTGACAAGACAGTTGCTAGGGCATTTGGTCTAAGAAAATAACAATCTATATGGCACACAGACTTAGACCCTCTTATCAGGGGTATTAGGATGTGGCTTTCTAGAGTAAGGGATGTTAAATTGATATTTGACAGTTGATTGGCTAGTTAACAGGGGCTGAAGGAAAGGGGACATGAAGAAGGTCTTTTCTTGATGCAGGCATTGCATGCATGCAGGTCCTGACACAAGGGAGAAAATGACATTTTGAGGGATTGGAGAGGCATCCTGGTGGCTGGGAGCAGAGAGCTAAGGAGAAAGTGAAGTTGAAGTTGGGCAGGGAAGGAAAAAAGAAGCTGAGTTGTATCTGACTTTCTCATGGATTACCTTTATCCTCAAAAGGGGGGAAATGATAGAAAGTTTTAAGGAGACTGTGACTCTGTCAGCCTTAGATCAAAAGTCATTCTTTCTTAGAGAAGGCCTGGCCATCTACGCGATTTCCATTAGGTTTCTCTGGTTAAACATTATCAAGGAACACAGATATTTTCTTTCAGAGCGCTTACCCAACTTTTTAATGGTGATTTTCATGTTTATTTTTTTAATGGCTATCATCACTAAAAATGCAAGGATCGCAGTGACTCTTCTAACCAGTCCATATGCAGTGTTTACACAGTGGCTGACACATGGTGGAAATGTAATAGTGATTGAATACATGAATCACATTGACTGTGTTTGGGGGTTTCTTTCCCTGTATCATGGGCAACTCTTGCAGAAGACCAGGTGAAATGAGGGCAGGTTCAACAGATGGGAGGTGGCGAAGAAGTGGGCAAACACCGAGCAGCACCCAGGAGGTAGAAACAATGGGATCTTGTGATGGGTTACATAAGAGGGAATGGGGAAGGTTTGCTCAGGGTTCAGATTGAAGCAATTAGATCAGTATTGTTGCCATTTATTGAGATAAGAGTTCCAGAAGAGGATCCCAATGGGAAGAGATAATGAGTTCAGTCTGGGGCATGGCTATCTCAAAGGTTGGCTTTAGTGTTATGTTTGACTTCTTTTTTACCCACTGCATGTAAGGGGTCTGGTCTCAGATGAAGAACTTTCCCCCATTCTGTATGTCATGCTACATACCTCTCATCTGTTGATTGAGTCTTTTGTCCATGTAGAGTCTGATGTGAGGAATTCTCTTTTTTCTGCTTTTCAGATGGTCACTCAAGAAGTAGTGTGGGAGGGGCGCCTGGGTGGCTCAGTCGGTTAAGCGTCTGACTTCAGCTCAGGTCACGATCTCGCAGTCTGTGAGTTTGAGCCCCGCGTCGGGCTCTGGGCTGATGGCTCAGAGCCTGGAGCCTGCTTCCGATTCTGTGTCTCCCTCTCTCTCTGCCCCTCCCCCGTTCATGCTGTGTCTCTGTCTCAAAAATAAATAAACGTTAAAAAAAATTAAAAAAAAAAAAAGAAGTGTGGGAAAGACCACACAAGAGTGCTTCAACCTCAGGTACATTCTTTATTTCTGAGGAGGCTTCTGTTCTCATTCCAAGTACTTTCCTCTTGACTCAACATGGTTGATGGACTTGATGGGTAAGTTTGTGTACTTTAGCCAAAACTTTTTTGAGATTCTGTCTTGCCCACAACTCCTAAAAGAGATTCCTATTTATTATGGTCTCCTCTTCTGTCAGCTGAATCTTGTTGAATTAGAAGTTGAATTGAAGTAGACTCTTGGTCCAAGGCCAGCTGACCATAGCAGTGGTCAGTCAAATTCTCTCAGGAATTTGAACTAAGAGACAGAGAAGGAATCAGTGTAGGTATTTAAGCTGAAAAGTCATGTAGACTTGGGCCTGGGTACTTTGAGGGACCAGGAAGATACGAGTAGATGACCCATGGTGAAGAGACAGAAGCAGGAAATAGATACAGAAAAGACCAGCTGGAGGGAGGAGGGGAGGGAAGAGTGGGTTCCAGTCTCTGTGAAGTCCAGCTGCACTCTGTTTCAGTGGGGTTGACAGGACTTTATTTCCTTTCTCCTCACAATCAACTGCAACCCATACAGAATGGGAATTTTACCTTTCCCCATGTAGGAGCAAGCTGGGAAAGGAGTCTCCAACATTTGTTTGTATCCATTTACTTTTTAAAGAAAATTTAAGAGAATTATGAAATGTTTCAGATATACAGCCAAATAAAGAGAATGATAGAGAACATTCATATATCCACCAACTAGATTGACCAAATATTAACATTTTCTCTCTTGCTGTATTTAGTTGAGGTCCCTTATACTTCTTCTTAACTCCATTCTCTTTTTCCCTTCCTCAGAGGTACCAATGTCCTACATTTGTTGTTTTTGTTTATTCTTTTTATAAAATAATCTCTATACCAAACATGGGACTCAAACTCATGACTCTGAGATCAAGAGTCATATGCACTACCAACTGACCCAGCCAAGCGCCCCCTCATTTGTTGTTTTTAAGATATAATTTTACCATATTCAGTATGTGTATTAACATCATAAACTATTGTTTTTGCTTGGTATTAAAATTTATATAATTGCTTTTATTCCATAAAAAACTCTAATATTCTTTTCAGTCAATGTTATATATTTTAGATTTGTCTGTGTTAGCAGTTATAGGTCTATTTTTTTTTATTTGTACTATTGTAGAGTACCATTATGTGATTGTATCATAATTTATCCTTTCTTCTGATGATCTCCCAATTTTTTCTTATAGTTTTCCAATTATAAAAAAAATTACAATTAATATTCACATGCATGGGTCCTATTGAACACACATGGGGTTTCCATGGGGGAATATCCTTAGAATTGCAGTTGCTAGACCATAAGGCTATGTACATTTTCAACATAACTGGATTTAGCCAAATTATTTTCTAAAGTGGTTGTACTAATTTTGTTTGCTGCAAGTTCCAGTTGCTCCATATTCTCACTATCATTTGATATCATTAGACTTTCTAATCTTTGCCAACTAGATGGATATGAAATATAATTTACATTTCTATGAGTGTAAGTTTGTAGATATGAGGTTGAACGTATTTTCATATTTTGGCCATTTCAACTTTTTTCCCCCTAAGAATTGTCTATTTATTCCAGTTGCAAATTTTCTCTATAGGATTGTTTGCCTTTTGCTTATTTAATTGTACTTTTTTATTTGTTTTGGATATAAAGACTTTGTTGGTTATATGTCTATCATATGTCTTTTACTTATCTGTGGTTTGTCTTTTCAGTATAAGGTAGCTTAATGTTATAGGTTTTCAGTTTTAATGGGAAATTTATAAGCCTTATTTGTGACTGGTATTTTTTGAGAGAGAGAGAGAGAGAGAGAGAGAGAGAGGGAGAGGGAGGGAGAGAATCTTAAGCAGGCTTCACACTCAGTCCAGAGCCCATGAGTTCATGACCTGAGCCAAAATCAAGAGTCAGACACTTAACTGACTGAGCCACCCAGGTGCCCCATGACTGGTGCTTTTTGTGCTTTAAGACATCCTTCCTTACCCTGAAGTTCTAAATATATTCTTTCATTTTCTTCCAGAGGTTTTTAAATAATTGTCTGCATTGAGGTTTTAGATCTATGTTGAACATATTTTTTGTATGGAGTGAGGAATATAATTTTCCCCCCACATGAATGCCTAGTTGCATGAACAGCATTTATTTATTGTCTCATTTTCCCTCAGTGATGTATATCATCACCATACCAGGTACAAATGTTCATTATAGTAAAAGCTCTATCTCTGGACCCTCTATTTTGTTTTCTTTGCTTCTTTAGCAATGCCACACTATTTTTTAAAATACAATTTATTGTCAAATTTCACACTATTTTAATTATAACTTTATGATGTTTTAGTATTTATTATAATGATTATGCCCATTTTGTTCTTATTAAAAAGTTTTGATCAATTTTTCATCATTTGAGTTTCTTTACACATTTTAGAAGCAACTTGTCATGGATCTTGAAGATTCTTGTCTGAATTTATTGAAATGATGCAAAATATTTAGATTAATTTGAGGAGAATGGCCAGTTTTCTAATATTATCCTCCCACTTTATGAACACAACATATTTCATTTATGTTTTCTTCAGCATCTTTCAATAACATTTTATTTTCTTCTTCAGACATGTAATATACAGCTTTTGTTATTATTATTTATTGACATTATTATTTTTATATATATAAAATTTTAAAAATATTATTTAAAACATCTTTGTATGGGGGTGCATGGGTGTCTCAGTTGGTTGAAAGCCTGACTCTTGATTTCAGCTCAGGTTGTAATCAGAGTTGTAGGATCAAGTCCCACTTTGGGATCTGTGCTGAGTGTGAAGCCTGCTTGAGATTCTCTCTCTCTCTCTCTCTGTCTGTCTGTCTGTCTCTGTCTGTCTCTCTCTATCACTCTGTCTCTTTTTCTCTCTGCCCCTCTCCTTCACTTATGCACTCTGTGCACTTGTGACTTGAGCACAACTGACTTTTAGAAATTGATTATATCTGTAACAAACTTGCTGAATTTTCTTATTGGTTCTAATTTTTTGTTTTCTATTTATTTTGTTCTTAATTTTTATTATTTTGTTTTTTTTTAAATTCTACACATTACATTGTTATTTTCTACATTCTTGTTATTTAGCTACTTCTCAATCTTTATTTTCTAAGGGTATATATTTACCTGTAAATACAACTTTAGCTGCATCTTATAAGTTTAAATACATTATATATATATTTTTGCTCAGTTGTAATTACTTAATGATTTACTATATTCAAGGGGTTATTTAAGAATGCATATGTATTTCTTTTTTTAGCATATTTATTTCTTAAACTATCTTTGTCTATCTATAATTAGTTTTGATGTAATTATAATTTGTTAGAAAATTTGTTCTGTATGATGTTGACACTTTAAAAATTTATGAGCAGTTCTCTGTGCTGGTTCAAGTTCAGTTTTTATTCATGCTCCATGGATATTCTTTGTTGGTGCAGCACTCTTAGATTCATGTCTGTTTGATCAAACTTACTTACTTTGTTGCTTGAGTCTTCAATATCTTTAGTAATTTTATGTACTTGCTTTATCCATATTGGATAGAAATAACCTAAAATCGCCAAGTATGATTATAAAATTTTCATTTTCTAAATGTAATTTTGTCAGTTTAAAAATATTTTGAGACTAAATCATTTTTTGCATAAAATAACAGGATTTTTATAACTTCCTGGTGAATTATTTTCTGGATCAGTCTACAGTGGCCCCTTATGATAGACTATTATTGTTATTTGCTCTCCCTGCTAAGGTAAGATTTTACTTCTCTTCCCCTTGACATAAGATTTGGTTGGGTTCCTTGGTTTGGGCAGTGAAGTCAAGTGGAAGTGAGAAGCATTACTTGCAACCAGATTTAAGAGCCAAGTTTTAAAGCCATAGTGCCTTTTTCTTTCCTTCTGGCCATGACACCAGCAAAGTTTTAGATAGAAACTAATCCATTGGCTAGGGTCCAAGGGAGTGAATGTATTGTAAAGACAAGCTGCTCTCTATCTGTGATAGACATGCTGTTGATTGAGAAATGAGCCTTTTTTGAATGTTACTGCAATATTTTGGATTGTTTGTTACTGCAGCCTAACCTAACCTATCATGACCAATACTTCCAATTTATTCCTACTAATGCCTTTTGCCTTAAGGTTAATTTTGTCTGTCATTACTATAGCTGCTCCAGCTCCAGCTTTAGCTGCTCCAGCTTTCTCTGAAATAGTGTTTGCTGACATGTCTTTTTCACTCTATTTCCCCTCAACCTTTTTGAGTCTCATACTTTTGGTGTGTCTTCTGTAAACCACATTTAGCCTAATTTTTTTTTTAAATTCCACTATGAGATGCTCTGACCATTTAAATTTATTGTTATTACTGATGTATTTCTTCCATCTTATTTTGTGATTTCTGTATCTTTTGTGAAAAGTACAATAGCATGTACTTTTCACCTTTGCCTCTCTCTTATCATCTCTAAACTGGTATAGTAGGCTGAATGGTAGCCTCTAAAAAAGATATGTCCAATTCTTAATTCCCAGAATGTATGAATATTACCTCATATGGCAAAAGAGTGAGTATTACCTTATTTGGAAACGATGTCATTAAGTTAAATATCTGAGAGAAGATGCTTGGCCTGTATTATATGGGTGAGCCTAAGCGCAATCATGCATATTTTTTATCAAACTGACACACAGACGAGGAGGGAGCAGTGTGACTGTGGAGGGAGGATTGGAATAAGGTGGCCACAAGCCAAGGAATGCTGACAGCCACCAGAAGCTGGGAGAGGCAAATATTAGTTACTCCCTTAGAGCTTCCAGAGGGACTGTGGCCTTGACAACACTCTCATTAAGACTTCCAGCTTCCAGAGTTGTGAGAGAATAAATTTCTATTACTGTAAGCTATCCAGTTTATGATTATGTGTTACAGCAGCCACAGAAAGCTAATACAAGTGGAAATAATAGCGTTCTTATTCCATGGGATCATTGTGAGAATTACGCGAGATAATACAGGTAAAAAACTTATCCATCAGTGTCTAGTCTACATTAAGTGCTCAAATAACTTTTAGGCATTATTACAATCATTATTACCAGTAAAAATATGCTTTAGGTAGAGTTCTCTAGAAGAACTTGAGATGGAGATTCTTATGCAACTTATTTATTGAAGGGACAAAACCTGTAAGGGAGTGAGGGCAATAAGGTAGGTCAAGGGAACAGTCTAGAGTCTAGTCATTAGACAAGAGCTGAAGTCTAGTCTTAGCCTAATCCTTGGGGATCTACAAATGGCACCCAGAGTTTCCCCCCTTGAGAAAATAGAGCTAAGCTTTTCTACTCCTGTATCAGTCAGTCACTGGATGAAGCAATAGGGAATGGGGGCCAGAGAGGGTAGTGAGATATGGAGGTAACATAGCCTCATTGTCATTTCAGGGTGAACCAGCTCTTCTCAACCAAGGGCAAATCTCCTGAATAGAGTGTAGCTGTGAGCTGTTAGCATCCAGTCCTCATAGAAGCTGGGGGAATAAGCATTATCTCAGATAGAGGGGGTGTTTCTGGGATAACACATATTGTACCTACTACATAATAGAGACTGAAAGACAATGGAGTAATATTTCAAAACGCTAAAGAAAAAAATCACTGTCAACTCAAGATTTTTAGCTTCACTTCACATATTATTCAAATGCTAGAAAAACACAGTAGTGTTTTCAGACAATAGTGTGTTCTAATAATGCTTTTGGAAAAAGATACATTAAAGAATGTATTTCAGTAAGCAGAAAAGTGAATTAAACAATGAACAAGTGGAATTTGAAATAAAAAATACATTACTATTTACAATAGCTCCTCAAAATGAAATAGTTAGGTATAAATCTAACCAAATATGTACAGGACCTATATGGGGAACACTACAAAACTCTGATGAAAGATATTAATGCAGAAGTAAATAAATGGAAGGATGTTTCAAATTCATGAGTAAAACAGCTCAATATTGTCAAAATGTCAGTTCTTCCCAACTTGATCTATAGATTTAATGCAACCCTCTCCAAAATGCTAGTGAGTTGTTTTGTGGATATCTCCATAGTTTATGTGGAGAAGCAAAAGACCTAGAACAGCCAATACATTTTTTTTGTTTAAGGTTTTTTATGCTTATTTATTTATTTTTTGAGAGAGAAAGTGTGTGTGCACATGTGCATGAGTGTGTAAGGGGGAGAGAGAGAGAGAGAGAGAGAGAGAGAGAGAGAGAGGAAAGAGAGAATCACAAGCAGGCTCCATGCTATCAGCACAGAGCCTGATGTGGGGCTCAATCCCATGAACCAGGAAATTATGACCTGAGTGGAAATTAAAGGTGAGACGCTTAACTGATTGAGCCACCCAAGCACCCCCAGCCAAGGCATTCTTAAAGAAGTACAAAGTTGGAGGACTGATGCTACCCAACTTCAAGACTCACCATAAAGCTACATTAATTATGACAATGTGGTATTGGTGAAATAGATCAATAGATAATAGATCAGTAGAATACAGAGCTAAAAATAGACCCAAGTAAATATAATCAAATGATCTTTGACAAGGGAGTAAAGACAATATAATGGAACAAAGAGAGTCTTTTCAACAAATGGTGCTAGAACAACTGGACACCCGCATGTGAAAAATGAATCTAGACATGGGTTGCACCTTCACAAAAATTAAGTTAGAATAGATCAGAGATGTCCGTGGAAAACACAAAACTTTAAAACTCCTACATTAATATAGGAGGAAATCTAGATAACCTTCAGTATGGCAGTGACTTTTTATGTACAACCTCTAAGGAATAATCCACAAAAGAAATAACTGATAGGCTGGACTTCATTATAATTAAAACTTCTATGCTGTGAAAGACAATGTCAAGAAAATGAGAAAACAAGTCACAGACAGGGATAAAATATTTTTAGATACACATCTGATAAAGGCCTGTTATCCACAATATACAAAGAACTCTTAAAACTTAACAATAAGAGGGGTGCCTGAGTGGCTCAGTCAGTTAAGCATCTGACTTCAGCTCAGGTCATGATCTCATGGCTCATGAGTTCAAGCCCTGCATCGGGTTCTGTGCTGACAGCTTAGAGCCTGGAGCCTGCTTCAGATTCTGTATCTGTCTCTTTCTCTGCTGCTTCCCTGCTGGCCCACTCTCTCTTTCAAAAATAAATAAACTTTTAAAAAAATTAAAAAAACCCCTTAACAATAAGTACATGAACAGCTTGATAAAAAAAGGACAAAAGACTTTAATAGACACCTCACCAAAGAAAATATACAAATGAAAACAAGCATATGAAAAGATGTTCCACATTATATGTCATTAAAGAATTACAAATTTAAACAATAAGAAGCTCGTGAGTGGCTCAGTTGATTGATCCTCTGACTCTTGATTTCCACCTCAGATCATGATTTCACATTTCACAAGATCAAGAGCTGAATCAGGCTCCACGCTGACAGCATGGACCCTGCATGGAATTATCTTTCTCCTTTTCTCTCTCTGTCCTTCCCCCACTCACATTCTCTCTCTGTTTCTCAAAATAAATAAATAAACTTAAAAAAATAAAATGAGATACTACTGTACACTTATTAGAATGGCCAAAATCCAAAACACTGACAGCACTAAATGCTGACAAGGACGTTGAGCAACAGGAACTCTTATTCATTGGAATAAGGTAGGAATGTGAGATGGTATAGTCACTTTGGATGATGAATAGGCAGAGCACAGAGAATTTTTAGGGCAATGAAACAATTCTGTAGGATCTACAGCAGTGGACATGTGTCACTATACACTTATCAAAACCCACAGAATGTGCAATACCAAGAGTGAACCCTAATATAAACTATGGATGTTGGGTAATAATGATATGTCAGTGTAGTTTCGTTGATCATAACAAATGTATAGCTGCGAAGAGGAATGTTAATAGTGGGGGAGGTTGTATTTGTCTGTGATAGGGGTGGGACATGAAACTTCACATTGAAAATGTGTTCCAACACTGAGAATCATACAAATATGAATCCACATCTAGATACCTCACAGTAAAATGGCAACATATCAGGTACAAAAAGATAAAAATAAATTTCTCATCTGAAGAGAGAAAATAGGCTACTTACAAAGGAATTACATTAGAATAAGGGCTTACTTGTTATCAGTGGTGTTTACTATGGGCAAAGGGTTTCAGAAATTAACAAAAAAGTGTATGTGTGTGTGGGTTTGTGTAAGGTATTGGAAGAACTAGCTTGAGAGAGACAAGAGGATGGGAGAGAGGTTCAATGGAGTGATGATTTGCTCAACTTTGGATGGGATGAATGTGAGGCATTGAGGAGACCAAGGGAATGACAGAAAGGGAAGAAGGTCAGATGTGGTCATAGAACAGATGATTACATGGCCAGCTGCATGTCCCACTAATGAGGAATGTTGGTTGCATCCATGATTTAACCACCACACAGGACCCTTGGCCATGTTCATATGAGTTATTAAAATGCTTATAGCTTGGCAAGATCTCACATAATACAGGTGAGTCGGCTAGAGTTCAAAGAATATACAGATCCTAGCTAAAAGGGTGAGGAGAAAGAATCATAACAGTGGAGGGTGGGTAACTGAGAATTGGAGGTCAAATGGGGAAGTGTTGCTATTAGAGAGTCTGTCTAGAGCATAAAATACTAACCCAGTGAAAAAACACAATGACAACAAGATCCAGTCCTGCTTAAGGAGAGCCGTCAGGAGCTAGGTGAGTGTCAGATTTTGAGGTATAGGCTAGAATCCAGGGTATGACACAGTGTATGTAGAAATGTAGGTAGATGTTATGGTCTGGTCTGGCAAGGGAAATGAAGAGTACTGTGACTTGAGTGTAGGGAAAGCTACATGTGTTCTCAGACTTTACTCTTAGCACATATGGATTTGTCACAAGTCAGCATGGGCCGCAGAAGTTGTGCAGAGGCACCAAGTTGTTCTGGGTACGCAGGGCTTAGGGAGCATGTCAGTTCTAAGTCCCAAGAGGTGGTGGAATTCAGATCATTCTTTACTCTCTGCTCTGTCTTTGTTGGGCAGGAATTGGACTGGGTTTGGGCCTTCAGAACTCCACAGACAGATCCACTCATGTCCTGGGGGAGGTAAAGGCAGGGAGTCCTGTTTGATCCTGATAGGACTGACCTTACATGCTTCCTATGCAGCTTCAAGTAGACCTGGTGCTAGATCTTCGAGATTACCTTGCAGGTAGCAAGTTCTGTTGCTAAGTAATTACCATAATAACTTTTCCTTTTTATACACAAGAAACCTTCCACTTGTAAGGACAGATTATACAAAACTCTCTCATTATTTCCCCTTTTATGTTGATCTTGAATTCCCTGCTTTTATTAGTGGGCACCACTGTTCCCTGTGATCAAGGATGAAAAATTCCAAGTCACCTTTGCTTCAGTCCTATCTGTTCTACCACTTGGAATTCTCCTCCTAGGTACCCTCCTCTCCTCTTACTGCCAGCCCCTCATTTCTGCCCTCCTGAACTGTTTGTAGTAGTTTCCTACTTGGTCCCTCTCCAGGCTCTTGTCTCTCTAATTTCTATTTTTCTGTTTCCCTCACAATCTCATACAATCTATCAACCAGACCTTTTGCTTTTACCTCTAAGTCATGTCCCCAAACTGACCACTGCCTCAGCCATGCCCTCTTATCTGAGGGAACTTTACTTCTCATTCAGAATACAGCAATAACCCTACTCTTTCTCTCCTGGCCTGAGTGATCTTTCAAAAATGCAAATCATACAATTTCACCTCTCTGCCTTGCTCAGGAACTTCCAGTAACTTCTCATTGCCTTTGGAATAAAATCCAAACTACTTTCCATGGCCTTCAAAATCCTATATAATTTGGGCATGTCAGCTTCTCTGACATTTTCCCTCACCACTTGCTTGCTTTTGCTTAATTGTGACAAGCAGGATTCTACACCAGGATCCTTTCCTTCAACCTCTGTCTTGGAGACCCCTGCCATCTTGCTCCTATAGCATAAATCTTCACCCCAGTACCACTTGCTTAAAGAAGCCATCTCTGACATTCAACTTAATATGGTTCACACCTAATTTCTATTACTTTGCCTTATTTATTTTTTCTTCATGACACATTATCTGAAATTACCTTATTAATTTTATTGTTTATTATTGTCTCCTCCCCTGAAAAGGAAATGTCTGGAGGGCAGGTTAGAACTTGTACCCCCAGCACCTAAAGCAGTGCCTGCCACATATGAAGGAATGAATATGTGGAGTTACTAACTCAATATTCTCAGAATTAAGCTTTGGGCATGCCACGTTCTAATAAAGTGGATTTTCATTGTCCTTCAATATGCTTCAAAATCTTCCCCAAGCCTCCTTTATATTCTTAAGCTGTATAATGTCCCCTCATATCACTTGTAATCTACCCAATATGTTGTTACACAGATATTCTGCTGTTTGTTACCTTTGGGATTCTCTTCACATCAGTTTCTCTATCTGGTATGTCATTCCCCTTATATCCCAAATTTTTCTTCCTAAAATAAAGCACATCCCATTATTTCTTTTTTTTGTAAGAGTGCTGCTATACTATATTCCATGTCTAAGAAGCTCTTTACTTATTTTCATTTTAATTTCAGTGTAGTTAACATATAGTGTTATATTAGTTTCCATACATCCCCAGTTTGTACTATCACAACAAGTGCCTTTCTTAAACGCCATCAAATGAGGGGATCTGTTTCATCCACCCCCCACCAATTTCCCCTCTGGTAACAGTTTGTTCTCTATAGTTAACAGCCTGTTAAAGAAGCCTTTTTTTTTAGAATAAAAAATTTATTTTTTTAAGTAATCTCTATACCTAATGTTGGGCTCGAATTCACAACCCCAAGATCAAGAGTGGCTTGCTCCACTGACTGAGCCAGCCAGCCTCCCCAAGAAGCTCTCTTTTAACTCTAAATTGAGACTTATATATTTTATGCTATAACTTGAAGCATTTTACTTTGTACTGTCACAATCATTCACCACAATATCCTAGATATCCAACACTTGCTTCATAATGGGTACACACTACGTATTTGTTAAATGGATATTATAGTTTTGTGCATCTCTCTCTCTCTATTTTCAAGCTTTGAGATATAATTGATGTATAACATTGTGTAACTTCAAAGTATATACAATATGTTGATTTTATACACTTATATATTGTGATATGATCACCACACTAGTTTTAGCTAACCCCTACATGACATGATGTAATTACCATTCTTTTTTTGTGGTGAGAACATTTAAGATATCTCTTAGAAACTTTCAAATATATAGTATAATACTGATATCAGTAATCACAATCCTGTGATTTAGATTAACAGAACTTATTCACTTTATAAGTTTGTACTATTTGACCAACATCTTCCCTTTTCCCCCATCCCTAGCGCCTGTTAACCGTCATTCTACTCTCTGTTTCTAAGTCCAGCTTTGTTAGATTCCACAGAAAAGTGATATCATGTAGTATTTGTTTTTCTATTTGACTTTGCTTAGCATAATGTCCTCAAGGGTCATCCATGTTGTAGCAAATGGGAGGATTTAATTGTTTCTCATGGCTGAGACGTACTCCATTGTATGTAACATCACATCTTCATTCATCCATGGTTGGACATTTAGGTTGTTTCCATATCTTAGCTGTTGTGAATAATGTTTCAATGATCATGGGAGTTCAGTTATCTCTTCAATATACTGCTTTGATTTCTTTTAAATACCCAGAAATAAAATTGCTGGATCATATGACAAATCATTTTTAATTTGTTGAGGAACCTCCATACTATCTTCCACAGTGGCTGTACCAATTTATATTTCCATCAGTAGTGCACAAGGGTTCCCTTTCTCTACATCCTTACATCCTCATGAACACTTGTTATCTCTTGTTGTTTTGATGATAGCCATTCTAACAGGTATGAGACATCCCATTACAGTTTTGACTTGCATTTCCCTGGTAATTAGTGATTTTGAGCATCTTTTTATATGCCTGTTGGCCATCTGCATGTCTTCTTTGGCAAAATGTCTATTTGATTTCACTGTCCATTCCTCATTTGGGTATTTTGTTATTTATTTGTATGAGTCCTTTATATATTTTGGGCATTTTGGATATTAACCCATTATCAGATGTATAGTTTGCAAATATTATGTCCCATTCCATAGGTTACCTTTTCATTTTGTTGAATGTTTGTTTTGCTGTGCTGAAGACTTTGAGTTTGATGTAATTCCACTTGTTTATTTTTGCCTTTGTTACTTGTGCTTTTGGTGTCATTGCTAAGACATATGTCAAAGGGCTTTTTCCCTATGTTTTTTTTCTAGAAGTTTTATGGTTTATGGTCTTACATTTAGGTCTTTAATAAATTAAATTTTGTGAGTGGTGTAAGATAGGGGTATAATTTCATTTTTCTGCATGGTTATTCAGCTTTCCCAACACTATTTATTGACAAGACTGTTCTTTCCCCACTGAGTACTTTTGGCTCACTTGTCAAATAGTTCTCAGTGTATGTGGGTTTTATTTCTGAGCTCTGGATTCTGTTTCAGTGTTCTATATGTCTATTTTTATGCCAGTATTCTGCTGTTTTGATTACTATAGCTTTGTAGTATAGTTTGAAATTAGGAAGTATATGTGTCCAGTGTTGTTATTCTTCCTCAGGAATGCTTTAGCTATTTGGGGTCTTTTGTGGTTTCTCTCTTTTTAAAGCAGAAATGTCATGGGAATCTCTTTGTTTTATTTATCTATGAACATCCCATAATACCTGGCATGTTGAATGAGTGAATGAATGAAAGCCATTATTCCTAATTCCAGGGTGTACTTCAACTCAAATAACTATAAATCTCCCCGCTTCACAGAACATTCCTTAACATTCTCCTCTCTGGGAGCATTGGTTTGTTTACACCTTTATGAATTCCTTGTTCAGAATGAAAGTATTAGCAATTGATGGTTTTGGTAGACAGAATTCTAAGATAATATACCAAGATTCCAGACCCCTAGTATACCCATACATTTTCCCAGTTATTCAATGAGTAAACTAGATACAACTGTGAAGAGTTGCAGATGTAATTAAGGTCCCAAATCAGTTGACTTTATGATATGGAGATTGTCCAGGTAGGTCTGCCCTAACTACTTGGATCTTATAAAAGCAGAGTTTTCTCTGGTCACAACACAAAGAAGTCAGAGATCCAAAGCATGGTGGAATTGTACCTATAAGAAAATCTTGGTAATAAGGAATAAGGAATGTGGGCACCATCTGGGAGATGGGGGTGACCCCCACATAACAGCTAGAAAGGAAAAAAAGACCTCCATTGTGCAACTGCCAGGAGTAGAATTCTACCAAAGTCTGATTGAACATCAGATTCTACTCAGCCCCTGAGGGAACCACAGCCCTGGTCAACACCTGTCTCTCACATGGAGCCCAGCTATGCCATGCATGCCCAGACTTCTGACCTACAGAAATTTTGCAATAACAGATTTATGTTGTTTTAATTCACTCAGTGTGGTATTTTGTTATGCAGCAATAAGTATACTAATACAGTGATGATGAGGATGAGAAGGAGGTAGAGGAGGAGAAGGAAGAGGAGGAAGAAGAGGAGGAGGAGGAAGAGGTAGAAATGAACTTTAGAAGAGTTGGAGGAAAGAAAGAGCCAGGGAACCCCCTCCCAAATTTTCAGTCTCAATCTTAGGTTCTCCCTTCTCTAAGGTCTGGAGTGACTACAGGTCTTGATTCTGCCCCTGGCCACTTCAGGCAGCCTCTAGAAAAGAGGACTCATATACGATTAGTGAACGAATGTCTTCCTTTTGTCTGGTTTTTCCTTTTAGGCTTGGAGCAGAGGGGCACACTGTTTTTCCACTGATCCCCTCTCTAATAAGTGTGCCAACCTGAAACAATTGACCTTAAAAAATAAAAATAAGTAAGCAGCCCCCAGAGCCCTAGCAGGCAGCATTAGCATTCTCCAGTCTCCCTGGTTGTGTCCTGGGAGTCTCAAAGAAATGAATCTTACTATTAGTCTGCTTCTAGTGATGGCTCCTGATGGCTCCTTCCTTCCGGCCACAGCTGCCAAGCCTGGCACAGGTGTCAGGAGGCTAACGGCGCTGCAGGGATGAGGTGGAGGCACACTGAGCCATCAGCCCCAAGCTCATGGCAGGCTGTTTGGGTTTCCACACATCAGAGAAGCCTCCAAATCTGTGTTTCTATGTCTTTCTCAGGCCATTATTATGAATGGTAGTAAGATACACCATTCAGAGATCTTTACTGCTGCTCTTTCTTATTGTGAGACATATCCTCTATACAGAGGTGTGCATATAGTATGTGAGTATAGTTTAAAATTTTTTAAAAGCAAACACCAGTGTAAAAAGAAAAACAAACCTTGCCAGGACTTGGTAAATCCCTGTTTTCCTATCCCCACACACAATCCCTTCTCCCCCCACTCCCAGCCCCCACTATCCTGATGTTCATGAAAATCACTTCCTTGCCTCTAAAATAGCCTTGCTTTTTAATATCACTGTATGTATCTGTAAATAGAAACAGCCTACTTTTGCCTGTTTGCAAACTTTATGGAAATGGAATTTGTATACCCCTTTGCATCTTGCCTGCATGCATATTTTGTTTTTGAGATTCAGCCATATTATCATATAACTATAGCTTATTCATTTTCAGTGATGATCAGTATTCCATTTTCTGAATATACTGCAATTCATTTATTCTCATCTTGATAGATATTTAATTTATATTGTTTTTAGTGTCTGGCTATTTAAGCCACACTGTGATGAACATTCTTATACATATGCACTAGGCAGGAGTTTATCTAGGGTATGTATTAAAGCTCAAAATTGAATGGACACAGTGAATATTCATTTCAAACTTCCTAGATAATGTCAAACTGCTTTCCAAATGGAATCCAAGTTAATTCTCATAAACAGTAGGTACAGTTTACTAATTCTCTACATTTTTGCCAGCACTTAGTTTCTTATTGCTACATAAAAAAATTGTTACAAACATGGTCATTTAAAACAACTTAAATTTGATGCCCTACAATTTGCATGAGCCAGAGTCTGAGTACAGATTAATGGAGTTCTCTGCCCAGGGTCCCACAAGGCTGTAATCAAGGTGTTGGTCTGGGCTGGGGGCTTATCTGAGCCTTGGATTCTTTTCCAAGCTCTCACAGTTGTTTGTAGAATTTTTTTCTTTACAGTTGTAGGACTCATATAGGAGTATACATCTTCAAGGCCTCTCTGACACTTCACCTTCTTCTAAAGGCACTGCTGATGAGGTCAGGTCCATCTGGGATAAGCTCTCTTTTGATTAACTAAAAAGTCAGTGGGTTACTAATCTAATCACAGGGCAGATACTATATTCACTGTTTTTGCTGATACTCAGGGAAAGGTATTATATAAGATGTGTAAATCAGGGACCTTTGTGATCATTATAGAATTGCCTGCCACACTTCGTACTGTCAGTGTGTTTAATTTTCAACTATTACATTATTTAATTTTTGGATGTCTAAGGTCAAATAATTTCTCATATATGTGTTGATGACCAGTGTTTCTTGAGGTATTTATTTCACATATTCTTCATTTGCAGATATTTCTCTGATGTGGTTGAACAGTATTCTGTAATAATGAAATATTCTGATATAACATTTATTGAGTGCTTATTCTTTGCCATGGGCTAAACCCCTTGGAATAGATCGTACCCATTTTACAGATGAAGAAATTGACTCTCAGAGGAGTTAAGCAACCTAACAAGCAACCTCACTGCATGGTTGCTAGTGAGTCAGTGATTTGGTTTTTGAACTGGCTCTGTATGACTCTCGAGACTATGTCCCTAAGTTCTAAGGAAATCTTGCACACTTGACCTAAGGGACAAGGAGATTTGCCCCATACCATGTTCTGGGGCAAGTGGTTTCTTATTCCTTTTATAGTAAAATATTGCTTTTATGAATTAAAGAGTAACCCTTTATGTTTGCCAAGTTAAACTCTAATCTCTTCCTCCTAGTGCTATTTCCTTCGCTAGCTTCTTTTTTCCTCTCCAATCTATTCCATACTCTGTTGTTATCTGTTAGACCCTGCCCCAAAGCCTTATGGGGTCAAATGGGAAACTGGCATCTAAGTCCTTTCTCCCTGTCTTTGGGAGTCTGACTCCAGATTTCTTCCCAGTCTCATCCCCCACAAACCGTCTGTTTTGGCCCTGGGGTAGGGCCAGTGTTTTATTCAGACCAGTACCCCTAATAGTAAACTCTAGTTTTACTTTTTTCCCCTCCAAATTCTACTAATCGTTCAAGTCTCACTTCATACCTTCTAGATGAATTACCCCTTAACCTTGCAATCCCAAGAGATCTTTTTTTTTCTCTCTTCTGTGTTCCTATAGCATTTGTAATTTTTTTTTTTTACCATTTTACCCTTAGAAAGATCCTTTATTATAAGGCTACTTGTTTTTTCACATCTCAACAACATCATATACCTATCGCTAACTGGTAAATCCACTGAATTGTTCTCAGTTCTTATCTTACTTGAAGTGCATCTAATGCCAATAAGCAAGGAATCATTCTTTTTTTTTAATTTATTTTTTTTCGATATATGAAGTTTATTGTCAGATTGGTTTCCATACAACACCAAGTGCTCATCCCAAAAGGTGCCCTCCTCAATACCCATCACCCACCCTCCCCTCCCTCCCACCCCCCATCAACCCTCAGTTTGTTCTCAGTTTTTAAGAGTCTCTTATGCTTTGGCTCTCTCCCACTCTAGCCTTTTTTTTTCCTTCCCCTCCCCCATGGGTTTCTGTTAAGTTTCTCAGGATCCACATAAGAGTGAAACCATATGGTATCTGTCTTTCTTTGTATGGCTTATTTCACTTAGCATAACACTCTCCAGTTCCGTCCATGTTGCTACAAAGGGCCATATTTCATTCTTTCTCATTGCCACGTAGTACTCCATTGTGTATATAAACCACAATTTCTTTATCCGTTCATCAGGTGATGGACATTTCGGCTCTTTCCATAATTTGGCTATTGTTGAGAGTGCTTCTATAAACTTTGGGGTAAAGTGCCCCTATGCATCAGTACTCCTGTATCCCTTGGGTAAATTCCTAGCAGTGCTATTGCTGGGTCATAGGGTAGGTCTAATTTTAATTTTTTGTGGAACCTCCACACTGTTTTCCAGAGTGGCTGCACCAACTTGCATTCCCACCAACAGTGCAAGAGGGTTCCCGTTTCTCCGCATCCTCTCCAGCATCTATAGTCTCCTGATTTGTTCATTTTGGCCACTCTGACTGGTGTGAGGTAATATCTGACTGGTTTTGATTTGTAGTTCCCTGATGAGGAGCGACGTTGAACATCTTTTCATGTGCCTGTTGGTCATCCGGATGTCTTCTTTAGAGAAGTGTCTATTCATGTTTTCTGCCCATTTCTTCACTGGGTTATTTGTTTTTTGGGTGTGGAGTTTGGTGAGCTCTTTATAGATTTTTCCGATGTGTCATTTGCAAATATCTTCTCCCATTCTGTTGGTTGCCTTTTAGTTTTGTTGGTTGTTTCCTTTGCTGTGCAGAAGCTTTTTATCTTCATGAGGTCCCAGTAGTTCATTTTTGCTTTTAATTCCCTTGCCTTTGGGAATGTGTCAAGTAAGAAATTGCTGCGGCTGAGGTCAGAGAGGTCTTTTCCTGCTTCCTCCTCTAGGGTTTTGATAGTTTCCTGTCTCACATTCAGGTCCTTTATCCATTTTGAGTTTGTTTTTGTGAATGGTGTGAGAAAGTGGTCTAGTTTCAATCTTCTGCATGTTGCTGTCCAGTTCTCCCAGCACCGTTTGTTAAAGAGACTGTCTTTTTTCCATTGGAAGTTCTTTCCTGCTTTGTCAAAGATGAGTTGGCCATACTTTTGTGGGTCTAGTTCTGGTGTTTGTATTCTATTCCATTGGTCTCTGTGTCTGTTTTTGTGCCAATACCATGCTGTCTTGATGATGACAGCTTTGTAGTAGAGGCTAAAGTCTGAGGTTGTGATGCCTCCTGCTTTGGTCTTCTTCAAAATTACTTTGGCTATTCGGGGCCTTTTGTGGTTCCATATGAATTTTAGGATTGCTTGTTCTAGTTTTGAGAGGAATGCTGGTGCCATTTTGATTGGGATTGCATTGAATGTGTAGATAGCTTTGCATAGTATTGACATTTTGACAATATTTATTCTTCCAATCCATGAGCATGGAATGTTTTTCCATTTCTTTATATCTTCTTCAATTTCCTTCATAAGCTTTCTATAGTTTTTCAGCATACAGATCTTTTACATCTTTGGTTAGATTTATCCCTAGGTAGTTTATGCTTCTTGGTGCAATTGTGAATGGGATCAGTTTCTTTATTTGTCTTTCTGTTGCTTCATTGTTAGTGTATAAGAATGCAACTGATTTGTGTACATTGATTTTGTATCCTGCAACTTTGCTAAATTCATGTATCAGTTCTAGCAGACTTTTGGTGGAGTCTATCAGATTTTCCATGTATAATACCATGTAATCTACAAAAAGTGAAAGCTTAACTTTATCTTTGACAATTTTGATGCCTTTGATTTTCTTTTGTTGTCTGATTGCTGATGCTAGCACTCCCAACACTATGTTAAACAACAGCGGTGAGAGTGGACATCCCTGTCGTGTTTCTGATCTCAGGGAAAAAGCTCTCAGTTTTTCCCCATTGAGGATGATGTTAGCTGTGGGATTTTCATAAATGGCTCTTATGATCCTTAAGTATGTTCTTTCTATACCGACTTTCTCAAGGGTATTTATTAAGAAAAGTTGCTGAATTTTGTTAAATGCCTTTTCTGCATCGATTGACAGGATCATATGGTTCTTATCTTTTCTTTTATTAATGTTATGTATCACGTTGATTGATTTGTGAGTGTTGAACCAGCCCTGCATCCCAGGAATGAATCCCACTTGATCATGGTGAATAATTCTTTTTATATACTGTTGAATTCGATTTGCTAGTATCTTGTTGAGAATTTTTGCATCCATATTCATCAGGGATATTGGCCTGTAGTTCTCTTTTTTTGCTGGGTCTCTGTCTGGTTTAGGAACCAAAGTAACACTGGCTTCATAGAATGAGTCTGGAAGTTTTCCTTCCCTTTCTATTTCTTGGAATAGCTTGAGAAGGATAGGTATTATCTCTGCTTTAAACGTCTGGTAGAACTCCCCTGGGAAGCCATCTGGTCCTGGACTCTTATTTGTTGGGAGATTTTTGATAACCGATTCAATTTCTTCGCTGGTTATGGGTCTGTTCAAGCTTTCTATTTCCTCCTGATTGAGTTTTGGAAGAGTGTGGGTGTTCAGGAATTTGTCCATTTCTTCCAGGTTGTCCAATTTGTTGGCATATAATTTTTCATAGTATTCCCTGATAATTGCTTGTATCTCTGAGGGATTGGTTGTAATAATTCCATTTTCATTCATGATTTTATCTATTTGGGTCATCTCCCTTTTCTTTTTGAGAAGCCTGGCTAGAGGTTTGTCAATTTTGTTTATTTTTTCAAAAAACCAAATCTTGGTTTCGTTGATCTGCTCTACAGTTTTTTTAGATTCTATATTGTTTATTTCTGCTCTGATCTTTATTATTTCTCTTCTTCTGCTGGGTTTAGGCTGCCTTTGCTGTTCTGTTTCTATTTCCTTTAGGTGTGCTGTTAGATTTTGTATTTGGGATTTTTCTTGTTTCTTGAGATCGGCCTGGATTGCAATGTATTTTCCTCTCAGGACTGCCTTCGCTGCATCCCAAAGCGTTTGGATTGTTGTATTTTCATTTTCATTTGTTTCCATATATTTTTTAATTTCTTTTCTAATTGCCTGGTTGACCCACTCATTCGTTAGTAGGGTGTTCTTTAACCTCCATGCTTTTGGAGGTTTTCCAGACTTTTTCCTGTGGTTGATTTCAAGCTTCATAGCATTGTGGTCTGAAAGTATGCATGGTATAATTTCAATTCTTGTAAACTTATGAAGGGCTGTTTTGTGACCCAGTATATGATCTATCTTGGAGAATGTTCCATGTGCACTCGAGAAGAAAGTATATTCTGTTGCTTTGGGCTGCAGAGTTCTAAATATATCTATCAAGTCCATCTGATCCAATGTCTCATTCAGGGCCCTTGTTTCTTTATTGACCATGTGTCTAGATGATCTATCCATTTCTGTAAGTGGGGTGTTAAAGTCCCCTGCAATTACCACATTCTTATCAATAAGGTTGCTTATGTTTATGAGTAATTGTTTTATATATTTGGGGGCTCCGGTATTCGGTGCATAGACATTTATAATTGTTAGCTCTTCCTGATGGATAGACCCTGTCACTATTATATAATGTCCTTCTTCATCTCTTGTTACAGCCTTTAATTTAAAGTCTAGTTTGTCTGATAAGTATGGCTACTCCAGCTTTCTTTTGACCTCCAGTGGCATGATAAATAGTTCTCCATCCCCTCACTCTCATCTGAAGGTGTCCTCAGGTCTAAAATGAGTCTCTTGTAGACAGCAAATAGATGGGTCTTGTTTTTTTATCCATTCTGGTACTCTATGTCTTTTGGTTGGTGCATTTAGTCCATTTACATTCAGTGTTATTATAGAAAGATATGGGTTTAGAGTCATTGTGATGTCTGTAGGTTTCATGCCTGTAGTGATGTCTCTGGTACTTTGTCTCACAGGGTCCCCCTTAGGATCTCTTGTAGGGCTGGTTTAGTGGTGACGAATTCCTTCAGTTTTTGTTTGGGAAGACCTTTATCTCTTCTTCTATTCTAAATGACAGACTTTCTGGATAAAGGATTCTCAGCTGCATATTTTTTCTATTCATCACATTGAAGATCTCCTGCCATTCCTTTCTGGCATGCCAAGTTTCAGTAGAGAGATCGGTCACGAGTCTTATAGGTCTCCCTTTATATGTTAGAGCATGTTTAGCTGCTTTCAGAATTTTCTCTTTATCCTTGTATTTTGCCAGTTTCACTATGATATGTTGTGTAGAAGATCGATTCAAGTTACGACTGAAGGGAGTTCTCTGTGCCTCTTGGATTTCAATGCCTTTTTCCTTCCCCAGATCTGGGAAGTTCTCAGCTATTATTTCTTCAAGTACCCCTTCAGCACCTTTCCCTCTCTCTTCCTCCTCTGGGATACCAATTATGTGTAGATTATTTCTCTTTAGTGCATCACTTAGTTCTCTAATTTTCCCCTCATACTTCTGGATTTTTTTTTATCTCTCTTTTTCTCAGCTTCTTCTTTTTCCATAATTTTATCTTCTAGTTCACCTATTCTCTCCTCTGCCTCTTCAATCCGAGCCATAGTTGTCTCCATTTTATTTTGCAGTTCATTTATAGCATTTTTTAGCTCCTCCTGGCTGTTCCTTAGTCCCTTGATCTCTGTAGCAATAGATTCTCTGCTGTCCTTTATACTGTTTTCAAGCCCAGTGATTAATTTTATGACTATTATTCTAAATTCACTTTCTGTTATATTGTTTAAATCCTTTTTGATCAGTTCATTAGCTATTGTTATTTCCTGGACGTTTGTTTGAGGAGAATTCTTCCGTTTTGTCATTTTGGATAGTCCCTGGAGTGGTGCGAGACTGTGGGACACTTCCCCTGTGCTGTCTTGAATACCTTGCGTTGGTGGGTGGGGCCGCAGTCAGACATAATGTCTGCTCCCAGCCCACAGCTGGGGCCACAGTCAGACTGGTGTGTGCCTTCTCTTCCCCTCTCCTAGGGGCGGGATTCACTGTGGGGTGGCGTGGCCCGTCTGGGCTACTTTCACACTGCCAGACTTGTGGTTCTGGGGATCTGGCGTATTAGCTGGGGTGGATCAGCAAGGTGCACAGGGGCGGGAGGGGCAGGTTCAGCTCGCTTTTCCTTCAGAGTTCCACTTTGGGAGGGGCCCTGCGGCACCGGGAGGGAGTCAGACCCGCTGGAGGGATGGATCCGCAGAAGCACAGCGTTGGGTGTTTGTGCAGTGCAAGCAAGTTCCCTGGCAGGAACTGGTTCCCTTTGGGATTTTGGCTGGGGAATGGGCGAGGGAAATGGCGCTGGCGAGCGCCTTTGTTCCCCGCCAGGCTGAGCTCTGTCATCTGGGGCTCAACAACTCTCTCTCCCGTTGTCCTCCAGCCCTCCCGTTCTCCGAGCAGAGCTGTTAGCTTATAACCTTCCAGATGTTAAGTCCCGCTTGCTGTCAGAACACACTCCGTCTGGCCCCTCTGCTTTTGCAAGCCAGACTCGGGGGCTCTGCTTGGCCGGGGGGCCGCCCCTCCACCCTGGCTCCCTCCTGCCAGTCCGTGTAGCGTGCACTGCCTCCCCGCCCTTCCTACCCTCTTCCGTGGGCTCTCGTCTGTGCTTGGCTCTGGAGACTCTGTTCTGCTAGTTCTGGCAGTTTTCTGGGTTATTTAGGCAGGTGTAGGTGGAATCTAAGTGATCAGCTGGACGCGCGGTGAGCCCAGCATCCTCCTACGCCACCATCTTCCCAGGATCCCCCCTTAATTTCATTTTTTAATGTTTATTTTTGAGAGAGAGAGAGAGAGACAGACAGAGCATGAGTGGGTGAGAGAGAGACACACAGAGAGAGAGAGAGAGAGAGAGAGAGAGAGAGAGAGAGAAAATCTGAAGCAGCTTTCAGGCTCTGAGCTGTCAGCATAGAGTCTGAAGCAGAGCTTGAACTGATGAACTGTTGGATCAAGACTTGAGCCAAAGTCAGATGCTTAACTGACTCAGCCACCCAGGTGACCTAAGCAATGAATCATTCTTGAAATTCTGTTCTCTATTGGTTTCTATGACATTTATTTCCTAGTTTTCTTTCTACTTTGGATTCTCATCTTTACCCATGCTGCAAATGTTTGTTCTATGGGATTCTGTCTTTGGCCCTTTTTATTTTACCCTGTACTTCTATGTGTAGCTCTTACTATGTCATCACTTTGTTGAACTCTCTCTTCCATTGGACCATTAACTCCTTGAGGTCAAGGAGAGCATTCTGTCTTTATTGCATCTCTAATGGTGTAACCCAGAGACTAGTAGAATGCATTCCTTGAGAACAAGTACCTTGTTTATACAGTTTGTGAATTTACACATTTGCTCTGACACTGCAGTGCATGAGGTGATGCTCATTGAAGGAAGAAGGCTCATGGGTGGCTTAGACAGGATCTGCAGTGGATGGGACCAAGATGGAGATTCTGGAGAAGCTCTTTTTTTCTGCAATTTCAACTTGGGGTATGTCTATGTGGGGAATTCTAGTTGTCTTCAAATATTTAAAATAAGTATTTAGAAAGTTCTTGTGCCTTTAAGTTCAATTCATGCCCTTGAGTTTCCTTCAGATCTATTGTGGTTCATTGCTTTTGAGATAACTAGAGCTGTATCTCTGACTTGCCCCCCAAAACCAGACATAGAAAGTTAAATAATAAAAATCATATTTGGCCACAGATTTTCTGTCTTCAAAATGTTTCTACATCTCTTTTGGTCTTTATTAGAATACCAGGTGTATGAATTCATTCATTAAAAGTGTTTCTTGATCTAGGCACTGTCCATGGTGCTGAATGAGCATTAATGACATTGACGTGGTGCCTGCTGCCCTTATTTTCATTTGAAACTGAGGAAAACAGAAGTCATGACAAAGTATAAGGTTTCCCATGGCTCCTTTATTGGTAAATGAAGGAGCTTGAACTTGAGTCTAGATTATCTTACCACAAGCATATATTCTATTATATCACCTTGCTAAGTGACCTTGCTAAATTACCTGCTGAATTTTGAAGTTCAGTGAAAATATGCTTTCATTGCTCTAAGTTTTGTCTCTTTTTTCTGAAAGAGAAACACCTTTTTGAAAGGAGGACCAAGGATAACATTTGAAGCAATGCTTAGTTTTTTCTTTCAAATTCTTTAATGTTGAATGGCCTAGGTTTCAGGGTGATTTTTCCAGTAACAATTTCAATTCTCATCCAGGCCTGGGGGACCTGAACAACCTGAGAAGCTCTCCAGACCCCTTGGCCTCTGACTGAAGACATATTTTCCATGGAGAATGGGTAGAGGTCAGGGAGATGTAAGAAGTGTGCCCTACCCTACTCAACTCACACACTTACTGATTTTCTCTTAGTCTTGGGGACCCAGGTACCTAGATCTCCACCACCACCCTGCCAACTTTCCTCAGAAGAAAGCAAAGGTTAACTGAGATCACACAGCCAGGTGGATGCCTGGATTTGCTTTCCCTAGGGCTAATTATGGAACTACATTAGATAAAAGTCAACATATGTTGTAAAAGGCACTGTGTATCACTGCTTGACAGTTTCTAACAATGTGCTCATGTAACAGCTGTCAAAGGCAGTGCTAGAAAATGAGTAATATGTTGATTTATGTATATCAGATCTGTCCTCATGCTCTGTGGTGGAGCAGGCCAGGCAATCTCGGCTCTGTGGGTGGAGAATCTAGGAGGGTGGTGAAGGCAGGAAGGAAATTCCCTCATCTTCAGAAGCGCCTGGAAGGCATGGCTGAAGCCTGTAGCAGCTGTTACTTTCTGAGGTCCTTTGGAGAAAAATTGCCTAGGGGACATCTGTTCCCTTTCTACAACAGTGGGAAGAGTAAAATCCAAGTCTCCTAAGGCAACGGGGGCTGCTGAGGTAATCTGTGCCTTTCTTGGCCTCTGGATAGGGCTGAGAATAACACCACGGATCCCCACTCTAAATGGTTTTGGGGGTTTATCTTGAAGTAACCACTCTGGATTTTTTTAATAGCCAGGGCATTTTTAAATGACCAACTCAATTTTCTTATTTGTTTTATAAGTATCTCATTTTATTTCCAAAGTATGTTAAAAAAGGAAGTAAAACAAGTTTTTCTTTTCTTTTCTTTTTTTTTTTTTTTGCATTTTAAAAGCCGTCTGCTTGTGCTGTTTTCCCTTGAGGCCATTCAAAGGGCCCCTGGTCTCTGAAAAGATCTGATTATTACATAGGGGAAATCAGTTTGGTGTTGCCTTGGGAATCTCCACTAGATTCCACAATTATGATTGGCTCCTCTCTCTCTGGCATTCTCTTGGTTCTTATTCTCTTTGCCTTTGCTGTGCTATTCACTCAGTCATAGAAGTCTCCTCTAAATGGTAAGAAGTGACTTAATAAGAAGATTAGGTACAAAGCACAAAGCCAGCCATTGAATGCTAACAGCAAATTCAAACTCTCAAATAAACACTGCTAAAATTAGTTTTGGGAGGAATCATTCACTAATAACCATAGATAAATAGTACTACTTACTTGTTGGTATTTATTGGGACAAAAATATAAACTCCTCATTTTTTAGAAGTTTATTTACTGAGAAAGAGAGAGAGAGAGAGAAAGAGAGAAAGAGAGAGGGAGAGAGAATGAGTGGCGGAGGGACAGAGAGAGGGAGAGACAGCATCCCAAGCAGACTCCTCGCTGTCAGCACGGGGCCCGATGTGGTGCTCAATGCCATGAACAGTGAGATCATGATCTGAGCCAAAATCAAGAGTTAGATGCTTTACCCACTAAGCCACCCAGGCGCCCTCTTTTGTTTTTAGAGAGAGAGCATGAATGGGGAGTGACAGAGAGGTGGAGAGGGGTAGATGGAGGGGGGAAGGACAGAGCGGGGAGAGGGGGAGGGAGGGAGAGAGAGAGAGAGAGAGAGAGAGAGAGAGAGAGAATCATAAGCAGGTTCCATGCTCAGTGTGAAGCCTGCTGTGGGACTCGTTCCCATGACCCTGGGAAGATGACCCTGGGATGATGACCTGAGCCCAAATAAAGAGTCAGATGCTTAACTGACTGAGCTGACTAAGCCACCCAGGCACCCCAGTCCTCACTTATTTTTATCCCTTCAAGTGAGATGGAGGAATGGATTGCAGAACATAGTTGCCTTTTGTTTAAGGTTGGAAACATTGATCAGTGAGTCAGGCTTGAGGGCTTTCACTACAGGTCTCAGGGTATAAGCAGACATGACATCCTTTTCTCTCCTGGAGGTAGTTTTCTTCTGGGTTGAGGCACTAATTGTATTGACATTAAGTGTATTGTACACTAATGTTCCACTGCTTACACAACATTGCAGCCACCACTGCATGCGCTGGAGGATGGCAGATGCCCGCTAGTGCTATACATCCCACACAGAAGGCCCGAATACTGCCACCAGGGAACATATCTTTATTAGGCAAATTTACCTCCAACTCTGTATTTGATGCACTTCCATGAGCTCATATCCAGGCACAGCCAAACTCCCACAACAGAACCAACTTCTAGCAATCTAGTTAATGGAGAAAGCCATTTACAAACCTCTACTCTGATCACTAAAACACTGAAGGATAGTTGATTGCACACCTAGTTAATAAATCTTTATGGGCACTGTACATTTATAAGGGCAAGGATTTAGAAAGAAGTTAAGATTCACAATTGACGAAGGGTAATTTATGTAGCCAATTGAAAGTTTTAATCCGCAAAAGGAGGTGTCTCTCCACCAAAGATACATGAGGACCTATTAGAAATTTCAGTCAGTGATACAAATCTACTCCTGGAGTAGTGCGTCCTTTTGGGACAACTGTTTCTCTAGTTAACGCAACAGCCCATGATGATTATAGGTTGGTATGAAGACAGTCTTACCTAAACATGAAAGAATGTCAAGAGCAGTTATGAAAAATCTACTATAGCAGTCTTTTCAAACATTATATTTCTTACTAGGGGTCAGTCAAAATGTTTTAGGTAAGAAAAAGTTCTACTAGTTTAAGACAGAAAGGTAACAGGAGTAGTGGAAAGTGTGTGGAATTTAGAATTGAACAGTTATGGTATTGGTTTACTAACTGTATAATTTTGAGCAAATTAATGTCCTAGAGGCTTGGATTTTTAGCTATAAAATGGGAATAATAATCATAGTAACTTACAAAATTGTGGTAAAATTAAATTAGATAATGAATATAAAAGTGCTCTTAAAATGAAGTATTAAGTTTGCTGTGTTTTCTGTTTTTTTAAATATTTTTATTTATTTATTTTGAGACAGAGAAAGAGAGCGAGGAGGGGAGGGGCAGAGAGAGGGAGACAGAATCCCAAGAAGGCTCTGTACCATCAGCCCAGGGCCCAATGTGGGGCTCAAACCTACAAATTGTAAGATCATGACCTGAGCTGAAATTAAGAGTTGGACGCTTAACCAACTGAGCCACCCAGGTGCTCCACTGTGTTTTCTGTCGTTTAAGACACATTTTTTCCTATGCTTTAACATTTATAAAATCAATATATTTCTTATAATTGATGCATACATTCAATGTGGTAGTTGTTTTTCTTTTCCCCCTGGAAAGCTATTAAATTGATGGTATGTTATGCAATCAATGGCTTCCTAAGACATGAAAATATGGTAGCTCAATGAAAAGGAATCAGATTTATTATTTTTCATTTGGGCACTTAGAGTCACTAGATTCATATGATATAGCCACCATTTATTAAGTACATTTTGTTATGTGCAACAAAATGCTACCCAATGCAAATAACTTTCTATGATTTTCCATTTCCTTCTAATTATACTCGAAATCATAGTTGGAACACTGGCTTGTCGACATTATTAATTGGCAGGTTGAGGAATGGTGATAGTGGGGAACCTCCTGCATAGCAGAGGTCATCTACTGATGGAAGGAAGCTGGAGGATTTTAGAACAGACCCTTAGCTGCTGGGTACACCATCAATCACTTTTTAGTTCTTGGTCAGCAAACTCTTAGAGACTCTAAACAAAGAGCCCTGTAAAGTGAAAAGTTTTATTGTTATTAAAAGATAAGATTACTTAGACACAAAAATGCAGTATGCTTTCTTCTAGATTGATTTTTATTAACTTGAATGCAGACTCTTCTTTGTACCTGATTGTACCGTTCTATTTTCAAATACACATGCTGTATTGACAATCTTATTCCCTCATTGAATTTTCTGCAGGTCTTTGTTGTCTTTTATGAGGCTATTCCAGTGAGGGAAAAAGTTAAATGGAATTTATGGCAATATATTTACCTGGCTGGGTTGTAACTATTTCTAAAATAAATAAAACTTTTAAGACAACAAAACCAAAAGGAGCAGATATCCATTGAAGACTTCTCCCTTTGGGAGGGATAAAAATGCATCCCACTTACAGAATGCCTTTTTCTAAAGCCTTTTCTGGTTTTCCCAAATAGCCATTGTCTAAATAGAGTAGCTTGTATGAAATTGTACACTCTGTGGGTAGTCCTATAAATATTCATTAGTAAAATGTACATAAGGCACTGATCCATGGGTTTTTTATTCAAAGATATGGTCTTAAGAAGAAAAAGCTCAGTTTTGATCTAGTGGGTAGAGTCAATGTAGGCCTGAAATCATGATCCTGAATACCACCCCCATCCTTTTGGAACTTGAAAAAAAATATTAAAAAATTTAGCCCAAAATTAAACTGGGAAGACATGAAAATGAAGCAATAAATGCTGTTAGATGCCAAGTTCAGCATTCATCTGCTCCTGTTGAAGGCCTCATGGTGTTTGCAATGCAAATCTCAGAGTCATGCCTTAATCATTACCTCAGGGAGACAATTAGGGTTAAAATATAGATTTCTAGATCATGAGAGCAAATAGTAGAGAAATAAATACACAAAACAAAGAGAGCTAATGTGAGTCATTTATAGCAAAGCTCTGTTCAAGGAGGCTTGAAAGGTTTTTCTAGCCAGGAGATGGGCTTTCTGGGTGTGAAACTGTGTATAACTTGGCCTAAGACTCAACATTTTATGAAGGAAAGATGGGAATATCCTTTCAGGACTTTGGGTTCAAGTTGAGAGCACCTAAAATTGAGGCATGTGAGTAATTTTATGTTTTTCATTTTATACTCTACTGGTTGAAAACTCAGGCACTTGAATTGGACAGACCCATGTTTATCTGTTAGCTCAGCCAGGCAAAGCTCTCTACCCTTGGGCAAATGACCACAGCTCTTTAGGAGCTAAGTGTTTAAGTTTCCTCATCCAAATGGTTATCAACTTCATTGGTTTGTTGTAAAGACTAAATGAGAATGTGTAGAACAATCCATCTCACCTGTTGTTATTATTAAGGTTATTTGCTGTGCCAATCACGTGTCCTCTTTTTCTCCTGAGAGACAACCTCATTAGAGCTGTGCTTGCTGACCATTCTTCCTTCAGTCTTTTTTCCTAGTGAGAACTTTCCATGACTGATTGCTGTTTCTCATGACTATATATCTTGTGCACACATTTGGATGTCTGTGACTGGGAGATCATGCTAAAATCTCCTTCTCTCTGCTGTGGTAATAACAGACTTTTCTGGAGGCCATCCATCAATCCCCTCAGAGAGAAAGATTTTCTGAGGGTCTACTGGGAGCATAGTACCATTGGTGGACTAGAATTCAGGATCACTGGGTTCTAGTCTTGGTGACATGACTTCCCACTAGCTGTATTGTCTTGCCATGTCACCATACCTCACTGGGATTTAGTGTTTTGTTTGTATGTTAGAGGAGTTGTACTAGATCAGTGGTTCCTAACCCTGTTGCATACTAAAATCACCAGGAGAACTTTTGCAAAATACCAGTGCTCCACCTCAGGGTGGGGTCTAGAATTGATGTTTTGTGTGGTGTGTGTGTGTGTGATCCTTTCTTTTTTTTTAATTTTATTTTTTATCTTTTAAAATTTATACCCAAATTAGTTAGTATATAGTGCAACAATGATTTCAGGAGAAGATTCCTTAATGCCCCTTACCCATTTAGCCCATGCCCCCTCCCACAACCCCTCCAGTAACCCTCAGTTTGTTCTCCATATTTATGAGTCTCTTCTGTTTTGTCCCCCTCCCTGTTCTTATATTATTTTTGTTTCCCTTCCCTTATGTCCATCTGTTTTGTCTCTTAAAGTCCTCATGAGTGAAGTCATATGATTTTTGTCTTTCTCTGACTAATTTCACTTAACATAATACCCTCCAGTTCCAACCACATAGTTGCAAATGGCAAGATTTCATTCTTTTTGATTGCCAAGTAATACTCCATTGTATGTATGTATGTATATATATATATATATACCACATCTTTTTCCACTCATCCATCGATGGACATTTGGGCTCTTCCCATACTTTGGCTATTGTTGATAGTGCTGCTATAAACATGGGGGTGCACGTGTCCCTTCGAAACAGCACACCTGTATCTTGTGGATAAATGCCTAGTAGTGCAATTTCTCTGCCATGGGTTAGTTCTATTTTTAGTTTCTTTGAGGAACCTCCATACTGTTTTCTTTTCTTTTTTTTAAATGTTTATTTATTTTTGAGAGAGAGAGTCAGTGTGAGCGGCAGAGGGCAGAGAGAGGGGGAGACACAGAATCTGAAGCAGGCTCCAGGCTCCAAGCCATCGGTACAGAGCCCAATGTGGGGCTGGAACTCATGAACCATGAGATCATAACCTGAGCAGAAGTCGGATGCTCAACTGGTTGAGCCACCCAGGTGCCACAAAGGAACCTCCATACTGTTTTCTGGAGTGACTGCACCAGCTTGCATTCCCACCAACAATGCAAAAGAGATCCTCTTTCTCCACATCCTCACCAACATCTGTTGTTGCCTGAGTTAATGTTAGTCATTGTGACAGGTGTGAGGTGGTATCTCATTGTGGTTTTGATTTGTATTTCCCTGATGATGAGTGATGTGGAGCATATGTTGGTTGGCCATCTAGATGTCTTCCTTGGAGAAGTGTCTATTCATGTCTTTTGCTCATTTCTTCACTGGATTATTTATTTTTTGGGTGTTGAATTTGATAAATTCTTTATCGATTTTGGATACTAACCCTTTATCTGATATGTCATTTGCAAATATCTTCTCCCATTCTGTTGGTTGCCTTTTAGTTTTGCTGATTGTTTCCTTCACTGTGGAGAAGATTTTTATTTTGATGAGGTCCTATAGTTCATTTTTGCTTTTGTTTCCCTTGCCTCCAGAGATGTGTTGAATAAGGAGTTGCTGTGGGCAAAATCAAAGAGGTTTTTACCTGCTTTCTCCTCGAGGATTTTGATGGCTTCCTGTCTTACATTTAGGCCTTTCATCCATTTTGAGTTTATTTTTGTGTATGGTGTAAGAAAGTGGTCCAGTTTCATTCTTCTGCATGTCGCTGTCCAGTTTTCCCAGCACCACTTGCTGAAGAGACTGTCTTGGTTCCATTGGATATTCTTTCCTGCTTTGTTAAAGGTTAGTTGGCCATACATTTGTGGGTCCATTTCTGGGTTCTCTATTGTGTTCCATTGATCTGAGTGTCTGTTCTTGTGCCAGTATCATACTGTCTTGATGATTACTGCTTTGTAGTATAGCTTGAAGTCTGGGATTGTGATGCCTCCTGCTTTGGTTTTCTTTTTCAAGATTGCTTTGGCTATTTGGGGTCTTTTCTGATTCCATACAAATTTTAGGATTATTTTTTCTACCTCTGTGAAGAATGCTGGTGTTACTTTGATAGGGATTGCATTGAATATGTAGATTGCTTTGGGTAGTTAGAATTGATGTTTTTTAAAGAGCCCTGCCAAGTCATTCTTAAGTGCAGCCAGGAAAGAGAATCATTTAAAGGGATTAATGGTTTCCAAACTGTGCTCCTCTAGATTGGAGGGAAGCTGGGGCCACCTGCTCTGAGGCCCCACCCCAACACTTCAAAGAGGCGGTTATATTCTGGTTATATATAGTGGTTTTCTTCTTAGGGTTTTGTTTAAAGAAACTGCTGCTACAAGCCAAATCAAAATCTTTGAAAACTTTTGGACTTAATTGTCTGTGATGTTTGATACTATTCTCATGATCTGGAACTTGATTTGTTCTGGAAGTGACTTTTTTTTTTCTAATCATAGATTTCTAATCATAGATTTTCTAATCATAGATTCTAACCAGACCCCTTTACATTTTATGTTTCATCTTGGAAATACCCATTTAGTAATAATAACATAATTAAGTTTTGCTTATTTAATCATTATTAAAAGCATCGATGTGGTTCACTATGATTTAAAAAAATAAAACTCATATCCTGCTATATGCATATATCAGTTATTTACATACATTGATTGAATAAAGACTTTGAAATTTATAACAGATGTCCTCTTATAATATGCCAACTGGAAATAAGGTTGTATTTACATATGTGATATATCCATATATCTATATATGTGAATAAAGTTTTTATCTTTTAGTTTCAGCTTCTGTGCATCCATCCATGTGTGTATTCATTAATTTCTTCCTGCAAGAATTCTTATTGAATATCTGCTTTTTAAAGCCTTAGTGCTTTGGAAGATTTTGTGTGTGTGTGTGTGTGTGTGTGTGTGTGTGTGTTGTGTTTGTGTATGTATGAGAAATAATGATATATGTTTATGGATAAACAAAAGAACATATCCACAGTCATAGCAAGCATGAGCCTATAATTGTAAAAGATGCCAATTTATATCTAGATGGTATGGACTCAGTTTCCCATTAACTAGATAAAAAGAAATAGTTTTCAACTACCTTGAGCAAAAAGTAAAAAAAAAAAAAAGCGTTTAGTTTGTCCACTTGCTTGGTTCACGATATCTGCAATATTTGGTTAAGAAAGCATGAAATCAAATGAAAATGCAAATATATTAGGAACATATCTGAAAGAGTTAATGAAAATTGGAGTGGATGATAAAGAAATATGAAATAAGGACCTGATGGTAATAGAAGCAGGTGCCAACATATCCAGAAAAATGTGTCTATAGTGGGAGAAGTTGGATTTCAGAGAGCCAGCTGTTTCAGGTGAATTCAGATATACTGTTTTTCAATGCTGGGGATCTTTTAAACAATACTGCTGCCTGGACCTCTAACCCAGACCAACTGAGTTGGACTCTCTGGGCATGGGGTTTTGGTGTTGGCAATTAAAATCTGCTAGGTGATCATAATGTGCAGCCAGAGTGGACGAGGACTAAGCCACCCATGGTTTCTGTCATCAGGCACACTCCACACCGGAGTTAGGCCTAGATGCACACTATTTTTGCAAGAAACAGGCAAGTTCTACAAGGAGTTCCGGTGTCAGGGGAGGTTAGTTGGGCTCTAATTGGCTCTAATTGGCTCTCCCAGCAGCTGAAACATTCTCTACCTACAGCTGAGTGACACTCCAAAAGGGGAGAGATGTGCTCCGACCTTTGAAAACATCAAAGGAGTCACTTCCAACATGGTTCTTACACAGCTCAATGCCCTACAGCTCATCAGGGTCAGGGCCAAGCCCAGCAAAGCTGATAGGAAACAGCTTTTGCAGAGTCAGATTTTTATCTCTTTCCCAGATAGCAGAACTTGCTGCCAAAGGATTGGGGTGGGGAAGGAGAAGAGCCCTGACTTAAAGGGGGCATCTGTCCCTTAACTTGTTTTGCTGCCCCAGCATCTTTTGGGCTGCTAATTCCCCTTTTGGTGGTGAAAGGAAACTCTATTCATATGTATTTTAGTGTGAATGAGTAACACTTAATATGTGAAAGGGTTTTAAATACATGTTATGTAACAGGCAATTAACATGGCTTATAAGGAGCCCAGGTCCTGATGTTTACTCTCTCTAGTTTCATGTTTTACAACTCCATGTGCCAAACATATGGAACCATTTCTCTTTCCTTAAATAAGTCTGGTGTGCACCTCTCTCTCTCTCTCTCATTCTGTATCTGTCTCTGTCTCTGTCTGTCTGTCTCTCTCTCCAGTTAGCTCAGTGTGGACAGGAACCTTTGCTATCATGTCAAAAATGATGCCTCACATACAGTAGAGGCTCAAATATTTGCTAAATGAATAGGTAATGTGTAATTTGGCAAAATGATGAGATACTGACTTGATTTTCAAGTGGCCTGAAATCCAAATCAGGATTAAAAGATTCAAAGATATAATGACCCCTGCCCTCAAGGTGACTGCAATCTAGCGTGGGAGCAAATGTGTCATAATAACTCCATAGTGCATTGGGGGTGCAGAAGGAGTTTCTTCTTTCTCTCTTGGGACAGCCTGGTAAAGGGCAAGCCTGGTGGAGGAGGAGGAAGTGGCTCAGCCTGGGCTAAGGCTCCAGTGGCAGGGGAAGGAAAAGACAAAGGGGAGTGGGGCCAGAAGGCCAGCGTTATGCCTGAAGGAAAGGACCAAGGATTAAGAAGGAGAACAGCATATTTGCATTAGAATTGAGGCAAAGGAACAAAGGGAAGAGTGAGCTAAAATTTGAAGGAAGTAAGGTGAGGAGCTAGGAATAACGATCTACTGCCTTGAGCAGCCCTTGATGCCAAAATATCCCTTTAATGAAATAAAAAACAATATTGCATAGTGCATGAGAGCACTGAATCTGGGTGTAGATAGACTTGAGCTCAAGTCTTACTTCTGCCATGTATTCATTGTGGGCCCCTGGTCAGGATACTTCACTTCTAAGTCCTCTAAAAATAGGGACATTAGGTATGTTGCTGCCATTACTGGGCAGCAAGGGTCCTGTCAAAGGCAGGAGATTTGAAATGGGGGCAGGCTCAGGTGCAGGAGGCCAGGAACTCTGGCCCACTGTGTAGTGATCCCCTCATGCTTATGCGATAGTCAATAGTCACTGGCATCAACTTTCACAACCAGCAGGAGAAGGGGAGTGACTTCTCAGAATTCCTGAGTAGCTTTCCTCTCCTGTGTCATTATCCTAAAGTGGCCAAGGACAACTGGATTAGTTTCCTGGGACCGCTGTACTAAAGGATCACAAAGTAGGAGGCTTCAGAAGTCCAAAATTAAGGTATGGACAAGGCCACAGTCCCTTGGAAGGCTCTAGGGAAAGATTCTTGCCAGTCTTCTCTCCTAGCTTCTGGTAGTTCCTTCTCTCTTGGCAGTCTACCTTCTATCTTCACACCAGATTCTCCCTGTGTGCTGTCTCTGTGCCCAAATTTCCCTTCTTTATAATGACACCAGTCATATTGGATGAAGGTCTACCTTAATGACCTCATTTTAATTTGATTACTATCTCAAATAAGGTCACATTCTGAGATCCTGGGAGTTAGGATTTCAACATACCTTTTTTAGGGGGAATGCCCATCCCTGAACTAAATACCACAAAGGGAGAGATGTGTCACACTGGCTTAAATCATCTAGAATGTAATAAATACTGGGGAGATGTCTGCAGTGCCCACACACTCTCCTTATTGGGTTCTGGGAGGGTAATGCGAACTCAGCACCTGGCACAACCTGGACTTGGAGACTGTATATTAGTCTGCATGTTGCCTGGAGCAAGGTTTGTAGCCTGTCTATGCTGTAAAAATTGAGGTGGTGTTGTGTGGCTCTAGGAACTAAATGCTGTGATTTATGTACAGAGCTCAGTGTGGTGCCTGGCCCCACAGTAAGTGCCCCACAAATGGGACTGTCACTTGTTATTATTATTACTAAAATACCTTGCTTCTGGCCATGGTTGAAGGAGCTAAGTTGAGTCATTAAAGGAGGCAAGGATGTCACCAGAGGAACAGGTGAAGTGAAAGCATTTGGCCTTGGAATCTTTGAAAATAAAAATTTTAGAACATTAATGGGAAGGTCTCTGGCAAAGATACAGGCCTGAAGCTCTGGAGAATACTGGAGACTGACAGCTTTGTCATTGGGTGACTGTAAATGCTATGAGTGTAAACAAGCTAGCTCAGGAACAGACTATGAACACAGGACACAGATGTGGACAAAGCTCTGAGGTGCTCCTATACTTAGGCGGGGACTGGTTGGAAAGAAAATGGGGACCCAGAGATCCTGACAACAGTGTCTCATCTGACACAGGTACAAAAAAAAGTGCAAAAGAAAAAGCTATAATTGAGTGACATGAGCTCCAAACAGGGAGGACTTGCTGGGGTCAATCACAGGCCAGTTGACAGTCCCCTTGGAGGGGTTGGCTCAGCTGTACCTCTGCTTAATAGCATGCAAGGAGCAGAGGAAAACGCTGAGCCAGGGAAAGGGGATCCAGGTGAGAATGTGGAGACGGACAGCTCAAGCCCAGAGCTGAACACTGGGTAAGATGTTGGTGTGTAGGGCAATGTGAAGGCAGAATTGGAAGCATGGGGGCAAGTTTATTTGAACTACAATGAGGTGACTGTGAATTGCAGCCAGCACAGAGTCCAGTGTGGGCAAGATTCAGAGAAAGAGGCCAGATTGGGGATCTTTCTTTGGACACAGAAGCCCTGGAGGATAATAGAAGCTCCTGGGGCTCTCAGAGGGTGTTGGGGCATTATGCCAAAGTTCTGCCCCCACAGACACTTCCAGCAACAGGGTGCTGAGGAAGCTACAGGGGTTCTGGTCCACAGAGATGTAATGAGAGACACAGAAAGCTAAAACTGTAGATGCACATTTGGGGCTGGGGGTGGAGATGATGACTCCTTAAGAGAAATTTGCTATATAAATTCTAGTTTTTTTCCCCAGTAGTCTGAACCAACTTGAAGACTGCAAATTTTATAAACCAAAAAGAAATTTTCCTTGAACTTGTCACAATACTTTGATTGGTAAAATAAATGCAAACTGTAATTGTTTCGTGGTTTATTTTTAATTTGTGGGTTTAAACATCATGCTTTTGTGATGCAGTCTATGTTTATGATTGGTTTACATTTCCATTGTCTGTTCTAGCATATAATCTTCTGGGAAAACAGGAACCAGTTCTGTATCAATATACTTTGCACTGTCTAGCAAAGTTTATAACTAAAGTTAATTCAGTGTATTTCTTTCTTGGGTGGTGAAAACTATTGAAAATGAATTATTTTATTAATGGAAGATATTTTCAGTGTGGGAAACAGTGGTAAAGTATTAATATACCCATGTTGCACAAGTGAAGACTGAAGGGGCAGTGAAGGAATTGGCATTAAAAACTTTGGTTCCTGGTCTCCTGACCGTACATCAATGTTTCTTCCTAAGATAGTAGTTCCTAAATTTTGCTGCACATTGGAATCACGTGGACATTTTAAAGAATATCTGAATGCTTGGTTTCCACCTGCAGACATTCAATTTCATTGATGGCTTAGAGTACAATCTTAGTAGCATTATTTTTTACAAGCTCCCCAGATGATTTTAACATGCAGCAAAGTTTGAGAGTCATCATCCTATGTGTTACTCTCTGGCAAATCAAATGAATAATATCACCATTTCATCTTTCAAAGCACAAATAATCAAACATATTATAAATCTGTATTATATCATAAATATATACATCTAAAATGTAGGATAGAATAAATAGATATCACAAATAGAACATAGACTAGACTAAATTGCTTCAACTTAAATATATAAATATCTAAAAATATGAAATGAAGGAAGACTCATGGATTGGTGAGGAAAGGAGCTATTATTTAGTTGGAAATACTGCTATTTAAAAAAACATATTAACATTTTGGAAACTAGGGTGCTTAATAAATAAACTCCTCTCACTGCCTACAGTCAAAATGAATTGAGTGATGGACATACAATCAGAAAGGTGGAAATTAGTATGTTATGCTGGTCCCTGGTAAATACTGGGTGGAGAATGTAGGTCTAGATCTTTTGGAAAACAGGGTTTCCTACACTTTGCACTTGGACTGGATAGATTTGCCCAGGTGAGTCCCTGGCAGCACTAAATGCTGCAGGTCTTTGGGGGAGGGCAAGGGCTGCTCTTGTGGAGCAGCAGACCAGAATTAAAGCTTTCAGTGGGAGAGCAAAATGGAGGAGGACAAGGGGAAGGGCTCAGCTTCTCCCACATGCACCAACAGAATTGTCACCATATGCAGTAAGGATTTGGGCAGAAGAGCAGGAGGAAGAGCACTGTCCCCATGGAAGCATGAAGGAATGGGGAATGGAGGCCCCACCCTCCAAAAAAGAGTCTCTCCTTCTACATTCACTAATTTCACATAAATTTTAGAGTTTAATGTAAGAGAATGAACCCTTGAAAAAAACCCAATAGTATTTATATGGCTATTTTTCTGTCTTCTGAATGAGGATGGTTTTTCTTAGCTTTGTAATGGTAAAAAAGATTGCCAAGAAACAGATCAATAACTGACTATACATCAGTTTGGGCCTATTTGATTATTAAAGATTTTTAAAAGTGAAGGTAATACATATTGTTGGGAGTATAATTGGAGCAACCTTACTGGATATAAATTTGGCAATTTATTTTAAGAGCTTAAATACCTTCATATCCTTTGACTCAATAATTCCACTCTTAGAAACTTGAGAATGTAATCAATGATAAGGTCAAAGATTTATGTCTAAAGATGTTCATTCCAAGTTATTCTTTATAATGAAATAAATGGAACTACCTACATGCCCAACAATAGGAGAATGATTAAATAAATGAGGGTGACTTTATTCTATGGAAATATTATGTTTCAACTTAAAATGGACCTTTTGAGTACTTTTCAATGGGGAAATGTAAAAAAATTTAGGTAAAAATACAGAACACAAAAATAAATTTGTAATCATAATAGTGCAAAAATTTATTTTAAAAAATATAAGAAGAAAATGCATCAAAATGTGAATAGGGATTGGAATTGTATTTTTGCTTTATTTTTTTAAAATGAGAATTCTTGTTCTTATATTTTTAGATGGATGTTTATTAATAACGTTAGTGTGTGTGTGTGTGTGTGTGTGTGTGGTGTTTTAAAGCATATATTCTTTTTGAGGCCTGAATGTCAGCATGCCAGTCTGGTAGGTTGGGACCAAGAATTAAAACTGCCTCCAGATGTGTGAGTCAGAAAAGAGGGTGACAGCTTCACTTCCCAAAGCTAGGAAGGCCTAGAGTGAACACAATGTGTGAAAATGGAGTGAGGTGCTTGCCATCACCTGTGTATGAGCAGACATCATGTAGTAACACAAAAATATTTTGAAAGAATAGATGATATTTGCTGTTATTAATTTCTTAAAACAGGCAATCAGGCAGTTACATATAAACTCCCTTTAGGACTGCTAGATCTTAATGGAGGCCATGCCCATGGAAGTTTCTGGGAAAAACACTTTGAGAAAAGTTGTGTGAAGGGGCGCCTGGGTGGCTTGGTCGGTTAAGCGTCCGACTTTGGCTCAGGTCATGATCTCACGGTCCGTGAGTTCGAGCCCCGCGACGGGCTCTCTGCTGACAGCTCAGAGCCTGGAGCCTGTTTCAGATTCTGTGTCTCCCTCTCTCTCTGCCCCTCCCCTGTTCATGCTCTGTCTCTCTCTGTCTCAAAAATAAATAAACGTTAAAAAAAAAAAGAAAAAAAAAGAAAAGGTGTGTGAAGAGAAATCAGGGCAGGGGTTTGGCTTGGAGAGTGTGCAGTCACAGTTGTTGGAGCAAATCCAGGTACCTAATCCATCTGACTGGTGTTGCACTGGAGCACCTGCCACATGTGATCCTGCTCATGTGCACTGCCAGTGGAAGCCCAGACCCCCTAGCTCTCTTCTTTAAATGGGACATCCACAGTAGCCCCGGTTGGTCTCTCTGCACAGAAAGCTAGGCGGATTTATATGAAAATCTGGTTCATAAAATTCCTAAGCATGCTATTTCATCCAGGCCTGGAGAGTTTAGCTTGCACAGATTCAAATATGACTGCAACAGAACCTACAGTTTTGTAATGTTGAAAAGGAAAGACAGAGATTTGAGTGCCCAGTGGGAGCTGAGACTAGGATAAACTCATGGTAGAGAGCACACATTTCAAAATGAAACAATCCCTCCAAAGTCAGCCTTTTTTCTCAGCCTTTTCCTTTTTTTCAGTATTTTTTTTTCTTGAGTCTCTATGTTTAAGGAAAAAAAAAATGCCGGAAAACAAAAGCTCGTTTACTCAGATGGGTGGTTAACCTTGATGAACCATTAGTTGAAAGTAGGAATATTCAAAAACATTTTATTTCCCCTTTTTGAAAAATTTACCTCTTTTAGAGTTTTGGTATTATTAATTATAATAATAAAAAAAGAAGAAGAAGAAGAAGCTTGGATAAATGTGCTAACAGCTTCTTTCTTTGTATTAAGATTTATGTGTTTTTAATTCAGCACTGAGCTGTATTGGACAGCAACCTTGAACGAGAAGAAAGGGAAATAGCTGATCTGTTACTATTTTTTCCATATTTCCTTAAAACTTCATTGCCCTCTTTCCAGTATTTTATACTGCTGAGCCCAGTCTAGTTTGAGGTGTCTGAATTATTAAGTGGTACATGAGGTAACTGATGCAGGATTAGGAAGTTAAAACAACATGCAATGGTATGACATGTGGGCAGCAAGGGTGAGGTAGGGAATTTTACAACATGCAGTGAGATTTCAGATATATGTAACCAAATAGTCAGTGGTACTGTGATGCTCCTCAAATACTTGGGGTTTTTGCCTTTGTACTGGGCAAAGATATGGTTCTCTTGGCTGGCTGTGTAGTTCATCCTTGAGGGCCTGCTCCTTCTCCTGGCTATGGGTGTTTTCTATAGAATCAGGACCAGGTTGGATTTGGCAACCAGAAAGGGGAAATGTTTCATGTCTCAGTATCTCATCTGCTTTTCCCTACTGGCTCCAGCAGGCATGAGGACCTAAATCAACTAGGGAACAGTAGGGAGGAGTGAGGGAGAAGGAATCAATCTGTTCTGATGTCTGTCTCCCTGATCTTTGGAACAGGAAGACAGCGTCACCTCTGAGCCCAAGTGTTCTTGTATGGGAAAAGCTTCCTTTTAAAGAATTAGCCTTCAGCATTCTGTCAATTATGGCCTCCAAATCTGGCTGAGTAATTAAATGCCAGCTGACAGTAAATATCAAACTGCTTGGGAGCCGTAGCGAGATATAGACAAGTGGATTCTGTGTGATTGCTTTGGTAATTTTCTTTTTAAATCTTTAATACCAATTAAATGCAGGGGAGCTGAAGCCCAAGCATTGCCCAAGTGAGACAGCCAGTCAGCTGATGCCGTGAGCTGTCCAGTATGGATGTCTTGGCTCCCATGACTGCACTGGGTCTTAGGAGACAGGGAAGTCTGATTGGCAGTGACTAGTGGACCCTGCACCATCTGGAGGCAGAGAAGCCCCTGTCCTCAAGGTACTGCAGGACTGTGCATCCTCAAAGGCTATGGTCAATTACCTCCCCTATATTTAATGCCCTTAGTTGTCCCTAGCATCATTGTGGGTCTGATTTAAGACCTGATTTTTTTTTACCTCATTACCTTAGGGAAATGGGCACAGGAGGAAAAGAAGCAATACCTACTGAACAACTACAAGGTGCAGAGATTGTTCTTTAGCAGTTCCTACCAAGACACCAAACTAGCATGAGTGCAGACTCATGCCTTCAAAACCCTGAGGAACTTAAAAGCAGTGGTTCTCAACCAAGGATGATTCTCCCTCCACATCCCCCACCACACACACACACACACACACACACACACACACACTCATAGGGACCTTTGGCAATATCTGGAGACATTTTTGATTGTCTTAGCTGTGGGGGAGATGGAACTGACTCATAGTGAGTACAAGCCAGCGATGCTACAGGGATACCACAATGCATAAGGCAGCTGAACACAACAAAGAATTATTTGGCCCAAAATATCAGTGGTGCTGAGGTTGAGAAACTTGATCTAGAGTGAAAATCCCAAGTTAGAGAGAAAACTGAGAAATTCTTGGGATTACAGGACAGCCAGCACAGCAGTGGGAAGATAAGAACTCCTTTTGAGGTTGCTTTTGCTTCTCTTCCATCATTGTTTCAGGAAATACAGAACCTGTCCCACACTTATGGAAACTCAAGTTCTAGCCTAGGTGTTCTCAAGAATAAATTAGTACAGCACAAAAGCTCTGTGCTTATTAAGAACTGACAAAATAGGTGGGGACTTGTACTTTGGGCAGTTGCTTCTTACTTATTTTCATCTAACCTTCCCCACTCCCCTCCCCTACCCCATGGTGAATTATTATATAAGGAGTGTCCCCCTTTACTGATGTTTCTTTTGGTTGACAGAAAATAAAACTTGACCTAGGTGGTTGGTTTTGGGAGTAGTGGACTATTTTTCACTGGTACCTAAGGTTCTCCAATCTGGGATTCATTCATCTGGGTTAATTAGGCTAATATTGGCTGGGATTCTGGCTTGCCCACACTCATTGTTTGGCAGAGAGCTAATACCTCTAGGAAAAAGGAGGTCACTAGTCAAAATAATGAGTCTTTGAGAAGTATAGCTTGAAGGAAATGGCATTAAGAATAGTGTATTGCAGATTCTATCAGAAGCATAAATATTAGAATATATGGACCAAGGTTTTAAAAGAGCCTAATAATAACTATACTAAAAGAGAAAACATAAAACAAGAACAGGAAAACATAAAATAGTCAAAGTAAAAATTTAGGTATGAAATACATAATAGGTGGATAATGATGGGTTATTGAGCAAGAAAGATATAGATGAGGAATGAATTAGTGATTTGGAATATCAGACTTAGGACATATCTGAGAAAGAAAATAATAAGAACAAAGAAATAGAAAAGCTGAGAGAGATAGAAGAAGCAATAGAGGAGTGAAACTTCAGCCTGTAGGGGCACCACAAAGAGCAGTGCAGAAGAATCTAAGGATGTAAGAAATAAAATCAGGAAAGAAAAACTCTTGTGGGGGATAATGGATTAAAAAGAAAAGGATGACTTCAGAGGATGGCTGTATGAAAGAGCTCATGTGCCAAAATGGAGAGATAAGGGACAACTCCAAACCTTATTAATGACAAATGGAATAACTTTGTAGTGGAAAAAACCTGGAAGATACCACCGTAAGCAAGTAATGTATCAACATTATTTACTACTGATACATGATGCATTAAAAAGGGCACATCACTTCTGTGATATTCTTCCCCAAATCCTATAGCCCCAATTGAATTATTAGAAAACATCAGACAAAGCCAAACTGAGGAAATTCTATAAAATGCCTGACTAGTATGCTCCTAAAGTGTATGGTTATGAAAAGACAAGGAAAGACCAAAGGATTGTCAGACTGAAGGAAACTAAAGAGGAAGGACATCTAAATGCAATGTGGAATCTTGGGTCAGATCCAGAACAGCAGCAAAATGGACATTACTCCAAGAACTGGTGATGTATAAATAATTTCTATATTTAATAATATTGTATCATTGTTAATTTATTAATTTTGTTAATTTTATCACATTTAGGCAAATTTTAACTTTAGGGAAAGCTGGGTAAAGGGAACAGGAAACTTTCTTTTCTGTCTTTGTAACTCTTCTAAAGCCTCAAGTTCTTTTAAAATAAAAAGCTAGGGGCATCTGAGTGGCTTAGTCAGTTGAGCAACTCTTGATTTCAGCTCAGGTCATGATTTCACAGTTTATGGGTTTGAGCCCCATGCACTCTTAGTGCAGAGCCTGCCTGGGATTCTCTGTCTCCCTCTTTCTGCCCTTCCCCTGTTGTGTGTGCGCGCTTGCGTGCGCGCTCGCACACACTCTCTCTCTGTCCCTCCCCCTCTTTCAATTAAAGAAATAAACATTAAAAAAAACTTTAAAAATATTAATCCATCATCTCCAGTATTGAAGAATTTGATGACAAAGTAATTATTGTATGAGAGTTCCAGTGGCTCCACATTCTCACCAACATATAGTATGGGTAAGCTTTATGATTTTGGGCATTCTAATAGATATATAAAGGCACCTTGTCGTGGTTTTGATTTTGGTTTCCCTAATGACTAATGATTTTGAGCATCTTTTCATATGCTTATTTGACATCCACTTGATGAAGTGTCTGTTCAGATCTTTTGTCTTTTTTAATTTGGATTTTTTTCCCGTGTGCTTTGAATGTTATTTATGTATTCTAGAAACAAATCAGAAATGCAGTGTACATTTTATTGGACATTTTGTGTAAATCACTAAACCTTTTTTGTTTATTGATTCATTTATTTTGAGAGAGACAGAAACAGCATGAGTGGGGGAGGGGTAGAAAGAGAGGGAGACAGAAAATCCCAAGCAGTCTCCGCACTGAAGCCTGATGTGGGGCTGGAACCCATGAAACCGAAGACCATGACCTGAGCTGAAACCAAGAGTGGGATGCTTAACCAACTGAGCCATCCAGACACCCCTAAATCATTAAACTTCTAAAGGAAAGATAAGATATCTTGGGTTAGGCAAAAAGTTTTCAGATACATCACCAAAATAAAATAAAATAAATATAAAAGCAATCCATATAATCCATATAATGAACATTAATTAGTTGGATTCTATTGACATTAAACTTTTGTAATGTATTTTTCTGGTTTAATATTACTAAGGTAATGCTGGCTTTGTCATTTGGAAGAGTTCGCTTATATTTTTTGGTAAAGGTTGTGCAGAAACTTGTATTATTTCTTTATTAAATGCTTGGTAGAATTTGCCAGTGAAACCATATGGGCCTGGAGTTTTGTTTTTGTGGAGGGTTTTGAGTACAAATTTAATTTCCTTAATAGATATAGGGCTATTCTGGCTATCTATTCCTTCTTGAGTGAGCTGTGGTAGTTTATGTCTTTCATCTAAGATGAAAGTGGAAGTTATTGGTATGAAGTTGTTCTGAATATCCCCCTCATTATCATCTTGATGGCTATAGGAGCAGCAGTGATGGCCCCTCTTTCATACCCAGTATTAGCAATTTGTGTCTTTTCTATTTTTTCATTGGTCAGTCTGACTAGAAATATATCAGTTCTATTGATTTTTCTCTGAAATCCGTTTTTTTCCTATTGTTTTCCATTTTCAATTTCATTGATTTCTACTCTGAACTGTATTTTTTCCTTCTTTCTTGTTGCTTTGGGTCTCATATTGCCTTTTTCAGATGTAATTTTAGATTATTGATTGGAAATCTTTATTCTTTTCTAATGTTAGCATTTAATGCTATACATTTCCATCTAAGCACTGCTTTAGCTGTTTGTAAATGATGATACATGGTATTTTCATTCTCATTCAGCTTAAAATATTTTAAAATTTCCCTTGAGATTTTCTCTTTGAGTAATACGTTATTAGTACTATGTTGTTTAGTTTCCAAATATTTGGGTATTTTCCAATTATATTTTTGTTACTGATTTCTAGTTTAATTCCTTTATGGTCCAAGACTATACTCTGTGTAATATCTATTCTCTTCATTTTTTAAAGCATTGTTTTAAGTCCAAAAATATAATGCATTTTGGTGAATTTTCCATGTAAATTTAAGAAGAATGTGGATCATGTGTCAATTTGGTCAATTTTGGTTCATAGTGTTGTTCAGGATTTTTATATCCTTAGTGGTTTTCTGCCTACTCGTTTTGCTAATTACTTTGAATGTTGAGGATGCCAACTATAATTGTGGATTTGGTTATTTCTGTTTCAATTATATAAGTTTTTACTTCATATATTTAGAAGCTTTCTTGTGGGTTACATACACAGAATTATTTCTTCTTTGAGAATTGAACCCTTCATTATTATGTCATGTCCCTATTTATCCCTGATGATATTCTTTGTTTGTGAGTTTACTTTGTCTGGTATTAAAACATCTATTCTAGCTTTCTTTTGGCTACCAGTGTTTTCATGGTGTGCAGTAAGGAATTAGCATGGTAGGCTTGAGGCTGCTATCCTTAGAAACATGTGTGAGCAAGGCTCTTGGGTGGTATCTGGGAATTTGGATTTTGGAGGTATTCCTACCACTGCCTCACTAATAAAAGGGGCTCACTGCATTTAGACTGTTTGTACAAGCAATATGGTTTATGCCACACACCTGCTTTCCTTCTGCAAGTTTAGAATTTTGGTACACACTAAAGCAGAGGGTGCCTACATGACCAGCCCTAATTAAAACCTTGAGTGCTTGGTCTCTATTGGGCGTCTCTGAGCAGAAAAAAATTGCACACATGTTGCTGCATTTTCATTGCTGGGGGAAGAGAGTGTTCATGGGAGGGAGGGCACATCCAGAAGCCTTTGTGATATGCTGTGTTCTTATTACCTACTGTAATAAACCTTAGCTGTGAGTATAGCTGTATGCTGAGTCCATAAGTCCTAGCAAATATCCAGACATGTGGTGGTCTTGAGGACCCCCAACTCACATGGTATATCATTTTCATATTTTGTTGTTGTTACTTCTGCATTGTTTTATTTTAATTAAAATTTTAATTTTGAGGTAATTATAAATTTACATTCAGTTTGTAATAAATAACACAGAGAGATCCCAAGTACTCTTTTCCAAGTTTCTTCTGCTAATGACATCTTGCAAAATTATATATAGTTCAGTATCATTACTGGGATAATGACATTGATACAGTCAAGATATAGAACAGTTCCATCACTAAAAAGTCCCTCATGTAACCACATCCACTTCCCTCCTGTGTCCACTTCTTCTTTAACCCCTGGTAAAAGAGAAATGGTTCTCCATTTCTATATTTGTCATTTCAAAAATGTATGAATAAAATCATACAGGATGTGACATTTTGAGATTGACTTTTTCCCTCTGAGCATAGTCCCTTTTAGATCCATGCAAATTGTTTGTAGTAATAGTTTGTTTCTTTTTATTGTTGCATAGCATTCTCTGATATGGATGTACTACAGTCTTTATTCAACTGTCAAAGGGCATCTGGGGTGTTTCCAATTTGGGACTATTATGAAAAAATATTCATGCGCAGGTATTTGTGCAAATACAAGTCTTTATTTTTCTGAGAGAAATGACATAGAGAACAAATACTGAGTCATATGGTAGTTGTATGTTTACTTTTTAAAGAAACTGCCAAACTTTTTCAGAGGGGCTGTGTTATTTTACATGCCTATGAACAATGAATATATGGTGATTCCTTTTTTTCTGCATCCTTACTAACATTTGGTGTTGTCATTATTCTTTTACTTTACCCATTCTGATAGTGTGTAGTAATAAGTCATTATGGTTTTAATTTGGATTTCTTTGATGGTTGATGATGCTACACAACTTTTTATGTGCTTATTTGCTACATCCCCTTCAGTGAATTATCTCTTCACTATTCTCTTTTTGTTTTGCTCATGTTCAACTTGGATTTTTTTTTCACCATTGAAGTTTGAGAATTCTTTATATATTCTATATACTAGTCTTTTGTTAAATACACGTTTGCAAATATTTTCTGCCAGTCTGCACCTTATCTTTTATCCTATTAGTAGAATCTTTTGCAAAACAAATTTATTCATTTCTCAGTCCTACTTTTTTTTTTTCCATCTCTTTCTGGGATTCCAATAATACACATGTTAGATTTCTTACTATAGTTCCATAGATCACTGTGACTCTGTCTACTTTTATTTTTCCCCCTTCAGTCTGTTTTATCTTTTTCATTTATGTTAGATAACTTATATTGTTCTATGTTCCAGTTCACTTTTTTTCTCTATATTTTGTATTCTTCTTTTTAGCCTAGTCATTGAATATTTTCCTGCAAGTTATTTTATTTTTCATTTCTAAATTTTCCATTTGGTTCTTCTTCATATCCTCTGTTTCTTTGATGAAGCTTTACATTTTTTTATTTGTTTCATCAGTTTTGTAATTATTTGTGGAATCATTTTTCATTATGGCTTCTTTTAAATCTCTACTAGATAATTCAAACATCTCTGCCATCTCAGGATCTATTGATCATCTTTTAAAATTCAATTTGAGATTTTACTGGTTCTTGGTATGATGAGTAATTCTCAATTGAAACTTGGATATTTTCATCTTATGCTAAGAGACTCTGTATCTTATTTTAATCTGTTTTAGCTGGCTTTATATGACACTGCATCAATGTCAGTATCCTGGTTGTGGTATTGAATTTTACGAGATGTCCAAAAGGGAAAAAGGGAGTTGCCGCTTTATTACCACCAAGTAGAAACAGAAGTCCATGTTGCCCACTTAACTTCCATTGACACCCAAAGCAGGAGTGATTCATTACTGATGGGCTGGAGCAGCAGTTCTGGCTCCCCATGTGGTCTCACAGGCTCCTCAGTAATGTGGTCTTCTTACTACTGGGTAGTAGTGAAAGTTCCTGACTTTCTATTAGGTATCGTCTGACATTAGTGCATTGAAAATGGTAGGGGAACCCTTGTTACTGATGAGTTGGAGTGGATGTTCAAACATCCCAGTTGGTCTTCCCTGGTATTGTGTTGGTTGGGAGTTTTCTTTACTGGCTGGTGGGGATCAAGTCCTGACCCCCTACTTGGACTTTCCTGACACTAGCTCAGCAGGAGTATTGAAGTGCCTTTGTACAGCATGGTGAGGGCGGAAGTCTAGGTTCCCTATTTGACTTTTGCTTGGCATGGGTATGGGCACAGTCATAGCCTTTTCTGTAATGTTTGTCTGGAATAGAGCGGTTGTTGTCAAAAAGTATTCTGTCTTGCTAGACTGACCTTTCCTGGTCCTTTGAGTAGTGAGAGTAGGCTTTTGGGGGGGCTTATTTTGTCCATATTTGTTGGTGTTTCTGGGTTGATGACTCCTTCATCTCCAAGTCTGGGATATACAAAGCAAAAGGAGAATACAGGGAACTTAGCACAGTGTTATTCTTTAGGTCCTAAGATACATAGCTGGTCTGCCCTTTTCTCTTCACCTTTCAGGGTTTTCTAATGTTGGATTTAGATATAATTTCCAGGCTTTAGTGGGAATAAGAGGGAAAAGTACATTTACAAGCTCAGTTTCCTGGAAGCAGAAGTCTCATACTTTTATTTCCACATTTAATGTAAGTTTCCTGTAGACAGCCTATTGCTGGGCCTTGCCATTTTAATTAATCCTATCTGATAATTTGTGTTTATTAACTGTTATGTTATGCCATTCACATATAATGTGAATGAATGTGATTATTGATATATTTGGATTTAATTTTATGACCTTGCTAGCAGTTTTCTATTTGTTCCATCCGTCTTTCATTTCTTCTCTTCTTCTGTATTCATGGGTTAATTGGACAATTTTTATTCCATTTGTGTTCTCTATTGATTTATTTACACCTCTTAAAAATTTTCCTTAACAATTGCCCAAGGGTTTAATATATACAAATTTAATTAATCAGAGTCTACCTCCAAATAAAATTATACCTCTGTGTGTAATGTGAGAACCTTTCAATCATATATTCTCAATATCTCCTTACCATTCTTTGTGTTATTGATTGTTGTTATATATTTTACTTTTACATATGTTATAAGAAATCAGTACATTGATATTACTTTTGCTTTGGACCATCAGTGATCTTTTAGAATAAATAAAAATAAGGAAAAACTTAATTATATTTTACCTTCGCTTATTCCTTTTCCAGTGCTCTTTATTTCTTTGTGTAGATTCCAGCTTCTGTCTCATATCATAAACTTTCTTCCCGAAAAATTTTCTTCAATATTTTCTATAGTGTAGGTCTGCTGGCAGCAAATTTTCTCAGGTTTTGCCTGAAAAAATACTTTATTTCTCATTTATTTCTGAAAGATATTTTTACTTGTTATAGAATTCTGGTTGAGAAGTTTTACTTCTTCAGCACTTTTGAAAATCTTCACTGTTTTCTAGCTTTCATGGTATTTGAAGAAAATTATAATTTAATTATTGTCCTTGTTCCTTTATATGTAAGGCGTCTTTTTTTGTCTGGCTGATTTCAATGTTTTCTTTTTTTTTTTTGATATGAAATTTATTGTCAAATTGGTTTCCATACAACACCCAGTGCTCATCCCAACAGGTGCCCTCCTCAATGCCCATCACCCACCCTCCCCTCCGTCCCACCCCCATCAACCCTCAGTTTGTTCTCAGTTAAGAGTCTCTTATGTTTTGGCTCCCTCCCTCTCTAACCTCTTTTTTTTTCTTCCCCTCCCCCATGGGTTTCTGTTAAGTTTCTCAGGATCCACATAAGAGTGAAACCATATGGTATCTGTCTTTCTCTGTATGACTTATTTCACTTACATTAACATTCTCCAGTTTCATCCACATTGCTACAAAAGGCCATATTTCATTCTTTCTCATTGCCACGTAGTATTCCATTGTGAATATAAACCACAATTTCTTTATCCATTCATCAGTTGATGGACATTTAGGCTCTTTCCATAATTTGGCTATCGTTGAAAGCTCTGCTATAAACATTGGAGTACAAGTGCCCCTATGCATCAGCACTCCTGTATCCCTTGAGTAAATTCCTAGCAGTGCTATTGCTGGGTCAAAGGGTAGATCTATTTTTAATTTTTTGAGGAACCTCCACACTGTTTTCCAGAGTGGCTGCATCAGTTTGCATTCCCACCAACAGTGCAAGAGAGTTCCTGATTCTCCACATCCTCTCCAGCATTTATAGCCTCCTGATTTGTTCATTTTAGCCACTCTGACTGGCGTGAGGTGGTATCTCAGTGTGGTTTTGATTTTATTTCGCTGATAAGAGGCAACATTGAGCATCTTTTCATGTGCCTGTTGGTCATCTGGATGTCTTCTTTAGAGACGTGTCTATTCATGTTTCCTTCCCATTTCTTCACTGGGTTATTTGTTTTTTGGGTGTGGAGTTTGGTGAGCTCTTTATAGATTTTGGATACTAGCCCTTTGTCCAATATGTCACTTGCAAATATCTTTTCCCAGTCTGTTGGTTGCCTTTTAGTTTTGTTGGTTGTTTCCTTTGCAGTGCAAAGCTTTTTATCTTCATGAGGTCCCAATAGTTCATTTTTGGTTTTAATTCCCTTGCCTTTGGGGATGTGTCAAGTAAGAAATTGCTGCGGCTGAGGTCAGAGAGGTTTTTTTCATGCTTTCTCCTCTAGGGTTTTGATGGTTTCCTGTCTCACATTCAGGTCCTTTATCCATTTTGAGTTTGTTTTTGTGAATGGTGTAAGAAAGTGGTCTAGTTTCAATCTTCTGCATGTTGCTGTCCAGTTCTCCCAGCACCATTTGTTAAAGAGACTGTCTTTTTTCCATTGGATATTCTTTCCTGCTTTGTCAAAGATGAGTTGGCCATACTTTTGTGGGTCTAGTTCTGGTGTTTGTATTCTATTCCATTGGTCTCTGTGTCTGTTTTTGTGCCAATACCATGCTGTCTTGATGATGACAGCTTTGTAGTAGAGGCTAAAGTCTGAGATTGTGATGCCTCCTGCTTTGGTCTTCTTCAAAATTACTTTGGCTATTTGGGGCATTTTGTGGTTCCATACAAATTTTAGGATTGCTTGTTCTAGTTTCGAGAAGAATGCTGGTGTAAGGCTTTCTCTTTGTCTTTTGTTTTCAGCAGTTTGATTATTCTATGATAGGTATGTTTCTTGTTTGTTTGCTTTGGTATGTACAAAAATACCAAATTGATTTGTGAGCATAATTAATTCTGGAAACATGCTTATAATCCAAAGCACTCATATATCAAAGCAAATTTCAAGAACCATTGGCCCAGTTGTGATCATGTGACATTTGTCATCACATACTACTCATATTGCAAGACATCACTCATTTATCAAGTTAAAATTTATTAGAAATATTTGCTTGTCTTGCAGAAGACTGGCAGAACAAGTTACTTGTAATGCAAGGTTTTACTGTATTCTGCTTGGAAATCTCTGAGCTTCTTAGATCTGTGTTTTGCTATCTGTCATTAATCTTCTAAATTTTTGACAATTATTTCTTTAAATATTTCTTCTGCTCTGTTCTCTCTTTTCCTTCTGGTATTGACTTGCCTGTTTGTTAGACTATTTGATTTGTTCCTAAACTCTTGGACTCTCTGTTCAATTTCTTCCTCCTTTCCTTTCCTTTCTTTTCCTTTCCTTATGCTTTAGTTTGAGTAATTTCTTGAGATCTTCAAATTCTTTGATTCTTCAGCTTCTTGTGTCTTTTATAAACAAGTTGAAGGCATTTTTAACCATTGTTATTGTGCTTTCACTTCTAGCATTTCAATTTTATTTCTTATAATTTAATTTCTGCTGATTTTACCCACAAAATATTGCCTTTGCTTTACTTTTTCCATTAACATATTAATTATACTTATTTCAAATTCACTGTCATATAGTTTCAACATGTGTCATATTTGATTTTGGTTCTGATGATCACTTTTTCTCTTGGGGCTGTGTTGGTTTTACTTGCCTTGTTGGGTGCTTTGTAACTTTTCATAGGAAGATATATATCTTGTGTAAGACAGTAGAGAATGAGGTAACTATTTTTTGTGCCTGAAATAAAAAGACATATCTTTCCTTCTGCTAGGACTTTAGTACAGGAGCTTGAGTTAATCTAATTAGGAGGTGAACTGGATTTCAGATTTGTTACTGCTATGATTAAACAATACTTTGTGTTTAGGGTAGGGGCTGGTTGGACAGAGAATATTTTCCAGTATATGATCCATCTTCTGGCTTGAGGTCTTCACTGTGCTTTGCACCTAAGAAAAGATATGTATCTTCCAATTTACTTACCACTCCATGCTTGTTAGCCTAGCCATAAGGATATAGGAGTAGGGGTCATTCTTTTTTGTTCTGACTAAGCTTCCATCTTTGGGTATGTGGCTTTTTCCACGCTGATCTCCTTCCCCAGCATGATTCCCTTCATCTAAGGATAAAAGGATTTTTCCCCCCTGTTATGTTTCTCAGCTGCAGTGGGTCTTCACTAGTGCCCTAAGGGTGACAGTGTTTATTGTCTTTTCCCTCACCTGTTAGGGCTTTTGTTCCAGAAAGGAGATAGAGAATAAAAGTTAACAGTAGAGTTTTTACCCCTCCTGCAGAGTCTGTTCTTCCCCTTCTTTAAGTCTGCACCACAAGGACACTCATAAATCTCCCAATCTTTTCTGTGAGCACCCAGTAGAAAGAAAAAAAAAACTATTATAGTGTGTGGCCTCCCCCAGTTCCTGTGCCACCTACAGGCGTAAACATCTATCAGTAGTGCTTTTTCACCCTCCATCACTTTGCCAACACCCCTAGCTGAATTCTCCTTACTGGTGTCTGGGTGCTGTTGTCAAGGTAAACCATTCTTGCATCTCCTCTCCTATTGGTTCATTTCTCTAGATTTTGGACTTATTGGTTGCCCTGTGACCTCAATGCTCCAGCTGGTTCAGAAAAAAATCATGAACTTGCTGTTTGTGCCCCCCCCCCTTTTTTTTAAATGTTGTTGTAGGGTTGGGATTGTCATTCTTTCCCAATCTCTACTTTCTGAGAGGAAACCAGAAGTTTCAAACAGTATTTTTAAAGTTTTGAAATAATACTTTATTCTAGAATATATTAAGCTAAGTTGGTATTCAAATATGGAAGTATGATAAAAATATTCTCAGAAATACAAGGCTTCGTCACACAAAAATCCATGCTGAAAACTGTTTGGATGAAATACTTAAACAGTAGGAGAGAATAATCCAGAATATTTTACCAATGTAAAAGATGTAAAAGTAAAAACAAACAAAAAGACAAACAAAACTCATCATACTGTCCTTTAAAGAAAGGAAATTTAGGGGCGCCTGGGTGGCGCAGTCGGTTAAGCGTCCGACTTCAGCTAGGTCACAATCTCGCGGTCCGTGAGTTCGAGCCCCGCATCGGGCTCTGGGCTGATGGCTCAGAGCCTGGAGCCTGTTTCTGATTCTGTGTCTCCCTCTCTCTCTGCCCCTCCGCCGTTCATGCTCTGTCTCTCTCTGTCCCCAAAATAAATAAACGTTGGAAAAAATTAAAAAAAAAATAAAGAAAAGAAATTTTTTAATGATGATCCAGAACTAAAAGTCTAGGGTAATATAAATATGATGGGTGTTGAGAAGGAGATCAAAAAACCTAAGAGTGAGCCAAAATTCCTGTTTCATTAGGGGAAACAATAGTATTTTTTAAAAGTAAGAATAGATTTCAAAAGAGGAGATAAACTTAAAAAGTAAGTTATATATTAGGAACAGTTCAAATATATCATTACCACAATAAATATAAACAAACTAAACTTGCTATTTACAAGACAAATAATGATAGGATGGTTTAGGAAATATCCAGATATACACAAAATTGCAGAATTTTCTCTGGTTCAGATTTTCTTGGTAGAAAGTTCTTTTTACTAGCCAAACTTTATAGAACATATACTTCCTAGTACAACATTTTTCATCCAATGTTTTAATGGGGAAAATTATATTTATACCGACCAAATTCAATTCAATTTTTGGCAAAACGATTTCAGGAAAAATAACAAGTTATGTTATAAATACAATTGGTGAGATCGTGTGGAGATTTTGAAAGTCTTGACAAGTGTTAGCAAGGAGGATGTTCATCTTGGATTTTGCTGAGAAGCTCTCAGAATCGTTCTCAGCTGAGCAGTTCTCTGCCATTGTACACTTGTTCTGAACATGTTTTTACACTGCCTTTCATACTTAGCTTAATGTTGTAAAACAAGTCCACAGGAAAATTGAAAAAATTGTGGAAAGGGAAGCAAAATGAGTATGAGAAATGATTGAATGGAGGAGATATTCCTGCAAATAAGGAAACTTTTGCTAACAACCATATTGATTTTTTTGGTGATTGAGAATGGATATTTTAAATATATTGTGATCTAACAAGTTTGTTACTGATATATATGTATTTTACTGTATTCATTTGTGTGTTAGAAAATAGGTCAGGGGTTTTGATTGGTGTGTAGTGGGTTATTGGAAAAAATGAAATAAAACAGATTAAGCTTCTGATTAAGTTTTCACTTAAGATGCTGACTGTCAGGAACAAATTGTGACCTCAACTGGAAGTTGCCCATATCTGAGGTAACACACAAAGATACAAAGTGAAAGTTGTAAAAAGACAGATCAGGCAAAATAAAGTTAGTGTGGCTGTCTTAATATTAGATAAAATAGATTAAAGCATTTTTTTTAGGGATGGAGAAGATCAATACATAATAAAACAATGTTCAATTTACCAAAAGGATACGGCAGTACTAAATGTATATGCATTTACGAAAAATCCTTCAAAATCTAAGATATAGCAATTGATAGAGCTCTGGGAAGAAATAGCTAAGTCTACCTTCATAGTGATTCCTACATACATTTATGATTGCTAGGTCAAGTGGAAAAAAGAGCAGCAAGTGTTTAAAGAGCTTTCAACAATACAATTAATTAGTTCTGAATATGAAGTTTTATTAACTCCTACCATTGTCAAAGGTGTATTCTGCTTATTCTTGAATCGTCTTAGGTCAGCATTTCCTTATTTGATGGAAAATTCTTCCTTGTCTTATGTCTTGGTCTTTTCTCCCTGTATTTTCCATCCAGTGTTTCTTAATTCTCTCCCATTGGATCATGTAGAAAAAGACTATTCCTATGCATGTGATGTGGAGCAATTTGTTTTGAGTTATTTGTTTGTTTGTTTGTTTTTGTATGGTACGAGGTTAAGGTTAAAGGTTATTTCTTTCACATTCAGTCCCAGTACCATTTGTTAAACAGACTATCCCTTCCCTAGTGATTTTCTTTGGCACCGTTGTCAAAATCAGTTGGTTATAAACATGAAGTTTATTTCTGTTGAATTCTATTCCATTGATCTCTATTTCTTTCCTATGTGGCTTGATAACTGTAGCTTTATAGTGAGTTTTGAAATCTGAAAGTGTGAGAGCTTCAAATTTGTTATTTCTTAAAAATATTGTTTTAGATTTTCTAGATGTTTTGCATTTCCATGTATATTTTATAATCTGCTTGTCAATTTCTACAAAAAGTGCTGCTGGAGCTGAGGATGGTTTGTTACACAGCAATAGATAACTGATCAATTCTGTTTACTCATAGTCAGCTTATAATATGCTATTGCCTAAGTCTTCCTCCCATGAGCTGCTTCAAAGGCACGTATTTCTTATCTTACACAGTGAATTTTTTTTTCTCTTTCTTTCTGTCTCTTTTTTGGACCCACAAAATGTACTTCATCTTTTTAAATCTATTACATTGTAATATGATTAAGTTTTGCTTGTAATTTCAGCTGGTCAGTCACTAATTTTATCATGCACAGTTTCTTCCGTGTCTCTTTGCCATCAGTCATTTACAAATTCAGTAACCATACTTTTTCATGGTTCTATGCAAACACTAAACAACAGTTGTTGAGCAGGCAAGGAGAGAGGCTTGGGCCATGAAATCCAGTCTCCAGGGAACCCTTGGGCTTCACTCATTAAAGCGATACTTTAGAAATTATAGAAAATGATTGAAAAACATCAGGGAGAGGGAAATTGTATCTATGGAGGCAAAGCTGAGGCCTTCTGAAGAACTTTTTTTTTGTCTTTGTAAGCACAGATTTCCATTCCTTTTTGATGAAGAAAGAAATCAGGGATATGATCCCTTTAGCCTCACCTTGTAAAAGATGACTTAGGGTGAAGTAGCCAAGCAGAGGAGCATGTCCTTCTTTGAAATGTGCAGGCCAGCAGACACTGAAAGTATTTCCTTAGCAGAAAGAAGCTGGGAGCAAAAGACAAGATCACAATAGAAGAAAGGCCTTGCTCCCACAGTGCTAGAAAAAGTGCCCAAGGAGACTTAGGCAGTCTTTTTGTAGTTGAAATTATATTAAAGGGAAAAAGAGTTTCAAGAGAGAAAAATTGACCCACTAATAAATGAGAAGAGAAAATTAATGCTGACTCTCCACTGTGAATGCCTGGGACTGTGCGTACACTTGGCAAATCTGTTCCCGGCAAGGAAAACAAAGCAACGTGGACAATTAGAAATAATGAAGACCTCGCAGAATTAGCAACTGACAGAAATGAGATGATATTTGGAAAAGTGAGGCATAGAAAATCTGAATATATGAAAAGCTTGCTTATGCCCTTTCTTTATGCCTCATTCCCCTCTATGCCTTATCATCTCCTTTGATGTGCCATTAGCCAGGAAAGAATCCCAGAGATTATTGTCTCTGGGAATAAGGTTTGTCAAAACTGACTTACAGTGTTGCCTCTAGTGTAACTGGGTGAGGAATAATGGAACAGGAGAGAGGAGAGCTGGGTTTCTCATAGTGATGTGGTCTTGGGCAAGACGTTTCATTCATGACTAGAAGTACAGTGGTCATCTGACCAGTATCCTTTCCCCCCTCCTTGTAGTTATAACACTCACTAACCCCTCCTTTGGGGAACTGTCTCTTCTCTATAACATAGGCTTCAGTGGGGCTGCCAGTCAGAGCGTTCTGCTTTCCTGAATACTGGGCTAAACTCGTAACCCAAGCCAGGTCAAGTTACAGCCAATAAATAATATGCTTTAGACAAGGGGAAGATGAGGGGCAAAGACGGTCAGAGTGGACCTATCTAGGGACCATACCTGAGAAATGCCCCCAGTCCTCATGCAGCTTCCTGGCTTTCCCCAAGGCTTACTTTATGCACCAATGCCAGTATCCTTCCGATAAGTACTTCTTTTTCTCTTAAACTTAAAAAATGTCCATTTGGTTGTTTTCAACCAAAGAAGATGATCAGATCTGAGAGAAGAGGGCATTCCAATAATATAAAGAGAAGCTTCAAGCAGAAACACAGGACCACTTTATTTTTGATTGCTGAGATGGGGGCAGCAGCTTCCATCAGCGATCCCAGGGATGCAACTGTCCAAGTCGCGTGTAGGTCCTGACCTGGTGGTGGCACCCGAAGGCAGGTGTGAAGTCTGTGAACCTCAGCTCCCTCCTTTACAGTTCCGGTTCTTTGGCTGTCTTCCTGGGATATTTTTAGAGTAAATAAAATATTATGAAGTGCTTTGATGATTTTGGAGAAACGATTAAAAATTAATCCAAGATAGTATGAAAATCTGGGCCTAGCCCCTTTAGCCAGCCCTAGGGATCTCAAAATATCTGGCAGTTCATCCGAGAATGAGAATGATGCTTCTTTGCATTTCTTATTCTGTCACACTCTTTCCTATTGATTTGCCAATCTGGGCTAGAAAGGAAGGAAAACACACAAAGACAAAAACCCTCTGCAACTAATTAATTATTTTGCCAGTTTTAGAGAGAAGTGGGAAAAAAAAAAACTTTAAAACCAAATAATAATTTTTAAAGGAATCCAACCAACACATTTCCATAGAGTGAATATGTTGGGCCTAGTAGGAGGCAGAAGGCTCACTAGGATGCTAAAACCTCTCCACATTTGCATATATTTTTTAACAGGGGCTGATAAAAGCAAATATTCCAACACAAATAATTATAATATTTTAATTGCATTCCTTCAGGGCTTAAAATCATTTTTAAAAAAAAATATATATACATACATATATATGTGTGTGTATATATATATATATATATATATATATGACAAAGTCAGTGTTACTAAGTGGCAAGGATTCTGCCAGACCCAGTTGCTGGTTTTTTTTTTTTTTTTTTTTTTTTTAAACTACATGAGGAAAGAGAGGTGAAGATGTGGTCTGCTTACTTTTAAAAAACTTATTGAAGTATAGTTGACATGCCATGTTATTTTAGTTTTAGGTATAAAACGTAGTGATTTGACAATTCTATATGTTATGCAATGCTCACCACATCTAGTTTGCTTACCTTTTTGAATTACAGAACTCTTAGGGATTCAGATCTAGTATTTCTGTCACTTACCCACTTGCCTCTCACTCACTCCCTCACTCACTCATATAGTCCAAGACACATCATAGGGACACTTTTGAATGGGAATCATGGGCCAACATCTTACAGATGCATCTTACAGATTTCATGGATCACAGAATACCAAAGATGGAAGCGTTCTAGAGGATTTGATGGCATCTCCACACTGGAAAGAAAAGACATAGTAAACTACCCATGCTTTTTCAGGGGGCATCTCAGGGAGCTAGTGGGAAGCCACAGGGTGGGAAAGCCGCCTCCAGTATCATTCAGCTGGGGCTGTGAAATTTCCCTGAGGAGGGCTCCTTTTTTCTCCTTTGCTCTTTGCTTTTTTAGAGCCACTCCCCGATTCATCTTCTTTTGTAGTCGAGGTCAAACTGTGGACCCTTCCATCATAGGACCGTATTGCTGGAGGAGACTTTCAATAGCTGTGTTTAATCCTATTTCACTGGAAGTCCAAAGAGGTTAATGAATCACCTGAGCTGATGAACGCTTAAGACCATAGTTTGTAGGCAGGATTTGGAAAACTGCAGCTCCAGAAGTGGCTTTGAAATAGTTCTGAAATCTTGGGCAAATAAAATGCCCAGCTGGGTTTCCAGCCACTGGGTTTCTTCTTCACCCCCACCCTGGTCAGTCTGGCATCTGGTGCAGTCCCAGGTGAATCCCCAGAACCCAAGTTGAGCCCTTCTCTCAAGCAGACCTTGCTAATCAGAGGCACTGGGTTTGGTCTGGAGCCACTCTGAATTCTCATCTGGGCTTTGTGCATTACTTCCATCTCTAGGAGCAAGTTCCTATAGTTTCTCTCCTGCTTTGTCTCTTTCTTTAAAACTCCTATTCTTGAGATTAGATAGACCTGGGTTGGAGTCTCAATTTTTGTCTTGCTATGTGTGATTCAGGCAAAATGATAGCCTTGCTGAGTCTTGTTTTTTGTTTTTGTTTGTTTTTTTTTCTTTTGCAAGGTGAGGATAATAATATTACTTCATGGTGATATTGTTATTGTTGATATTCAGGGTTAGTTGATATAGTATAGAGTCTGGAATTGTCATAAGAGAGGGGTTCAATATAACGTGGAAATAATTGTTTATCACTCCCTTTGGCCCTTCTTAGAAGGGTGGTTCTACTTCCTTTTGCCATTCTTCACTGGAGCACTGTTCTGGCCCCCCAGTCTGGTATTGAGGCTTTTCTCTTATTGGACAAACTTCCAGTAACCTTAACCCTAACACCCACCTTCTCTGGGCTTCCAGTATGGCCAGCTCTGATTTCTCAATCACTGGCAGTCACTCATCTTCCAATCCCCCTGTTCTTTGTCTTGGATTTTTCGGTCTGACTGCTTGCTGAAACTTGGCCCGATGTTGCCACTTCCCTTGGGTACCTCTCCAGATGCTGGCTGTTTCTTCCCCAGGGCCTCCAACCTGCCCAGGTCTCAGTGTGGATTTGACTTGTCAGGATTCCTGAGGCAGATATGAGAAAAGCTCACTAACCTGTGCCTGATTTAGTGATATTCACTATGTGCATCTACCCTCTGGCCCTCCTCCCTTTTTCAGTCCTCTTAAGGCTCAAAAAGGAGAAACATCTGTATGCAGCACCCAACTCAGAATTGCTACTCAACCAGATAAAAAAAATTCTGTGAACATTGGGTGTGGTAGGAATAGAAAGAAATAGAGCCCATCAAAGGTCATTGAGGCCTGCTGTCAGATTTCCTGGTGGTGTGAGCATGAAAATTCATGAGTGAGGCAGAGAAAGGAATAGAAGCAGGGTTGAGGTGGGGTGGAGGGAAATGAAGAAGTGGGGTGGGGGAGGGAGACATTAAGAGAAACAAGGAGAGGAGAACAGAACATTGCTCAAAATTTGTTCAATTTATTCTTTTACTCTTAAATGCATGAAAAGTTACTGAGCCTGACTCTGCTCCCTTTACGAATGCAATTCTAGTATTTATGCATAGAGTTGACACTACCACGTCTTCCATTTGTTCATCCATTCCATATGTAGTTTGTGTTCTGGTTGTTTTCATATGTATATGTTTTCTCTTGATGCCGAGTACAATCCTTTGTGGCAGGTGAAGTGTTCAACATACTCTAGGCGAATCAATGTCTGAATTCCCAGCTGTCCTGTCCATCAGTCATATTCTCTCTGATACCTCACTCCATTAGCAACTCTCCTTATTTGCCTTACTGTCCAAAGTCATATTTTTCTTGACTTTCTCCTCTCGCTCCATCACTTCAAGTCTTCAGGACCTGTTGTTTTCTAATGCTTGTTTTGTATCCATTACCTTATTTTTACTTCTACTTCTACCATGTCAGTTTCATCTCTCATTACTTCATACCTGGATGATTATAATTGTCTCTTGACAATTCTTTTTCCTGTTAATCTGTCTACCCACTACCCATTTAATCTTCCTGAAAATAAGTTTATTGTCATATGGTATTACTCTACTTAGGATCAGTCCTTGCTGCTTCTCAATAAATGCCATCTCTATCACTGGCCTGGAGCTCTCGTACTGGGTTGCCCCAGATGTCTGCAGCATTGTGCCTGCTACTTTTCCCAGTGTGTGGTCCATCTTCTCAACTATGTGTGGGTTCACTCTCTGCAGTGTACACAGCACTATTCCCAGTCAGCACCAGCTCTTGCTGCTTCCCCTGCTAGTGCATTTGTTGCTTCTTCTTTCACCTACACACATTCAGGGCTCAGCAATTTTTCTTTCTCACCATGAAGCCTTGTTGACCAGTCTGACCACTGAATTCTCTGATCTTTGTGGTGTAGATTATTTACAATGGGATCCAATTGTACAGGTTCCTGCACAAGTGCTCAGTTATTTCATGTATTTGCTACCACAACTATATCCCTTTTATGAGCAGGAACCAAGCCATATTATATAGCAGCCTTTTAGCCCCATTTATAAAGTCCTTCCCAAGGCCAGGCAGTATGTTGGTGTTGGGTGCAGAGATGAATTGGAATGTATCTATCCAGTAGTCTAGATTCATCTAGTAGTCCAGATTTTGGCATCAGTAAGATCTAAGTAAGGTCAACTTCTGCTCCATCACTTACCAGCAAGTCATATAGTAAGTTCAGACTCCATTTCTTCATGGGTTAAATGGGGGATATTTATATACCACTGTTGCTGTAAAGATTACATAGATCATATGTACAATGTTCTTATCATCACACTTGATACAGAAAATTATCATAGATATTAATTAGTTCCCTTCCTCATTGATGATCCTGGAACTACTTTCATAGGTGACTTCTGTCAAATGTTCCTTACTTACTGCTCACACAACAAAACAAGAGTTGGACACAGAATATCACAAGCTCTAGTCTCCCAGTTTTACTTAGAACTGAGATACGAGGCTTCCATGGGCCTTGTTCCTTGGTTGAAGCACACAGAACATAAAGCTACCAGGGAGCAGTCTGTGTAATTGTAGATTTCCCATGTAGGCTGTAGATCGGCCACTTGGAGGAGACTCTGACCTCTTCACTGCTTTTCTTGCCTGTTTGCTCACCTGGCAAACCTAAGTGCATAGTAGGACCCTCATGAATACTTGCCAAGTGGAATAGGTGGAGCATTGTTGTGGTGGCATATTGGAGCCACCAAAGGAATGGAGTGTGATGGGCTGGTACCTCTGGGTGGTGGGTTGGGGGTGCGGGCTGCCTCTGCTTCTGTGCAGCCAGAGATGACTTGCCATCTGTTCCTGCAGCTCCCTGCTGTTTCTTCCTCCTGTCTCAGTCCCATCCTGCCTGCCACTCTGAAGTTCTCAGTCAGAGAGTGCCACTCTCAGGACTCTGTGTGAGGGGTTTTGTATCTGAGAGGGAGGGACATAACCAGGCAAAAGGGTGTGGATATGTGTGTGTGGAGGGGAGGATAAGGAGTGTGCGGCAGTGTGGAAAAATTAGAATAAGCAAGAAAATTGGTGGGAGAAAGGAAGAACATGAGTCAGAGAGGGTAAGAAAAGCAGGAAAGAGAAAGGGGAACTGAGAGAAATGGAGTAAGAAACAGGGGCCTGGGAGAGAAGGATGGGAAGGGAGATTGTGTGTGTGTGTGTGTGTGTGCGCATGTGTGAGTGCGTGCGTGCATGTGTGTGTGTTTGAGAGAGTGGGGGAGAGAGAGTCCTGTAATTATATGAGTGAGAAACTACATCCCACAATTCAGATTGAAGACAAAATGGCAAGAGACACAGCAGTAGCTCAACAGCAGACTGAAGATAAGTTTGAAATTGCCGAGAGCAGTGGAAGAAGCATCTGGGCTGCAGTTACCTTTTGAGTCAGAGATGTAATCCTCTGCAACAGCACTGGGTTTCTTCTCATTTGGATCCTCACTGGGCACTTGGCCCTTCCCTCTGGGATAGGAGATGGGGAGAGATTGTGAGCATGCTGTTCCCCATAATTTTGGAGCAGGGGTGGAGGGATGTGCTGACAGAGCCATTATGACGAACGGCTCAGTCACTCAATAACTGTTGTCCCCAAGTTCTCCTCTATAGCTTGGCCTTACAGTTGCTCTCCATGCAAATCTGGTCCTCAAAGATGTCCTAAGAGTTGGAACTTTGGTCTTTCCACCTGTCAGTCCTCCTCTCTAGAGGCTCCTTCCCACTAGGGCTGGGGGACTACTTGAGCAGTTGCAGGAACACCTAACCTACTGGCTCATGAAACTCTCAGGAAGCAGGAGACCCACTAATATAAGTTTCTAAAGCTGGACTGTAGCCTGGTACCAATGGAGTTGATATCATGAGAACTTCTCTCCCTCACAGCTTTGAAATTGCCCTGTTTCTTAGAAGAGCTCTGTTCCCAAGAAACTCACTATTAATTCACCAAAGGTTCTGAGGGATTGAGACTCAATGATTGCATTTTGTGGTGCTAAAGATGTGCCTACCATGGTTGATTTTTTGATTTGGAGAAAGGAGATGTGTAAGGTCACATTTGTGTCCCAGGGAAAGTCTGAGGTAAAGGAATTGAAAAGTTAACAGGATTGAACTTGAGTCCCAAAGGTGAGATAATGGCATGAGCACCTGGGGGCTCAAGCTTCCAGATTTGGGGATAAAAGACACATTAAGTCACCACGGTGTCGGAGACCTGGCCAGCTCTCTTCTCCTGAACCTTCTGTAGTTTCCTGGGCTCACAGGAGGCTCGCCCCCTGCCCCTTGCTGTCAGCTCTGGAGACATTTGAATAATGAATTCTGTTTAAGACTGAAAACCTCGAAATTCCATCTGTAACAAGACTCGAAATAATTACAGCTGATGATTGCCTGGTACACTCAGCCAGAAAAAACAGAACAGCTTTTGGCCGCCAGCAATTACAAGCAGCACCGGCTTCAGCACAGACAGAACTTTTAAATGAATACATGAATACATTGCTGAAGATCAGAAGGCAAGAGAGACTGTTGGAGCTAGGGATGGGGGTGGGGGAAATGAGTTGGCAAAAACTGAGTGATTTCACCCACCATATGAGAGAAGAAGGGAGTAGAGAAGGGAGAGAGAGAGAGGGAAAGAGAGGGAGACAGAAACAGAGATAGAGAGAGAGAGAGATTCCTAAATTTAAAAAAAAAATTAGCTTCTACTTTTTTCTTGTTCCTATGGTGGTAGAGAGAGAGAGACCACCCTGCCCAACCCTTTGCCTATGCTAATTTATAGCTATGAAATAGCAAAAAGGTTTGACATGTAGTAGCGTCCTGGGGGTACTGTGTTTTAGGACTTGTTCCAGTTTAAACTCTTATCATAGGAGACAGTAAGATGAAGTAGCTTGCTTGCCATAGATGTGATTTGGAGTTGTAGAACATGGTGTAGGGGAGATAAGATTTGGAATCAGAGAAAACTGGGCTCAAAATGCTAGTTTTGCTACAATTGTTATCTTGCTTAGCCATTGAACTACTCTGAGCCTCAGTTTTCTCATCTGTGAATACCTTCTTGAGAGTGTTCTCATGGGGATTAAATAGGATAATGTTTATAAAGCATCTTACACTGCTGTCTGGAATAGAGTAAATATCCAGTAAACGTTATTTAATGGTCTTAATCCATTGGCTCTCATTCCATCTATAAAAGGTTCTCCTTTTGGTTTTATCTTATGTCTTTAATCCTTACTTGCATTGTCTGAAATTATCTGACCTCACCCATTGATTTAGAACAACCAGGATGTTAAAGACACTCTAAAAACAATTTTGGCTAGTCATTTGGTTAGAGGCCTTTAAAATATGGAACTGCACACCCTATGTTTATTGCAGCACTATTTTTAATAGATAAGATATGGAAGCAACCCAAGTGTCCATGGATAGAATGGATAAAGAAGATGTGGTATATATACAATGGAGCATTGCTCATCAGTAAACAAGAATGAGATCTTGCCAGTTGAAACAACATGGATAGGCCTAGGAGGTATAATGCAAAAGGAAACATGTCATAGAAAGACAATACCATATAATTTCACTGATATATGGAATTTAAGAAAGAAAACAAATGAACAAACATAAAAAAGGGGCAAACAAACAAACAAACAAAAAAAGCAGACTCTTAAATCCAGAGAAAAAATTGGTGGTTGCCAGAGGGGAGGTGAGTCGTGGTTTGGGTGAAATAGAGAAAGGGGATTAAGGAGGGCACTTATCTTGATGAGCACTGAGAAATGTACAGAATTGTTGAATCATTATATGGTGCACCTGAAATTATTATAACACTGTGTTAATTACACATCAATAAAGTAAATAAGCAAGCAAGCAAACAAACAATAAATAACAAAAATTGAGGGGGAAAGGTTAAACTGCAAGAACCTCTAAGTCACAGCAGAGAGATAGGGTGATGCTCTGGAGAGGACGTCTCCACAGCTGCATTTTTGCCTCCTACTTCCCTGATTTCTCATTTTGTACAAGTTTGCTTTGATTTCCCTGCCTGATTCACACATCTGCCTTCAACAGCTAATTCCAACCAGGATTAGAAGTGGGAGCCTGAACTCTCAGGACTTTAAAAACTAGTACATGAGCCATCAAAGTCTTGGTAATCAGTCCACTGGAGTGGAGATTTTCAACCTGATTTGAAGACTGTATGATTTCATTGCACTGCAGCTCCTTACCAGCTTCTCTGACTCAGCCCTCCTACTCACATCTGTGAGATCAGACAGGGTCTAAAGGCTGCTTCCTGTCCTCATACTGGAACCATCTGAGTGGGAGTTCATGGGCCAGCCTCTGTGCAAACCCTCTGATGCTCTCCAGGGAATTATCTTGGCAAGCCCAGTGTGGCTCTTTCTCCTCTGCAGAGTAGGGTTCCCAACTTTCTTCCTTTCTCTCTGTCCATCATCTCCTTAATTTCCCACTCTCTCATCTATAAGCATCTGAATGGAGCTCTGCTGTCCCCCAGGTATTTCCCTCTTTTATTTTAAACAAGAGGCATCCTCAAGGGGCCCCTGATAGTTGTCAGAGCATCTATCTGATCTGATTGGTTGTTTTGACTTTGCTTAGAGTTCGACTTTAAAGTTAAGCATGTTTCATTTTTTTTTCTTTTTGGGAGAGAGACTGCACATGAGTGCAAGCGAGTGGGAGAGGGGCAGAGGGAGAGGGAGAGAGAGAATCTTAAGCAGGCCCCATGTCCAGTATGATAAAGAATTGAATCCTGAGTCTAATGCTCACTGACTGAGCCACCCACGCACCCTAAGTTTAAGCATATTTCAGCCATTCAGGAACTACACTGCTTCTGGTTCTTTCTCTTCCCACCTTTCAGCTATCTCATGATTCCTTGGTACTTGCCCTAGTAGGGTGAGGGAAGGGGGACCATGGAAGAGAAAATGATGCTAGGGAAACCAGATACCATAATTTCAAATGAAGTACACAGAGGCAGAACATACTAGTGAGAGAAGCAATGGAACTGGGATCAAATGTCTGGGTAGGAATTTGGAATGTTTGACCTTGAGCAAGTCTCAGGCTCTCCATTTGTTTAGTGGGATTGTCAGGAGGGTCACACTTAATGAGTCAAGTGTGTGGAAATGATGACCCAGAGAGCGAACTCCATAAATGACACGAATGCCTCAGATTAAATCATTAAGATTTTCCTGCTCCCCCTGAGGACACAGGGACTTCACTTTTATCATGCTTTTGGGAATTTAGGAGAAGGGTCTACAGCAGGGGTTCGTGGGCAGAGTGACTTCCATGGTTCTATGAAGGCTCATAATTCCTTCAAACATAAATGAATTCCCCTGGGGTTACTTAATATTGAGAATCCTCTCCAAGTGTTGCTTTGGGAATGTTGACACACTCTCCTGATCACTCAGGTTGCTGTTGAAACCCCATCTGCTCTCATAAAACTCCTTAGTCAAAATCAATCTTGAGCTCTAAGAAGTGCTTTGTTAGAGTAGGTACCACCTGGATATAAAAATCTCTGTTTTTGCCAGGAGCTAACTGGGGTCTAGCCTTGTTAAACTCTTTTAGATCAAGGTTGAGTATATATATATATATATATACACACATATATATATAAAGACAGTAATTATAGTACTTTGTGATGCTGGACAATTTGCTTAATCTTGCCAAGCCTTGGTTTTTGTTTTGAAAAACTTTATTTAAAAAAATCTGCTTGACTTCATTTGTTTAATCCCTTTAAATTTTACACTTTGTATTTATTATCTGTATCTGTGTGTCTGCTAACATACCTATTCTTTTTGAGGGTGGAGCTATGTCATAGATATTATACAAACACTTATTGATTATTAATTAATCATCATTAAGATGGTTCTGGAGCTACAAAGGTGGGTGATACATAATTCCTACACTCTTATGAACTCAGGAAAAAGAGAGAAAAAATACAGGATGAGAGAAGGAGCGCTAAATAATAATAATAAATAATAATAATAATAATAATAATAATAAAATTAGCTCTTTTTTTTGTTCCTATGATGGAAACTTCCATATGGTATGTGAATTTCTCAGTCAATACTTCTAAATAAATATTGACTGATAAATAAGCCTAATTCCCTCATGGAAGCAAGGAATGCTGTGAATTTTAAGTGACTGGTGGAGAATATTTGGTTACACCTGGTGATATGAACATATGATTTCATCTTGACTCTGCCTTCAAAGTTCACTAAAGTGGTAGTAAAAAATAAAAAATAAATAAATAAGAAACATCAATGAGTACAAAGAGATTAAAAAAAGAGACCATAGCATGTGAGAGATGATTATATGTATTCGGAGCTAGAAAGCAGACAAAAGGAAAAAAGAAACTGCCTTAAAATGGATATGTTAAAACTTAAGCCCATGCGTGCCTGTTTGTGTGCATGTGGGTGTGTCAAGCAAACAACACCACATTGGAAAGTCTTGGGCCTTGAGTTTGGATGCCCTAGTTACCTCTATGGCTGAGAAAAGGTCAAATTGCTAAAAAACAGTAGACCCATATTAACTCCCTCAACGTGTGTTGCTGTGTGATTGCTCCCATCCAACAGAAACTGGGAGGTATGCATGGAGGACAAGGTGAGACATTATTTGGAAAATAAAGCAGGGCTAAGTGAAAGTTTGCATACTAAACAGCAAGGCTTTCAATCCCTTTCTTTCATCTTCCTCCTGAATCAGTCAACTATTCCTCCTAGCAGGACACTGGATGATTCCTTTTTGGGGAAACTGATGGGCATTTAATACAAGATTTTCAGATATTGAGCATAGCCTAATCAAAGTTAAGCCCACTTGAGTTACATGTGTATCATTGGTTGGTCAGGAGTTCTGCTCTGAGTTGTCCTTATCCTGGCACTCAGTGGAACAGCTATTATCAGGCATGTTGGCCATCATCATGGCAAAAGGGAATAGTGTTGTGGATTCTGCACTGATCCCTAAAGTTCCCTATGGAAGTGACACATACCATACCCACACACTTTTCATTGGCCAGAGCAAGCCATAGGCCTGTCTAACTTTATAGCTGGTGAGGGAATGAAACTTTACCATGTGCCTGGAAGGAGAAGAACCAGAATATTTGTGAATAACTTGGACAACAGTATTCCCATCTGGTCCCTAAATATTCTATGTACTCTTCTTCCCACATGCAAAGTATACTTATCTCTCCTGGAGGTAGATCTCTCTACTGTCTCATAAAGCTCAACCTCTAAAACAGAAGTACATGTTACTAGTCTCTTCAAGGGATGATGCTCAGGAGTCTCTACCTCTCATCCATGAGTGGCTCTTAGCAGTCTGGTGATCCAGGAAATAAACATATATGTAACCCCAAACAACAAGCCAAGTAACAAAATAAACAAGTTGTTACCTCCCCTCCACCTACCCAATATATACTTATGGAACAGGACAGAATAACTCCAAGAAACACTCTTATTTAGAAATGGAAACGAGAGGAGTCATGCAGTGGTGAATCCCACCGGGCAGTCATATTTAGAGTCCCCTGGTCTAAGAGGGGAAAATGCTCCTTGATTATACCTTGATTCATTTTCCTGTACTTGTTCCTTGCCCATTGTGTTCTGTGGTTCCTTGCTCCGCCTTTTTCCATGTCTTTTCTTTTTTATTGACCTCCATTGCCTCATTTGAGGTGGATTTTGGGGAATATGCTTTCCTTTGGAAGTGAGCAGACTTTTATACTAATTCATACCCATAGATAATGGAAGCTCAGAGGTCATTTTAAGTTTTGAAGAGTCTCAGTCCAGGCTGATAGTTCTTTTGACAATATAAAGCTCTCCAAAACATAGATAGCTTATTTATTTCATTATAGTCCTCTCCATGAGGGGAATATCCACACACAGAAAAACTTTTTCAATGTGCTATATTTATTTGTTCACTTGCTCTCATGTCTCTTTCTAATCTAATTGCAGATCCTTGAAAAAATCTGATCAGGCTTTGGTGAGAGAGCCACAGCTCTAGCTTCTTCCTTAAGCCATACTTTCATTTGGAAGGATTTTCTCGAAGCTGGATCTTTATTTTTAAATGAGTATCTTTGTCCATTCAGGAGTTTTAGCACTGGGTTGGAGGCCATGCTTTTGTGGGTCTTACTTTAAGGTTGATTTATAATCATCCTTTAAAATGTTTTCTTCTTATGTTTCTTCTCAGCTTTTTCTATTACTGTTTGAGTGTGAGAAGCAGCTACCTCTTCCAACCATAAAAGTCCCCAAATTATTGACTCGGTTGTTCTGCATTCCTACTTGGTTACTCACAGTTCTTTTCTAAACTCATTACAATCTTTTGTATTTATCTTTATGCCAAATGTAACCAACATCAACAAATGCACAGTCCTGATGCCCTGCTCTAGCACTGCAAGTTCACGAGATTATTGTACTAGGATTCACCAAGGAAACCAAAACAATAGGGTCTCTCTCTCTCTCTCTCTTTCTCTCTCTCTCTCTCATCTCTAACTGCATGTACCTATATATAATATATATCTCTATATAACATCTCTCTCTCTCTCTCTCTCTCTCTCTCTCTCTCTCTCTCTCATCTATCTAGCTATCATCTAGAAAGGGAGACTGGAGACCTGGGAATCAAGAGAGACAATGATGTAAGTTCTAGTCCAAATCCAAGTCTGAAGACAGAAGACCTATGTCCCAGCTCTAATACAGTCAAGCCCAGAGAGAGAATTCTTTCTTATTCAGTCTTTTGTTCTATTCAGGGCTTCAACAGATTGGATGAGGCCTACCCACTTTAGGGAATGCAATCTGCTTCATTCAGTCTACTGATTCAAATGTGAATCTCATCCAGAAACACCCTCACAGACACACCCAGATAGCATTTAACCAAGTATCTGGCACTTTGTGGCCCAGTCAGGTTGTGCATAAAATTAAACATCATGGTTATTTTCTGTTTTTCCAGATATCTCCAGTGAAACTTTTGCCAAATGGTTCCCATTGTCTAATGTGGGTCACTATTCCTCTAACCCCCGATAAATTTTCTTGTTGCCCACTGACACACCACCGAGCTGATGCCACATATTCTAGGTATTTGATGTGGCAGCTCCATGTGTCAATTTCTGTACTTTCAGGATAGTATAGGTTATACTATAGTAACAAGCAGTTCTAGAATCTCAGTGGCTTATATTAACAAAGTTTATTTCTTATTCACATTAACTGTTTCTTGTGGATTGCTTAGGGGTTCTTCTCTGAGTCATCCTCATGTCATGACAAAAGCTGTTGCAGCCACCATCTGGAGTTCTGCTGTCAGCCCTGGTAGAGGGACATACCATTCTGCTCATATGTGGTTGGTCAATATAAGTCATGTGGCCACAGCTAACTTCAAAGACCAGAAGTCCTACCATGGGCACAGAAGGAGGAGTACCAAAAGATCTGTGCATAGCCCCGAGGGTTATTACACAAGTTCAGCTCATGCACACAAAATCTCCATTTAGCTTTTTAGTATTTTCCTCTTACATGAGAGCCAAGGAGCACCAGACACTTAACAAAAGGCTCTAATATGAAAAATGGAGACCTATGCAAACACTGTTTTAAAAAATGAACCAGGAGAAAAAAGACAATTCAGGGAGCAGAAGAAAACTTTTAAAAAGTCCTCTAATTGATCTCAGAATAAAATGTTTGTATCCCTGAAAGAACAGGGTGTTATGGAAAGGAACAATCAAAAAAGAAGGGATTGCCCTTAACAACTAAATATATGGTAAAAGGAATTTTAAAATTTAGTGGAGGATTTTGAAGATAAAGTTAATGAAGCAGTACAAAATATCCAGTAGGTCAGATATAGAAAAGAAAACACGTGGATCAATCTGGAAAGCCCATCCTTTAATTAATAGGAGTTACATAGAGAGAAGATATTTTTCAAAGAAATATTTCCTGGAATATACCAGTACTGAAGGCAATGAGATTCCATATTGGAAGGACTAACCAAGTGCCCAATACAATGAATGGGAAAACTCCTACCCTATCACTGTCAATGTTCAAATACTAGTGATAAGGAGAAGCTCCTACAGACTTACTGAGAAGTGAGCAACTGTAGAAGGAATGGTGGTCTGCATGGGAGGAGTCAGAGTGGGGCTGGTCTTGTCAACAGCAGCTTGAAAGATAGAATTATATCTTTGGATGAAGATCCAGGGTTCAGGAAACTGTTGGACAGGAATTTCCAGAAGTGGATGAGAACTGTGCAGCAGTTTCCAGAAGCTTGGAGCTTGGGAATGGAGGCCTCCGGGGGTTGACGTGGATGCCTCTGAAGAGTGGGGATCAGCAATGAGGAGCGTGAGGCAGAGAGCTGCCCATTTACATCATAGGATTTTTTGTGTTTTAAAATAATGTGTGTGTATTCTTCTGTTAAAATGAAATCCAAAATTTAAAAATGCCTTGGTGTAGCAGTGGATTACAAGTTGAGAAAATGAGATCAAGTTCTCATTCTGATGACTAACTCACTGTGTGACCTTGATATATATTTCTTATTTTTTCATTTATAAAGTAGGGTAGTAAGCCTGGGAGACTTCTTAGGTTATCTCTGGCCCTTACGTTCCAGGGTCTTAAAGAGCTACAAGTGCCACAGTCACTTTCAACAGAACAGCCTCAAATTCCAATTGTCCCAGGGCTGCTCTCCCCTGTGGGGACTGATGTGCTCTAGAGTGTGCCTGGCTCAATTTCATTTCAGAGAAGAGACCAAACTTAGGGGCAAGGATCTAAAATCCAGGGCCTAGTGCCAGTGTGGACTGCATGGGAAGGTGGCTGGTGCATATGGTTTATTTAGATGCATTTAGTTCCCTATCCTGGGGACCCCTGTGTGGCTCCCTGCTGTGTAATGGGGCTGGCTGGAAGCTGATCTGGCAGCTCGTTAACACTCAATTAAAGCTCTTCTCTACAGTGTGGCATTAACTTTTAAAAAATTTATACATGCAATTGAAGGTATTAAAAGTGCAATGTGGTTTTCAAAGCAGCGCATGTGAGGGAGGCTGTGAAATTGTTCTCGTCTGCCTGGGATTCAGTTTTCAAATTTATATGTGCAATTGAGTTGGAAATTAAAGTGCAGCTTTAAGGTGGGTGTGAGTGTCTAATATGGTCCTATGTTAACCATTTTAAATTTATAAATGTAATTAAAATGGGATTACTTTGGAATTAAAGAATATAGGAAGGAGAAGAGGCTTGCTCTTTCTTGGGAATATGCTGCTTTTCCCCTTTCCTATAATCTAAATTCTTGATGATATGTTGTCAGCAAAGTCTTAACTCCTGAAAAACAGGGAAATAATATTTCCAGAATGGAGAAGATACCTTCTTGCATCGGACATCACCCTTTGTTGCTTTTCCTTCCCATGTTGAAACTGGGGACTCTACTTCCTACAGGATTCTAGAGTGTGTACCATTGTACACTTGTCATTTTAGTCCTAAGAATGTATGTTTTCCTTATTTATGTTAGGGTGAAGATCCAGAGATTACATTTTCCAGTTCCTAGAGTTATGCAGGAATTGGTTTTCAGGAATTAAGGGAATAAGTTCTGTGGACACCACCCTGTGCAGGCTCCAGTCCCGAAGCTTCGTGATTTCATCCCGAGGTTCAGCATGCTGCTTTTTCAGATGGGGCAGCCCACGTACAGAAGGCATTTTCTGGCTCATCAGGAGTATGCAAGGATTGGGGCAGATGCTGGTGAGAAACATGAGCAGTTCCCCATCCTCCCATGGATCCAAATGGCATGTTCCAGAGAAGTAGAGAAGTACTCTGATTTTTGTCTTTTCTAACCCCAATAACATGGTCAGAAAATTCTTCAAATATTTTTCCCATTCTGGTTTAGACTGGTTCCTTTAAGATCACTGGCTCTTCTAATTGTATGGCTAGGATATGTCTGAATTATCTAGAGAATGCCCATGGCTCAGAAAAATTCCAAGATGAAAATGCACCCTGCTTGTTCTCTGAGATGATGAGACATGGGTGATGCACATCTGTGTGGGCTCAGCTCTTAAGCTTCATCTTCTCTATCATGCCTCCTTTAAGGCAGGGGTTTGGCCTATGTTCCCCTTTCTCTTTCCTCGTTGCCACTCAACTGGCAGCTCCTCCATCTGCCTCAGAGCAGTGCTTAGTGCAGCAGGAGGATCATGAATGGCTTTCGTAGGCAACTCCCCACTGAATCCTGAATCTCCAGGCATGATTGACTTTCTTAGGCTAGGCACAAGATTTCCTGCATTGGAGGTCTTACCCTCTTCAAGGTGCTGAGCAAGGGGGGTGGGGGGTGGGTGCCAACTCATTGTGTCTGTAATCTAAGCCCCTTTATCATTCATCCTTGTCATTTTCAAAAGTCTTTGAATCAAGACCCCTTTCTTCTTTTCTCACCCTAATACATTTGCATGCTTATTGAGGCGAAAAATTACATGATTTCAAGATTGCACTGAGTCCTGTTTCAGACCCTGGGCCTACTTAACAGGGCCATCACTTTGCAATTAGGCTGGGACTCACAGTCCTTATTTAATATCCGTGCTTCTCCAATGTGAGTCCTTGCTGTTTCTCAGCTCCCAGTGTGCCTCTGTCCCATCTATGTGGCTTACATACTCACCAATGGTAGGTCCAAGGAAAACCACTTTGCAACCACACAGTGCATCATGGAAAATGAATGACTGACAGAATAAATGAATGGACCTATTCATTAAAAACAATTCTGTTTTAAAAGTTCAGATGTAAGTGATGAGTCACTGAATTCTATTCCTGAAACCAATATTGCACTGTGTGTTAACTAATTAAAATTTAAATAAAAGATAAAATAAAAGTTCAGAAACTAGTTTAGGCCTTAATCTTTGGTAAGGAAATTAGTCTTGCTATTAAAAACAGATTGAAACAAACAAGTGGAAATCATAGACTGCTTTATTCTGTGTGGCATGTAACCAAAGATTTGGAGGAATCTCCAAAAACATGTAAAAGACAATAGGCTTGAAACTGAGGGCTTTAGGTAAAGAGAAAAGATAATTGAGAAAATAGTAAGTCCCTTCCCATTTTTGAAAAGAAAGAAGTGTATTATGATTGCTGGCTAAGAGAAATATAGATACTGATACCTACCCACATGCAGGGCAGATGGGTGCTGACCCTGGAAGGCACTACAGGGTTTATTGGGAACAAGGGGCGGGCTGGTGGTGTTTGGATGCATAATATTCATTTTGGCTACTAGGAAACATGGAGTCAAGTGCACAGCTGACATCCAGCACCCCTGGGTGGTTCTGTTTTAGATGTATTTCTGTGAGCTAATTGCCACTGGACCTCATTAAATTCTCATCCCCCTTTACTCCCCACCCCCAATTCCTCAATTATTTTGGAGTTCCTGCAAATATGTGGTGACTTCAGTAACAAAATAAATCTGTCAAAGAATTAGGAGTTATTATGGGGTTTACTTAGAGTATGAGAGGAGCCACTTATTATAAATCTTACTAAATTAACCTAACTAGAGGGAAGGCCAGAATGAATTGCCTGATTTAGTGGACTTCATTTGTGAGTATCTTTAACAATTTTCAACTCATTTAGTGAGAATTGCCTGCACACCTATTTAACACATGACCCTCATTTAGGGAGATTCTTTTGGAGATACTGGGAATAACCACTTAGAGTCCTTGTCTCTTCTGGACCTTACCTTTCAGGTGGAGGAGGTGAAGAAAATGCATTTTCTAGATGTCAAGAAATTGGAGATAGAAACATATGGGTGCTGAGTCTCTTCTCCATATCCCAGTGCATACATGGTCCTGCCAAAAATGAGCGTGTCTGAAGGATCAGGAGATCTTGGCTTTGTAAATGATTCCTTGCACTGCAAGTGCATCTTGAATGGTGGGAGAAACTCTGAGTGTAAAGGATTGGAGAGCAGCAAGCACTGAGCCTCTCAGCTTGGGAGTATGGAGTGTGGAACTCTCCATACCTGCATGAAGCATGTCATTGAAAACTGCAGGACCCCTCATTTTCCCCCACTCTGGGTGACATTTTCTTCTCCGAGAAGGTGGAATTTGAAACTTAACCTGACTCCACTGTACATATGTATTCTCTCCCTGCCAGTCCATAGGCCACCAGAAAGATTTGATGGGGAAACAGATAATAAACATAGAAGTAAATTAAAGTAATTCAAAGTGATGTGTGATGTAAAGGAAAATGAAACAAGGGTAGTGTGACAAAGGATAAAAGGGTGGTCAGAGATATGTTTTTGGAAGAGTGTTCCTACGGAAGAAAGATCCAGTGGCAAGGCCCTGTGACACAATGTTCCTGGGGTTGCTTAAGGAACTGGGCAAAGGAATGGAGCAAGGAGGCACAGGGAAACAAGGTTGTTGGTGATCCTGGCAAGATCATGAAGAGCCCTAGGTGCCAGGTAAAGACTTTTTCCAAGTACAACAGGAAGCCACTGGAAGACTTTAAGCTGAAGAATGACAAGATCTGATTTATGTTTGAAAAGTTCTGACTCCTGTATCAAGAATGAATTAGAAGGGGAATAAGGGTTGTGGGTAAGAGTTGAAGCAGAGAGACCAGTGCAGGGTTATCTCTGAAGTCCAGGGGAGAGATCAAGGTGGAATGGTGATGGTCAAGATGTCTGGCCAGGTTCTGGCCACCGGTGCTGGGATGGTTTCCCATTGTCACTGTTATTGGTTACACTTTCTAGGTCTCTATGCCTTCATTTTATACTGAGTCCCTCAGAATCCACACTATACACTTTCACAGGTAGTGTAATGGATTTCCATCCTGTAGTTTTTTCCTAAACCAGATTATTTAATTAGTTTACAAGTGTGTCTAGGGCAGATAGGTGATTATGCTCACAGCTGGGAATGCCTGCTTAAGTCTAGGAAAAAGGTGCAGTTGGTGTGGCAATAAGGGTGTGTGTGCGTGTGTGTGTGTGTCTATGCGTTTATCAGATCTATCCCAGACTGGCTTCCAAATACTCAATTTCCTTTATTCCTGTGATTGGGAGGTTAAACACTGGTAATGAGCATCGTGGATACACTCAGACTTCCTGGGAAAGTCTTTTTACTCTCTCAGGCTCAATTTCCACATATGTAGAATGACCATGTTAGATCTAAAATGCCCTTTCCAGCTCAAATGTGAACAGAGATCATTTGCTTTTGGACTTGAACGCACAGTGTCTTACGATTCCACTTGACCCATAGAATTATGACATCACTGGTAATTACATGAGTGTCTGTTGTTCAGTATTTAAATCAGCTTGGTTCTCCCATGGTAGTACAATTCTTTCCCCTCTTATTTATGCCATTTATTTGCACAGAATACCTCTCTCCACCAATTTTTTTTTCATAGATAAACGTAAAGGTAGGCTTTAGTTTAGACCAAATAATCAGTAATAGCTCATGAATGAAGCTCTACCATGACATTGTAGGAAATAACTGGCTGCCAAATAGAAGCCAGAGCTGTGATGAGGCTGGAGTCCAAACCCATGACAGATTCATTGCCTTGTCTCTTCTTGGCTGAAGCAACTTGCGGGCAGTGTCCTTGTTTCTGTATCTGGTACCATCTCTAGCTTACCTGCTGGCACTTAACACTTGTTTATCATTATCATGGAGACTGACAAATAATGGAATCCCTCCTGCCACCCAACATGTGAAAAGGTAATTGCTGCTTGGGCTCGTATCAATTCAAACCACACCACTGCAGCTGAGACAGGAACTCGGCCTTATCTTGAAGCCTTATAGCTACTGGAAGCTGCAGGCCAATGTAATTTGCTGGTGCTTTTTAACTCAGCAGCCGTTTTTCAGCAAACACATCAAACTCTTAATGGGGTTTTTGAAAGTAAATCTCATATTTGAAGTGAGAAGGAAAGAAATAAACAGTTATTATTCCATTTCTCTTCTTTAAAAGAAATTCCTTTTAAATTTGGGGAGGGGGGAGTTGAGTGTGATGGGAGTGGGCACAATGATTCCTCAAAGCAAATAAGAGTCCTGTTGGACAAGCAGCCACGATTCTGCCAAGGAGCTGTGTGGATAAAATATTAAGTGCAAGAGTAACAGCAATGTGGTTGCACAGACATAATTAGATGAGTAGTTAAAGGTCTGGCATTCTTTAGGGAAACAAATGATTGATCAACCTTGCAAAAATAAATAACCTGGCTCTTTAGATCTATGTAGCAACTTTAAATATTTAATAAATCCATATGTATGTGAAGGATTTGTTCTCACCCCGCTCCTGGTTGGCTGTGATTTTTGGATGAATTTATCAAACATGCCATTTTAGGGACTTCTGACTTAGGCTATGGATATAGGAAGTGCCATTTAAAATTCTTGTCCCATCCCTTTCTTGGCACACTGCTCATTGGAGGCTGTGAGAACGGGCAGCCGTTGGGGAGGCTGTGCTTTTGGAGGATGGTGTTGGGGGTGGGGGCCACCTGGGACATTGGCATACCTCACAGGCATCAATCATAATGTGTATTTGCAGCTGGGAAGTAGCGCATTGAACCCAAAACATGACACAGATCAAAAAGTAGCTGGTTCTTTGCTGACAGCTATTTGTGGCTGTGAGGGTTTCCAGCCCAGAAGGCCTGGGCTGGAGAGGATGGTAGGGTGGGGCCCCTGAATTGGCCTTTGTGGTTCACACCATGCCCCGTGGGAGGCGATGGTCCCATTAGAAGGTGCTCCTCAGCCTTAGTGCTAGAGAGCACTGTGCAAGAAAGCAGAGACATGGCTTTGCATGGTGTGTGAGGACAAGCAATTGCCTCTGTGCTCAAGGAGTGCTAGAGATGGGTGGGGGAATCCTCCAGATTTGCACAGGCCTCGATCATTGTAGTAAGTTTGTCAGAGGGGAGAACATGGTAGAAGCTGCAATGTGGATGTACCTATATGGCTGCTATTGGTAGAAACCTGTTTTTAGTGACCTGGTGGCTGTAGGTGAGTAAATACTGTTACATTATAACTACTGACTGGAGTGATTGTTGGGGGGCACATGGCATCACATGGGGATGTCAACTTTTAGTTTTATTTGGAGATAACACTGAGTTTTACTGAATTCAGAGATCTTAAAAGCTGCTGAGATTTCCAGGAAGGTATTAGGTTTAGTTTCATTGAAGGGACAAGATGCAAAGTCACTGAGACTTTTTTTTTTTTTTTTGCCCTGCTGTCAAAGTAATTAGACAATGGTGCTTCATAATGAATTATTTCCTTTATTAAAGTCAATATATATTTACTAAATATTTATCACATGTCAGGTCTTATGCTAAGGACATGGGGATAAGGACTAAAAGATGTGGTCTTGGCCCAAAAAGCAGAATGTCTCTACCAAAACTGTGATCTCATGGACAGCACAATACCTGTGGGTCTTACTGGCTAGTTTTTACAAGAACATTCTTTGGTAATGAGTGAAGATTAGAACATTTCTTTAGGGAGAATCTCCATGGTTGCCCTCAGAACTTCAGAGAAAGTGGGAAAAATAGATAAAGACAAGGTTTTTAGGAAATTAAAAGACTAGTAATTAAACAGGAACTAGCAGAAGAAACAGGCTTTGGTGGTAGAGTCCAGATTACTGCCTTTGTATGTGTGCATCTGGGATGAGGCTCGGCAAGTCCAAAGCAGCATATGCTAAAGAGAGCAGATGGAGAGGTGGATCCTTCTTCTCGGGTCTTGCTCAACCCTGACAATGCAACAGACGTCCCCTAACCACCAAATGAGGCCAAGTTGGGGTACACAATGGGACTACCCCACTCATCAGTGTGCCCTGGGTTTCTCAATACCCTAGAGAGGAGGGGAATGACAGCTGTGGGGATAAGGTTTTCTGGGGCTGATCTTCACTTTGGATAGAAGAAAGGGTGGACTGAGGGTCACAGAGAAAGGGGAGGCAGTGGGGAGGCTCCGATGGCTCACTTTCCTGGAGTGACAGCTGGCAGGCAGCTGTGGAGAGATATTGTGTGTGTGTTAACAGCCACAGTGACTGGGTGTTTATTGAATTGCTGTGGATTTTCTAAAAGCAAAGCAAGCATACTAAATTGCTGCAAATTACCAAGGGCTTTCCTAATGTTCGATAAAAATACTGTGAACATTTAAGGACACAGGCTCAGCAAATGGTTCTGAATGTGGTTGTAGGGAAGCTCTCGCTTTGAGAACAAACACGGTAGCTCTTCAATACAAATAAATGGAGTTAGTTGAATGATGATCACATCAGAGGCTGGACATTACAGATTCAAGTTGGCATCTCCTTCCTTTTCCAGTATTTGCTTCCATTCATTTCAAGATGTGTTTCCCTGCCTGGCCTCTGCCCACCTTGCCCATGGAGAGATGATTATTTTGTTGTGCCACCTTGTGAGATGTGGTGCACCTCAAACCTGGTTGTTGTGGCTTATCTTCTGGCTCAGAGATTAAAAGAAGTGCAGGAGGATAGGCTACTTTTTAAATTGTCTTTTAATGATCATCAGTTTCTGTCACTGTTCTCAGTATCCCCAAGGCTACCCATCACTTCCGAGAACAGGAATGTCTTGAAGAAGGCAAGACCAGGGGTTTAGATTAGGACACATTTCTTGCTTGGAAGTCAAATATCTCCATATTCCACACCTGGTTTCCTCAGGTTCAGCCTAATTTCTTTTTGTTCCTGGGGCTTTGCAGTTTTGCTCATTTTCCTCCCTAAGGTCATGTTCTTTGGACAGAAATAAACCATAATTTTTTGCCCTAAGCAAAAAAGTACCACTAGATTCAGAGATTTATGGTTTCCAGCCTTGTACTCAGAAGTATAGAAGAGCTGGGCCTCTGAATTAAATTACATCCCAGTTTAAAAATCAAAGGAATAACTGTTTAGGGGCCAAATGCACTTTGGGTTAAATCAGTTCAAAGCATCAGAAAAATCGTTAGAAATATTTGAAGAGCACAGCAGGTGGCTAGGTTTGCATTTCTTAACCTGTGTCATTTGATGTTTTGCTTTCACAGGGAAGGTATAAGGAATTTCATTGCCTTCCAGCAGTTAAATTGCATTCAGGAATCCTACACTAGCCTTGTGGTTTGCAATAAAATTTCAATGCATGGATGCTCTGCCTCCAGTTTGACAGTACTTACCTATTGTGGTGAGTTTGGATTTCTTTTGCTCATGAGATGATTACATTGAAAATCAAAAAGACTAATATACTTTCTAAAAGCAGTGAAGGTCTGCTTTAGTGGTATGCCCAAGCATGGATGCCAGAAGTGTTATGGTTTCAATATAGTCTAGGAAATTAGGAGAGAGGGCCCAGTACTTTGGGGTTAAAATAGATGCTTCCTGAGTCAACATACTAAGTGGGCAAGAAGCAACAAAAAATACAACTGGGCCAGAGAGGGGTAGGACTAGCAAATGGACAAGGTGCAACTGGAAAGAAAGAGGAAATCAGAGCCACATACTGCTGAGCCACAGCACACCTGCCTGGCTATGATTGGACTAGCATTAGGGGGAAAACAAATAGGAGAAAACAACCAGTAGTGGGATAGGAACCACAGATGTTTTTCCTCAAGAACAACCGAGCAGTAATCACAGGAAGAGAAAAAAAACCCTGTTGCAAACAGATGGACTTTAGTAGCAGCCTTACAAATTGGTGCTCTCAGACCCATCTGATGGTCTGTGAGTCCTTAGGCAGGATTTACTCTGTCCTGATGGGACAAAGACCTGCTCAACTGTCCTGAATAAGCACAATCTACAGGTGGTCTTCTTGAAGCATGGCTCCTCTGTGTCAAGGAGGGGCTCTGGGGATGAAATTGAACTTTCCTAGGATGTGATCCCATTCCAGGACTAGGAATGTTATGCTGCTGGATGGCTATGTTTGTAAAGGTGGTCAGAGAATTGGACTCATAGGCATCCATATTTCTGAGTGCTACTTTTCTTATCCATAAAATTAGAATGTTGCAGTTCCTGATTTCATCTCTCAGGCTACATGTCAAATCCTTTTGGGGGACATCAAAGGAAGACAACTATGCAATATCCTATGCACAAAGCTCAAGGACATTTGGGGTTTTGAAAAGCCAGTCCATCAATCCATCTGCCCATCCACCCATCCAATCGTCCATCCATCCATCCATCCATCGTCCATCTATGCATTCATTTGTTGGCAATTTAATTATTCATTCATTGATTCAATGAACAACACTGAGCACTTATAGTGCAGCCAAACTCATGATTTTTTGAGCTCTGTGGGGATAAGGACTATCTTCTTTATGTTGATACTGTATCTATCAGCAGTGATTGAGAAATCATCAATGCTTAAATATTTGCCAAATGAATGAGAAAGGTAGCTACAGTACCTGTTTTGCAAGAAAAGAGGGTGAGGAGTGGTTCTGCTTCACCATAGTCCATTTCCCTAATTTCTTGGCAGTTGCACATATTTCAATGCTAAATAAATATTTGTTAAAGGATGGAAGAAATCTCTGTGCATCTGCAGTTGTTTGTGTGTATGCGTTTTGGCCATATGCTATGTATCATGTCTTTAGGCAGTGTGGTGTAGTGAGGCGGGCATGATGGGCCTGGAGTTGGGGGACCTGGGTTCTCCTCCTCACTCTGTTTCTAGCAAGCTGTGCCAAAATGGTTAAATTATGTAGCCTTTCTGGACTCTCTTTTCTCATCTGCAAAGTGAGAAGTCTCTTTTGGCTCCTTGTAGCTCTAAAGTACATGATTAGAGCATGAGAAATAAAAATGAAGGAAGAAGGTATGTCCTTAAAAATGATAGCTGTTATTATTTTAAAGGAAGGAACCTGTCTTCATTACAGTATTAAGGAAAATGTTGTATATCCTTTGAGTGTTCAGTAAATGCTTTTGAATTACAATAATAAAATAACCGGGAAGTGTTTACTTAGACACATTCACAGGGCTCACTATGGGCCAGGCACTGTTTCACATGCTTTACAACTATTAATAAATCTAATCTTTGTAACAACTAAATGAGGTAGGTACTAACATTGGCCCCACTTTACATCCTAGAAAACTGGGACCCGGAGGGGTGAAATCAGCTCCCTGTCATTACCCACCAAGTAAGAGGCAGAGACAGTATTTGAAGCCAGGTGTCCGGGAACTAAAGTCTTTGATGTCAACCCCCTTACTAAGCTGCGATGACAACCACATTATATTCTATGATGGCTAAAACAGAATATGAACCTTAGTCCGTACGTAGCATGAGATTCTCACAGTCTAATTGGGCACATGAAATATTTAGAGAATGAGAGAGTGGGCGATAAAGCCGCAATGGGAGGTATAGATCATTGGAGAACAGGAAAGCATATAATAGGTACCTTACTTTTATATAACACTTTATGCTTTTCTGAGTGTTTTTACATCCATCATCTCATTTGCTGCCCATAACAGCTATCATTATTTATTGAGAGCTTACTATTTGCTGGGCATTGGGCTAAGTGCTTCACTTATATTATCTTAACCAAGCCTCACAGCAAACCTATTACATAGGGATCATTTCTATTTTAGCATTAAAAATCCAATTTGACTCATTTATGTAAACAAAAAGTGGAGGAGTTAGGACTGGCTTCCAGCTGGTTCCAGGGACTCAAACATTGTCACTGGGACATGGTCTGTCTTTCTCTTCCTTTTCATTCTTCCTCTCTTTCCTTGTCTATCATGACTCTGGGTTTCCCTATGTTAGTTTCACTCTCACATGAGTTCTTTCCTTAGGGTGGCCCCAGACATCCTTACTACAAACGATACCAACAGATCCATCAGAGAAAGGACCCCTTCTTCCCAGAATTTCCAACAAACATCCTGGAACTGAGCTCCATGGAGATGCATGTGTCCTTTTTCTGAATGGGACACTGTGGCCAGAGGGATGGAATATATTGACTGGTCAGACCTGAGTCACAAGACAAGCCCTGTAACTCGTGGAAGGAATTGGCCCATCAGATCCCAAAGGAAAGTGAAGATAATGTTTCTAGAATAAGGGAGGATGAATGCTGGACAGACACAAAAGTCAAAAAAACATATGATGGTTATTTTCTCCATTTTATGGTTGGGGACATAGGCTCTGGGAGGTTGAATGCCTTGAAAGGGACCACACATATATAGAGCAGCAGAGCAGGAGTTGTGTGATGCATATCTGGTTCTTCTCATCCATTTCACAGGTGGAAAAAGTGAGACACAAAGTGGTTGAATGCCTTCTTGATGTGTGTGTGTGTGTGTGTGTGTGTGTGTATATATATATATATACATATAGATAGATAGATATAGATATAGATATAGATATAGATATAGATATATAGAAGGAGATGTTCTAGGATTGAGGATGGTACTTTCTGCAACATGGCAGAAAGACATCCCTGACACAGACATCTTCGCTATGTTAGGGAGGCTATCTGAAATTAAAAAAATCTGGACAATTGGCATTGCATTCTGTATCAAAATCTGTGACTTAGAATTTTGAACTACAGCTTATGGTTCCAAACCCACACAGAACCTAAGTTTGGAGTAGAGACGTGAGTGGTTCCTGTTGGGTGGCTTCTTTCATAAGCCGGTTTTCAAAACATCATGCTGCCCCAGGGAACTGGAGAATTTGGCTGTGAATTAGAGGTGGCAGACTTGCTGGTGGACCTTCACCAACACCACTGCTCACAGCCCAACAGAGTGCTCAGGCTTGTGGGCTATGCACAGTGGTCTTGGTTTGTGTCTGATTCTTGGGAAGACATTTGTCAAGGATGAGTGTTCAAGAATAATTTGGTGAAAGAATTGCAGGCAGCATGGATGAAAGAGTCACACTGCCTTAGATCTAAGTATTCTTTCTGTCTTTATCAGCTGTGTGGCCTTGGGTATCTTAGGTGGCCTCTCTGCAGCCATTTCCCCATCTGTGAGATGGGACCTGTGGGGCAGGTCTCCTAAAGAGACAGGTATCCTTAGACTGAGGTCAGACCACAGCTATGGAAAAGGCCCCTCCCTGAACACAGGGCTCCCCAGCTAGGGAGGAAATGGACAATCTGGCAGTTCCAAGTGGTTGCCTTAGAGAGAGTGTGCTCAGACAGCTGGCTTCTGTGTTGCCTTTTGTGACTGTGGGTGCATGTGACTGTGCTTGCAAGTGGTAGGCAAATGCTCTCCTTGGTTCCTACCTCCCACAGCTACAGTGACATGTACTCCCAGCCCTGTGCCTTCAGGTCTTCTGCTCAGGCCCCCAAGTTCTGTGAGCATAAGCTTGCCTGTAGTTCACCCCCGCTTTCCTTGCCTTTTACCGAAAGACCTCAAGTCAAACCATGGTGAGGGCAGGGCAGGGCAGGGATACTGATACTACTGAACTCGGTTCAAATCTCTATGCTTTAGCTGTGTGTGCATGAGCAAATCTCTTTATGCATTCTACGCCTTGGTGCTCTGACCTGTTCTTATAAAGAATAAATCAGATAACACTTGCAAGTACTTAGCTGATTATTTTGTCATATTATGCATAGATTGATAATGTGACTCTTGAGACTTGAGACCTCCATGTCACTTTTATTCCCTGACAGGCCCAGGAGAACCTGCTCTGTGTGTCCTTGAAGGGCATAGACCTGGCCACATTCCCAGGGCTGAGTGTGGGGTGGCTTCTGAGCAGCTGTGCTCCATTCTAGCCCTCCATGGCTCCCCATGATTCATGACCTCTGTCCAGACCAGTCATCAACACGTCCTTGGCTCTGTTATTCTCTCTCCATCTCATCATATGCCTCTGTTCTGGCTGCTCTCAGGAGCTATTTGCCAGTCAGATCACAAATGACCCTCAGAGTGAGCTCCCAGTTCCATACAATGCAGCCCCCTCCCCCCATCCCAGGAGATTTGGGGAAAAGGGAAATTTGTTCCTGTGTCATTTCCTTTTCCAGCCTGTGCATCTGCAGGGCTTTAGTGCTGCCACTTCTCCTGACATGCATCTCCTCCTTCGCCTGCCCTCCCTCCCACGTTATAACTTCCCCTGCTTTCCACATGTTTCCTTATTCTTCCTATCTGTTCCTGAATGTCTTTCCCCAAGTCCTGGATAATCACTTCCTTCCCCTCCCTCAACCACCTGCTCTTCTATTCCTGTCTTTTCTAGCAGGGTGTTCCCCACTATAGGAAGGAAACTGTCCCCTCCATAGGCTCAAGGCTGGGCGTCAATACGGGGGCGAGGCAACATGGTATTTTTTTCCTTTTGTTCTACTTCTCAAGTTTGTCTCCCTTCCCATTCCAGATTTCTTGCTTGTATACCTCCTTTGCAAGGTGGGTAATTCTTTACCAGCACATCACACTGTTAACCCCACTTTCTTTAACCTTTGTTAAAGGTATGTCAGTAACTTTGCTCCTCCTGTGCTGACCAAGCAGTCCAGGTCCTGGCCTCAGTATGGATGTGCAGTGGTGAGATAGTGGACACTGGGTGAGAAGATCGGGGCCTTATCCCTAGGTCCTGCTTGGGACCCCAAGGCAGGCAGTGTTTCATCTCCCTCATTTGTAAAAAGGGAATGATAACCAGGCAGAAGGGGGAAGTAGGTGGTATACTGTACCTTATATGAAAATGCCTTATAAGGTACAGAGAATTATACAAATGATAGGGTTTTTTTCTTATTGCCATGAAGTACACATAGCATACAATTTAACCATATTAAATTCAGTAGCATTAAGTACATTTTCAGTGTTGTGCAACCATCAGCACAGTCTAGTTGCAGAACATTTCCATCACCTTAAACTGAAACCCACACTCATTGGCAGTCACTCCCCATTCCCTGCTCCTTGCAGTACCTGGTGACCACTAATCTATCTTCTGTATCTGTGAATTTACCTGGCTCAAGTATTTCATATAAATGAAGTCATACAGTATGTGGCCTTCTGTGTCTGGCTTCTTTCTCTCAGCACAATGTTTTCAGGGGTCCTCCACATTGTAACATGAGTCAATGTTTCAATACCTTTTATGGCTGAATAATATTTCACTTTGTAGCTAGATGACATTTTGCTTATAAAAAACTGGTAGTTTTCATTTGAAATCTAATAACCATCACAGAGAAGGGGTAATTTGAAATGAAGGGACATAATATAAGGGGCGCCTGGGTGGCTCTGTCGGTTGAGTGTCCGACTTAGGCTCAGGTCATGATCTCACAGTCCAAAGAGTTCGAGCCCCGCATCAGGCTCTGTGCTGACAACTCAGAGCCTGGAGCCTGCATTGGATTCTGTGTCTTCCTCTCTCTCTGCCCCTCCCTTGCTCATGCTCTGTCTCTCTGTGTCTCAAAAATAAATAAAAACATTTAAAAAATTAAAAAAAAACATGAAATGAGGGGACAGAGGTGCTTCATTTGGAGAAAAGGAGCCTGGAGGGCAGTCATGAGACCAGCTTTGAAACACCTCAGAAGCTCCCAGGGAAGAGCTGGACCTAGTCTCCGTGCATCCCACTGGGAAGACCAGGGCCAATGGGACAAACTTCTTGACCTACTTCTGATGGGCTTGAGAACTGCCTACAGGCTGGCCCTGGGGATGGATGTTTAGGGGCCTTGGGGCCACTGAGAACTGTGATCTGACAGAGAAGAGCAAATGGCATGGAGATGCCATCAAAGCAGAACTGAGGAGTAGCCTAAGGAGTCTGATAAAAGGTGGTATGAGGCCCTGGGTCAGAGCTGTGGCAAGTGAAAGGTTATGGATGTGTAGAGAGGCTGCAACTGAGGTAGGAGAGTGAAGAGACTTAGGACCCAGGCCACAAACAGAACTTGGGAGCTGGTTCTAAGGGCTCCACTGCTCATGGGATGTCTCTACCCACCCTGGCCATCACCACTTTAATTCATGTTTTGGTCATCTCTACAGCTGGCCACATGTCCGCAGGCCCAGTTCTTGTCCTGACTCCCCTCCCACCTCATTCTTACCCTCTATTCCTCCTTTGACCTGCTAACTCTTTAGATCACATTTCTGCTTACATGTTGTTCCTCCCAGAAAGCCTTTCCTGATCTGCATCTCCATAATCCACAAGAATATCTTGGCTGGTGTCTCTCCTATTTGTCCCCAAAGGTCCCTGTACCTTTTCTGTTGCAGCACTAGACTGTGGGTATCTCTTTGCTGGTGTGTGTCTCTTCAGGACTGAGCATTCTGCGAAGACAGAATCAGCAAGTCCTGTTCACCATGGCATCTCTGACACTGTAGACCAATATCTGGCACACGGTAGGTGATATGCACATATTTGCTGAGTGAATGAATGAATGAATGAATGGATGGGGATGGTTGAGATAATACTTAAAGTGAGGCAGGTTTGAGCATATTTTTCTAACAAATAACAGTCATGGAGTAGAACACTGTGGAGAAGTGAGGTCTCTCACATCAGAGGAGTTCCACTGGGAGTTTGGATGACCATGTCTCTGCTGTGTTGTAGGTGGATTTGAGCCAGTTATGGGAATGGCCTGAAACCCCATCCAGCTCCAATGTCCTGTGATTTGATGACTCAAAGAACTGATCCTTTCCCTCTGCCTAGGCCATTTCTCATGCCAGCAGGAACCTCACATGGGCCCATGTGCAGCACAGATGCTGACCAGGATTCTTTAAGCTTTGCAGGGGTTGTTCTTTATAGAAGTTAATATAATAATGCATTGCCTATATGGCCTTTCCATTAAACCACCCCTTCTCATATGGAACCTGGAGCAGAGGCCAGGAGGTGACAGAGAAGAGAATCTGATGTCTTAAGTAGCACTGTCCTGAGCCAGGAGAAGGCACAAGCTGTGAGTAGCATGGACATGGCTGTGGGTGATGGAGAGGGTTGAAGAACAGTATTTGGGCTGATGGTGAACTGGACAAGGATTTCAGTGGTTCCCTCTTGGTGGAAGCTGTACAAGTTCAAATTCTATGATTCCAAATACTTTCTCCACCAAAACCCTTCACACTTGTTCTTCCTAAAAGCAGCAAAACCACTAAACTCCTTTGTTGGAATAGTGTTCTACACCCAGCTAGTTCAAAGTACTTTCACATCAAAAGACTACTACCCTCTCAATTCTCTTGATGTAGATGGGGACATTATCAGACTATCTTTTTTATAGAAAGAGAAACTGAGGTACTGAGAAGTTCTACAGCTTGCCTGGAAACTGGCCCTATTCTGGTACACATGCTGTCTAGGCATCTTCAGTGGTAGCCAAAGGACAGTGAGACTAGAACCTATGTAGGGGGCACCTGGGTAGCTAGGTTGGTTGGGTGTCAGATTCTTCGTTTCGGCTCAGGTCATGATCTCTTGGTTCGTGCGTTTGAGCCCCACATCAGGCTCTCACCTGACAGCAGAGAAGTTGCTTGGGATTTCCTGTCTCCTTCTCTTTCTGCCCTTTCCCTGCTTGTGTGCACATGCGCTCTCTCTCTCTCTCTCCCTCTCTCTCTCTCAAAAATAAATAATTTTTTTTTAAAAAAAGAACTTATGTAGAAATTGGGGTGTGGTGGTAGAGTGAAGGGATGGGGAACCAGTAGATACTGTAAAACAGTTTTAGAAGCTCATTACAGGCATACCTCGTTTTATTGAGCTTCACTTTGTTGATCTTCGCAGATAGTGTGTTTTTGGTTTGTGGCAACCCTGCATCGAGCAAGTCTATCAGAGACTTTTTTTCAATAGTATTTTCTCTCTTTCTATCTCTGTGTCACATTTTGGTAGTTCTTGCAATATTTCAAAATTTTATTATTATTATATTTTTTATGGTGGTCTTTGATCAGTGATTATGACTCACTTAAAGCTCAGATGATGGTTAGCATTTTTAGCAGCAAAGCATCTTTTAATTAAGGTACATACATTTTTTCTGTAGACATAATGCTAGAGCACACTTAATAGACCATGGTGTAAACATAACTTTTATATGCACTGGGAAACCAAAAAATTCATCTGACTTGCTTTATTGTGATATTCACTTTATTGCAGTGGTCTGGGACAGAACCCACAATATTTCTGAGATAACCCTGTACTCTTTTTGATTTCCTGGCAGGTGCCCAGAGACCATTTGTTTTGTTTTACAGGAATACTTTTACTTTGGTTTCCTTCTGCAAAGTTACTTGCCTCACAGGGGCTGTTCTGTCCATGACCCTTTTATTCTGGAAAACATAGAGTATTCAGTGAGCT